>NC_138770.1:645221515-645554469 GCF_965119305.1 Pelophylax lessonae | reverse complement strand
TAGGCAACAGATGGGTAGCTAGAGCACAAGGTCCCCAAGATCAAGCAATGTCTGTACTCACAGGGCCCAAGGACAGATGGAACCTCCTTACAATCTTCCAAGCGATGCCCTCCTGTGATACCAGACAGATCTGTGGCAGGCAACTCCCTTCATTTAGCTTCTTCTAGCACCCGGGTCTCAGCATTGCTCCCTCAGGTCACCCACCTGAAGCCTCCACATGGCAGCCTGTGCCTGAGAGGGCAGCATGCCCCCCTCAGGCCTCACTCCTCCACTCTGGGACAAGACCCAGAGCTCTGTGTGCTTTAAGAAAAAAAAGAGTCTCCCAGCCCACCTCCAGAGCCTGCCTCTCTACTAGGATAGGCTGGGGTCTTTACCAATATTCATGCTGATATCTGCATAGCTCCACACCTATGATCCTGAAACTTCTCAAGTTGCCTGGATACAGAGGCAGCTACCCAGCAGACTGGCAGTAGAAGAGCACACAGATCAGGCCTAACTAAACAATTACAGCTCACTGAGTACAGTTAGCCAAACTATGCTTTTATTTAAACCAGTGGTCTCCAAACTGCAGCCCATGGGCTGGATGGGGCTCTTTGCTTGCCCTTTTCCAGCACTTGGGGCACTGTTCCTTCCATTGATACAAGGCTTTATTCCTCCTATTGACACCTACGATGAGGCACCATTTCACTGACACCAACAGTGGGGCATAATACCTCCAACTGACACCAACGATAGGGCACTGTTCCTCCCATTGACACCAACGATGGGGCACTTTTCCTCCAACTGACCACCAAGTTTAAAGGATTTTCTACTCCCACTGGCCCCAGTTTGCCCCTGCTCCCACCCTAAACTCTGAAGAACAGTTTAAAAGGCTTGGAGACCTCTGACCTAAACTAACATTACAGCCACACTGTCTACAGTGTGGCAACTAAATTTACCTATCAAAAACAACACTGACATTTATTTTTCTCTCCTAGCACTTACCAAGGGGGTACTACATAGGGAAATAGAGTAATGAGAGACAGAAAAGGAGGAATAGAGAAAGAGAAAGAAAACTGCAAAAAAAACAAGGGGATGAGGAGAGAGTAAAGAGAGACAAGGAAGGAGGAATAGGTAAAGAAAGTCAGGGAAGAATGCATAAAGGTGAGAAAGAAAGAAAGAGAGACAGGGAAGGGAAAGTAGGAAATAGAGACAGGGAATGATAAGTAAGGAATGGAAAGAAACAACAGAGAGAGAGAGAGAGAGAGAGAGTAAATTGAGTCATGGAAAGAGCAATAGGAAAAGAGGGAAAGACCCAAAAAACAAGGATAACTTGCCACAAATTCGTGACAGTGTTGAAGTCTGTTAACTTGCTACACATTTTCACTGGCAAGTTGTACACTTGCAGACAGGGGAGGACTGGGCCAGGGGGGCAATTGATGCCTCGCAAAAAAGCTGCACCGCTTCTGCCACAGACGCGCCTAAAGGATTCCTGGTGAAAAGAAGTGAAAATTCCTGTTGCAGATCTACTCAGTGCGGGTTGAAGACAAGGACAAAGCGCAGTCCCCCCCCCCCCCCCCCCAGCATGGATGGTGTAAACTGTGTCTGAGCAAAGACCGGTTTTATGCCCACTGGAGACTCTCCTCCCCCAGCCAGCCCCATCCGAGCTGTCCCACCTGCCCCCAACCGCCCCCTGCTTGCCAGATCGAGAACCCGGATTCCACCAGTGAGTAGAGAGTACTTGGAGCGGAGCTTCAGCCTGGAACGGTGATCAGGAGGAGACTGGGAAGAGGAAAAGTGGAAGGGGGGCCAAGTCGCTGCACCATGGGCCTCTGGTTTGCACATGCCCCCTAGGCCGAAGGTTGCCAGTCAGCCCTTGGTTGCAGAGCACTTGAAGCACAAGTTTTAATTGAGACTTTTCCAATTAGTAGCAAATTTGAGTGGCAAGTCTCTAGCAAGAGCAAAGTTGCAGTGGTGAGTCTACAGCAAGAGCTCTGTAAGCCTACAGGATAACAAATCAGCCACAGTGACCCCTGTGGTGGGATGACTATTGTGCAACATAATCAGAACTTGCAGAATGTTGGCATAGAAAGTTGATCTGGAGTCATGCAATGCGGAGTCATGCAAACTTGTGAAGCCTGGCAAGTCCAGCAATAGTAAGTCATTTTCAAACTTGCAGCTCAATTGCTTGCTATCTGGGGAAAGAGAAGAGGGTAAGGAAGAACATGAGAGAAGACAGAAAGTTTAAAGGAAGACTGAGAAGAAGCAGTAGGGAAAGAATGAGGGAATGGAAAGATACAAAATAAGGAAAGAGCAAAGGAAGAAATGAAAGGATGAGTATGGAATAAGAGGGATGAAAGAAAGGAAGAACAGAGAACGGGAAGAGAACATAAAGAAGAATGTATGTGCAGTGGGGAACTGGCTGTGAAGCTGCAAGGCTTCACTGCCGGTTTCCCTTACAAGGAATGGCAGCGGCAGCACCCGAGAGCCGGTTAAAAAATCGCTGGGGTACCAACATCATGGGACCCCTGGACAAATAAGGGTCCTTTCACACGGAGCGGAGTCCGTTCTGCTCAGCGGGGGATCGATCCGCCGATCCCCGCTGAGCAGGTGGATGACAGCTCCGTCTCTACTCTGTGTGCGGAGGCGGAGCTGTCAGATCCCCGCTGTCTTCTATGGGGAGACCGCCTGTCCGCTCTCATCCGATCCCATCAGATCCGATCCTCCAGACGGATGGAAAATAGGGTTTCCATCCGTCCGGATTTCAGGGACAGGATCTGATAGCAGCGGGCGTCAGCGGAGATGTCGGAGATGTCTCTGCTGACATCCGCTGCCCCATAGGGATGCATGGAGCATCCGATCAGGTCCGCCTGAAAAACTGACAGGCGGATCGGATCGCCCGTGTGAAAGGGGCCTAAGTGTCCTAATATTAAGAGTCAGCAGCTACAGTATTTTGGAGGGGGGAGGCTGGAGTTCCGCTTTAACATCAGGGGTGTTAAAAGGGGGCCTAGCCTATGTTTTCTAACTGTGTGGAAGGTGCTTTTACTAATGGAAGGCATAAATCCCTGTCCTTCCATAATGACAAAATGGCAATCTGCCCTGTTTACATAGACAGACTGCCATTCTGCCTCTGTACAGTATGATCGGCGGGTACCGGGGCACAAGCACAATGGTAGCGAGCCTCTGGTGGCGCATGCTTGCCCGATACCTGGAAATGTAGGATCACGTGTATATATATATATATATATATATATATATATATATATATATATATACACACAGCTGCCCTGTAGCAGTATAGGCGGTTGGCAACTGGTTAAAAAAGAGAGAGGAAGGAGAGAAGAGAGTAGAGAGGAGCATCAGGCGAATGAGGGTGAATGAGGGAAGGCAGAGGACGAAGGGACGGATAGACAGAGGGTAGAGTATGGAGACGTCCTCTATTTAAAAAGGAATAACACTTCATGAAAAACGTCTGTTACAAGTCTTGCCAACTGTCTGTTGAAAAATCACATGAAAACCTTAATTAAAGGCTTCAGGGACGATATTTAACATCATTGAAGGGTTTCTATGAACTTTTGTTCTGATTAAATTATGAATCATTTTGGTCTATGTCATTTCCAAACTCGATAACACTAATTTTCCTGTCATAATCCCAATAGGCTGTTTTTATGTGTCAGAGAAAGAAATCTCAAGTCATCTTCAGCAAAGTCTTTTGTGTCTCATAAAAACAATTATTTCTTAAAATAACAAACCATCACCAGTGTGGTAATTTACAGTTTTTAACTAGCATTTGATCCTGAAGGTGACTGCATGAGGGATAATTGTTCTTGAAGTACTCTGGAGAAACTAAAAGGCTGTGAGTGAGCAAACAAAAATGATATTCAGTGTGCCGAACAGGGCTTTTTTTCTCCTAGAATAAGTGAAGTTACTCCCCTCTTCTAAGCCACCCCTTGTCTCTACCCCCTACCTACCTCCGAGCACTGTCCCTTGGTTATACCCCCTACCCACCTCTAAGCACCGTCCCCTGGTTCTACCCCCTACCCACCTCCGAGCACCATCCCTTGGTTCTACCCCCTACCCACCCCCGAGCACTATCCCTTGGTTCCCCCCGCTACCCACCTCCAAGCACCATCCCTTGGTTCTACCCCCTACCCACCTCTGAGCACCGTTCCTTGGTTCTACTCCATAATCCACCTCCGAGCACCATCCCTTGGTTCTACCCCATAATCCACCTCTGAGCACCATCCCTTGGTTCTACCCCCTACCCAACTCCGAGCACTGTCCCTTGGTTCCCCCCACTACCCACCTCCAAGCACCATCCCTTGGTTCTACCCCCTACCCACCTCTGAGCACCGTTCCTTGGTTCTACTCCATAATCCACCTCCGAGCACCATCCCTTGGTTCTACCCCATAATCCACCTCTGAGCACCATCCCTTGGTTCTACCCCCTACCCAACTCCGAGCACTGTCCCTTGGTTCCCCCCGCTACCCACCTCCAAGCACCATCCCTTGGTTCTACCCCCTACCCACCTCTGAGCACCGTCCCTTGGTTCCACCCCCTACCCACCTCCCAGTATGACCCATTTTTTGTGAAGACAGAACCAAGACTCCCTCCAGAGGTGGTTCTGGCCAGCTCAGTAGATTGCTTAAAAAAAAGCCTGGATTCTTTCCTTAATGTACATAATATAACTGGGTACTAACATTTATAGGTAAAGTTTATCCAGGGAATATCAGATTGCCTTTCGGAGGATCAAGAAGGAATATTTTTCCCCTGCTGTAGCAAATTGGATCATGATTTGCTGGGGTTTTTCGCCTTCCTCTGGATCAACTGTGGGTATAGGGTTTTGTATATCGGACCTCAACACTAGATCCCTCCGTGCAACAATTGACTCTCCAGCAACATAAGACCCCCCCAGCAACAAAAGATCTCTAAAGCAACAATAGATCTTCCAGCAGCCATCATCAATGGACCCTCCAGCACACCCAGTCCCCAGCACCCCTTGCAATTAGATACAGTCAGTGCTGGAGGTGCCAAAGCTGTGTTCCCCCACGTTCCCGCTAGAAACAAGCCCTGGTGTAGAATACTGCAAATTCTTTTTTTTTTTTTAGGTTACTCCGGACCATAAAATATTTACACATTCATTAATACCTGGTAATTGTTAGTTGAAAAGATAGTTAGAAAAAAGTAACAAAGCAATTTTGTATGAAAAAACTATTTTAAACATTGGCTGTAAATTGGGTCACCATGCCGCTTACGCAGACCTGGGCATGTTATGGCCCCCAGGGCCACATCCAGGCCCCTTGGCTGACCCTGTCCAGCACGACAGAGGTCAGATTAAACTCCTTCCGCCCGCGCTATAGCCGAAAGACGGCTACAGCGCGGGCTCTAATTTTCGGGAGGCCGTCTTTAAACGAGCGCGCATCGGGGAAAATCTGTGTCGGCCGTGTCCCTTGGACACAGCCAATCACAGATCGTGGTGAATGGCCAATCACAGCGGCCATTTACCACATGATCGGACAATGCAATGAGAGATGATCTCATATGTAAACATATGAGATCATCTCTCATCGCCAGCTCTCCTTCCTCACACAGAGACTGCAGTGTGAGGAAGAGGATCAGCGGTAAGGGGACACAGAGGAATGTAATCAGGGCACTGATCACCAGTGCCCTGATTACACAAGAGGGGAAAAAATGCCATAACTGCCCACAGTGCCCGCCATCAGTGCCCCCCATCAGTGCCCATAGTGCTGCCAGTCAGAGCCCATCAGTGCCTGCTCATCTAGGCACTGATGGGCACTGACTAGCAGCACTATGGGCACTGAGTGTGGGCACTGATGGTACTGCCCATCAGTACTCATCAGTGCCGCCCATCAGTGCCACCTGTCAGTGTCCATCAGTGCCACCCATCAGTGTCCATCAGTGCCGCCTCTCAGTGCCTATCAGTGCCGCCTCTCAGTGCCCAGCAGTGCCACCTCTCAGTGCCCAGCAGTGCCACCTATCAGTGCTCATCAGTGCCACATATCAGTGCTCATCAGTGCCACCTATCAGTGCTCATCAGTGCGGCATATTAGTACCTCCTCATCAGTGCCACCTTATCAGTGCCCATAAGTGCCACCTCATCAGTGCCCATCAGTGCAGCCTATCAGTGCCCATCAGTGCCGCCTCATCAGCGCACATCAGTGAAGGAGAAAAATTTATTTATTTTCATAATATACTCACAGAAAATAAGAAAAACTTTTTTTTTTTTTCAAAATTTTCTGTCTTTTTTCTTTTTTTTTGTAAGGAATAAAAAACCCAGAGGTTATTAAATACCACCAAAAGAAAGCTCTATTTGTGTGAAAAAAATGATAAAAATTTCATATAAGTACAGAGTAGCATAACCGCGCAATTGTCATTCAAAGCGTGAGAGCGCTGAAAGCTGAAAATTGGCCTGGGCAGGAAGGGGGTAAAAGTGCCCAGTAGGCAAGTGGTTAAAAATAAACGTAAATAAATGTACACCATGCACACAATCCAGCTACATTGGTTTTATTATGAAGGAAACTGCTATTTGTTTTCCAATTAACGTATGTGTTTGCGTGTCTATGCACCTTCACAGTAATATGATGGAGAGCAGGTGTCTACAAGAAATGGCAGCCGTTGAACTTCTGCCTCTCTCCCCTAGGGGAGTGACACTTCTCCATGGCTCTGGGGAGGAGTGTGGGTTCCTTGGATCCAAGCCGGCCAGTCAACAAGATGGCGTGGCTGTGCTTCCACATTAAGGATAGGTACCATGAACCAGCATGACAAAATCATCTATTAAATCCCGCTCTATGCATTTCTTTGAATGACTTGATGAAGTCAGTGTTTCCACATTGAGAGAATTTACATAGTCACATGAACAAAAAATTTTTTTTTTCTAGTTACGGATAGAGTGGAAAAGGATTAGAACTCCACTCTCCAGTAATACCACTTCATTTCCAGGCAATTTTTCAGTTTTAATTGCTGTGGTAGTTTGACTGAAAATTACATGGCCATGCAACACTGTAGTCAAATTAATTTTGGTCATTATCCATAGCAGTGTTTCTCAACCTTTTTTCAGTCGAGGCAACTAGTTAAAATCATAGTCAATCTCAAGGCACCCTGTGACTGTAGTCCCTTTGGACAGGGGCTTGTGGAACCCAGAATACCTTAGAGAGGTCAGGAAACTCCTTGTCCAGCACCGTGTGTCTATTAGGGGCACATGGTGACCGAGAACCCCAGTCGGGTCTGCACTAACCAGACTCACTGTACAACCACACCAACACTCAGCGTTTCGTGGTACCCCAGTTATCCTGGGTTCTCTATGTGTGGTTTGTGTTAAAAGAATGAAGGGGCTTTTTCACGTAGGACAGTAATATTTATGAACAATATCCCTCCGGAAATATATGAAGATAAATTGGTTAGACCTTTTCAGGATTCTTCTAGGAGTTTATCTCATAGACAATTGCTAGATAGTTTGAGGTGGGTTGGGGTTTGTTATTATTACGTACCTATATCCCATTGTTCTATTGTTTCTGTCTGCCTTGGGATGAACCTATTATGGGATGTATGTGTGTATGTGAATTAGCTGCTAGATGGGAGTGGGGATTTCTCCAGCAGCCCTTCCTAAAGACTGTCTACTGTTGGAAAGTTGAAGAGTTTACCCCACCCTGTGTCATTATGCAAAGAAGGGGGGATTGTCCCGAGTGTATATCTCTTTGTGCCTGTGTTTGAATAAACAGTCCCATGCTTCTTACACTGATGTCTCAACAAGTGACTGAGTGGGCTAAGGTATCTTGGATCATGCTGGTATCAGGCAAGGGAAGCCTATACAGCGGACCTACTCTTCTTGAGTAAGGGGGTCCGTCACACACCATTTATCCACTTCCGGACCACCTGCCCCATATATACTGTGGCAGGTCGGCCCAGCTGCGCAAATCACGTACATGTACGTGATTTTGTGCACGGGATTTCGGGGGAGCCAATCAGCGGGTCCAGCGATGGCCGCCGAGACCCACCAATCGTTCGGCGGAATGACAGAACGGCGGTGTGCCTATGTAAACAAGGCAGACCACTGTTCTGTCAGGGAGGAAAAGAGAGATCTTGTGTTTCAGGTAACCTGAAACACCGATCTCTCTTTTCCTCTAGTACATCCACTTCCCCCACAGTTAGAAAGCACTCCCTAGGAGCACACCTAACCCCTTGATTGCCCCTTATGTTAGCCCCCTTCCCTGCCAGTGTCATATATACAGTAACAGTGCATTTTTTTTTTGCACTGATCACTGTATTGGTGTCACTGGTCACCAAAAAGTGTCACCCCGTGTCAGATTTGTTCGCCTGCAATGACGCAGTCCTGCTAAAAGTCGCTGATCGCCACCATTACTAGTAAAAACAATAAAAATATAAATGTATCCCATAGTTTGTAGACGCTATAACTTTTGCACAAACCAATCAATATATGCTTATTGGGATTCTGTTTTGCCAAAAATATGTAGCAGAATACATATTGGCCTAAATTGATGAGAAAAAAAAATAGATTTTTTACATTTTTTTATTGGGAATGTTTTAAAGCAGAAAGTAAAAAATATTGTTTGTTTTTTTTTTCACAATTGTGGTTAATTTTTTTTTTGTTTATAGCGCATAAAATAAAAACTGCAGAGGTGATCAAAATCCACCAAAAGAAAGCTCTATTTGTGGGGGAAAAAAGGACAAACATTTTTTTGGGTACAGCGTCACACGACCGCGTTATTGTCAGTAAAAGTAACGCAGTGCCGAATCGCAAAAAATGGCCTGGTCATGAAGGGGGGGGTAAATCTTCCAGAGCTGAAGTGGTTAAAGAAGTCATGCCTCTTATCTCAAACATGCAATAGGTCTTATCTGAAGAGGATTTCTTGGAAAAATATAAATCCTCTGTTTAGCTGCGACCTGTGTCCCATAGTAAATAGAAAACCGTAGATGCAGATAGTTGGAGATACATTTGGCCAGAAATTGCATACGATTTCCTAGACACATATCACTACGTCGCATCCAGATATATCAGGGATATGGATGTCTGTCAGGTCAGAGCATAAATATAAATTTATTAAGTAAGAAAATAATAACCGGAGAAAAGGACTGAGAACATTGAGATAAGCGTTACATATTGACCTAAAGTAATGAAGAAATTTGATTTTTTTTTACATTTTTTGGTTGGATATGTTTTACAGCAGAAAGTAAAAAATATTGTTTTTTTTGTTTTTTTTTTAAATTGTGGGTCTTTTTTTGTTTATAGCGCAAAATCTAAAAACCACAGAGATGATCAAATACCACCAAAAGAAAGTTCTATTTGTGGGGAAAAGGACATCAATTTTATTTGGGTACAGCGTCACACGACCGCGCAATTGTTAGTTAAATAAACGCAGTGCCAAAACGCAAAAAATGGCCTGGTCATTAAGGGGGTAAAACCTTCTGGTTAAAATTATGGACAGTTTTGAGGCACCCCATTCTAAAATGTAAAAAACTATTCTAATAGCTTTACACAATGCAGTAACATCCACATGTAGGGCACGCAACGTTAGAGGGGATTTATTTTTTCAAAGCAAATACACTTTTGCACCTTGGTACAGACTAGTATTCCAGTGTTTCCCTTCTCCCTCAATTTCTCTCCATCAGTCAGCTAATGTCACCCCAATGCTGAGGGAGAGGGGCACAGGAGGGTCAAACAAGAATGATGTGGAGGCAACAGACATCCTCCTTATCAACTGATGAGTGATGACATCATTGGTTGCCAATGTCTAGAAAGTCTTAATGGTGCATAATGAAAACGTGTGGCTTTCTGTACCTAAAAGGCTTCATCCACCTGCAATTTTTAGGCATTTTGGCATTTCCAAGGGACCACTGAAGAATCCTCAAGGCACCCTGGTTGAAAAGGCTGATTCTTAAAGACTGATAGAGCTTTAATTTAGTGCTATTTACAAATCACAGAAAAAAAAATACCAACAAATTGGAAAACGTTTCCATCACTTTCTGTTATAAAACATATAAGACAAATTCAAGGCCAAAAACCCTAAAATGACACTTCATCATGATTATATTTTTACCACAATTTATTTTTAAATATATTCAAGTACATATCTTATAAATTACATGTATGTTATACGATATGTACTTGAATATATTTATTCTCACCTTAGATACCCTACAGTGGACCTATGTTGTAAAGACCCCTGAAGAAGAGTTAATACACGCAAATATCGAAACGCGTTGGGTCTCTTGGCCCCTCCAGGGTCCTCCTCTGTACCATATGGTCACATTTTTTACGTATTATCAGTCGCCTCATTCATTTTATATGACCACTTATATAATGTAATTTTTACTATTTGTACCAATAAAAACTATTAATTTTACTTAGATGAGTGGTTGCCTGTTACAGTCCCATTCAGGGGGTATCTCCTTCTTGCAATTCTGTTCAATGCAGGGATGAGGGCATTTAACTCTTTGACTCTCACATATACCCAACCACTTATACTCATTGGTCATCACAGCAATCACATGGTACAGAGACTCTCAAATCGGCTCTGTACACTGTGTCTGTGAACTGAGCCATGCAAAGACAGCTCAGTTTACAGCCATTAACACGCACACTGACTGCCTGAGGGTGATTTTTTAAGGTAATTTATAAAAAATAACTGCAGAAATAAGCCATAGTTCTCAACTGTCTCTCATTGGAAATGAGGTCCCTCTTTCCTCCTCATTTGTCTGTCGTAATCTGACCTATGTAGTGGTAAATAAAATGCACTACTTGTTCATCAAAATTTTCCCAGTGCTAAACTTTGGATTTGTGTCTTTTTTTCAACCTGACTAACTATGTAATTTCTTAATTGCTGCATTTGTAAATTCCAAAAGCCAGTAAAACGGAATAATAGTGGTAAAAAAAAATCCCTTGTGAGTGTAACCATTCGTTTTTTTTTTTTTGTAAAATTCTCCTTTAGGGGGCGTGGCAGGGGTGTGTCCTATGCCTACATACTTTTGCTAATAGGTGTCCCTCATTCCCATCTCAGAAAGTTTTGAGGTATGAATAAGCTACCACCACTTCACCATCAATAACGTACAGTGAGTTTAAAGGGAATGTGTAGCGTTTTGCATACATTTTATCCATTTCCTATTGCTCTAGACAAAGCATGGCCATTGCTATGGGCAGGCTCGGAGGCACAGTGGCAAGTAACTTTTGGTGACATTGCTGCTGGGTCCTGATTTTAGCTTCCAGTATCCCATGACTTCCCACTACAATATACAGTGGGTACGGAAAGTATTCAGACCCCCTTAAATTTTTCACTCTTTGTTATATTGCAGCCATTTGCTAAAATCATTTAGGTTCATTCTTCTTCCTCATGAATGTACACATAGCACCCCATACTGACAGAAAAACACAGAATTGTTGACATTTTTGCAGATTTATTAAAAAAGAAAAACTGAAATATCACATGGTCCTAAGTATTCAGACCCTTTGCTGTGACACTCATATATTTAACTCAGGTGCTTTCCATTTCTTCTGATCATCCTTGAGATGGTTCTACACCTTCATTTGAGTCCAGCTGTGTTTGATTATACTGATTGGACTTGATTAGGAAAGCCACACACCTGTCTATATAAGACCTTCCAGATCACAATGCATGTCAGAGCTAATGAGAATCATGAGGTCAAAGGAACTGCCTGAAGAGCTCAGAGACAGAATTGTGGCAAGGCACAGATCTGGCCAAGGTTACAAAAAGATTTCTGCTGCACTTAAGGTTCCTAAGAGCACAGTGGCCTCCATAATCCTCAAATGGAAGATGTTTGGGACGACCAGAACCCTTCCTAGAGCTGGCCCCTAATACTTACCTGTGCCCCATCTCGATGCAGCGATGTTGCACGAGAGCCTTGGCTTTCCGTGACTCTCCCTCCCCATTGGCTGAGACAGTTAAAGTCAGCGAGCCAATGAGGAGAGAGGGCAGGGCTGAACCACGGCTCAGTGCCTGAATGGACACACAGAGCTGCAGCTTGGCCCGGGTGCCCCCATAGCAAGCTGCTTGCTGTGGGGATACTTGGCAGGAGGGAGGGGCCAGGAGCACCAGCGAGAGACCCGAAAAGAGGAGGATCAGGGCTGATTTGTGCAAAACCAACTGCACAGAGGAGGTGAGTTTAACATGTTTGTTATTAAAAAAAAAAACAAGACTTAATATCATTAACCACCTCCCACCCGGCCATAGTACATATACGGCCGGGCGGGAGTCTCGTCCTTCTGAATGGACGTTCCGGAACGTCCTTCAGAAGGAGAGAGATCGCGCCGCCGCGGGCACGCGCAGCGGCGCGATCTCGATGTGCCTGTGTCCCTCGGACACAGAGCGACATCATTTGGCAGGAGGGCCCTGTGATTGGCCCTCCTGATCACATGACGGCTGTGTCCAATCACAGCCGTCATGTAATGTAAATAGAGCCGTTGTAACGGCTTCGATCTCTTCTCCTCACTGACAGATCCTGTCAGTGAGGAGAAGATCAGAGGATCGGTGCTGCTGCGGGGGTGATCAGTGAGTATTTCTAATTACTCACTGATCACAGGGGGGGTCTGTGCTGGTAATCAGAACATTGATTACCAGTGCAGCCCTGGGGGGGAGGGGTGCCACTAAGCCACCAGGGATGCCCACCCATGACCACCAGGGATGCCCACTATGGCCACCAGGGATGGCAAGCAGGGCTCAGAGAGCCCCCCAGTGCCCTCCCTATCAGTGTTGCCCACCAATGGCATCTATCAGTGCTGCCCACCAATACCCATTATTGCCATCTATCAGTGCCGCCCACCAGTGCCCATTATTGCCCACCAGTGCTGCCTATCAGTGCCCATCAGTGCCCCCCATCAGTGCCACCCATCAGTGCCGATCATTGCTGCCCAACAGTGCCACTATCAGTGCCCATCAGTGCCGCCAATCAGTGCCCATCAGTGCTGCCTATCGGTGCCCATCAGCGCTGCCTATCGGTGCCCACCAATGCTGCATATCAGTGCTATCTATCAGTGCCACATATCAGTGCCCATCAGTGCTGCATATCAGTGCTACCTATCAGTGCCCATCAGTGCCGCATATCAGTGCCACCCCATCAGTGCCATCCCATCAGTGCCACCCCATCAGTGTCTCCTCATCAGTGCCTGTCAGTGCGGCATCATCAGTGCTCATCAGTGCAGGAAAAAACATATCTATTTACAAAATTTTATAACCTAAACAAAAAACTTTTTTTTTTTTTTCAAACTTTTCAGTCTTTTTTTATTTGTGCACCAAAAAAGAAAAAACCTGGCGGTGATCAAATACCACCAAAAGAAAGCTCTATTTGTGGGGAAAAAATGACACAAATTTGGTTTAGGTACAGCGTTGCATGACCGCGCAATTGTCATTCAAATTGCAACAGCGCTAATATCTGAAAATTGGTCTGGGAAGGAAGGGGGTTTAAGTGCCCTGTATTGAGGTGGTTAATGTGCGTTGTGTTAAATTGGTTGTAAATTCTATGATTTCAATTAAAAAAACCTTCTGTGTGCAGCATGCTCCCCAGCACCCCTAATACTTAACTGAGCTGCTCTCTATCCAGCGATGTTCACGAGTCCCTCGGGCCATCCTGGACTCTCTCTCCTAATTGGCTGAGACACAGCAGTGGAGTAATTGGCTCCTACTACTTTTAATGAAACCATGTTAGTCAATCAGGAGTGAGAGGGGGGGGCCAAACGGCAGCTCCGTGTCTGAATGGATACACAGAGCTGCAGCTCAGCTCGGGTGCCCCTATAGCAAGCTGCTTGCTATGGGGGCACTCAACAGGAGGGGGGGCCAGGAGCTCCAGCCAGGGAAGCCTGGGCTGCTCTGTTCAAAACCAACTGCACAGAGCAGGTAAGTATAACATGTTTGGTATTTTAATAGAAAACAAAAATGAGACCTAACAATCACTTTAAGGCAACCCAATGAAATGATTCGGCTGCCAACCAACCAAAACATCCAGAAAATCAGACATGTCACAAATTTTGTAACACATCACACTGCATTGCACTGTACTGGTGCTCCAATGCATGTAATATGCTTTACTGCAGTAGTCTTGATGGGTGGTTAGAGCTGGGGTTAAGGCTGTAATGTGGTTTGGAATGAAATGAACAGGCAATGCCACGAGCAATTCTGTACAAGCAACTGTAACCCATATTGCCACAGTCTATTAGGAACTTATTTTTACTGGAGTGAAATTAGAGAAAGAAGAATTCTGATTGATTGCTATGGATTACTGTAGTCTACACTTTGTTCTTTGCCTAACAAAATAAGCCAGTAAAAGTAATTACTCTCCAGAAGGGCCAATAAGAACAATAAGGCTTTTATATAAATTGGTTCTCCTTCTGACAGTGTGTCTGTAAGAGATCTTTGAACAAACACCCTGTAGTAGAAGCGATTTATTTCTTACCATCATCGGTCTTACTTTATAGGGGTATAGGCAGGGCCATCTTTAATATTGATTGGACCCCAGGCAAACATTTTCTTGGGCCCTCCCGAATCCACGTGTCAACTTTTAGCGGGCAGTGCGGGCTAAAGGGGGAGCTACTTTGGGCCCAACAACAATGACTGGGCCCGGGGCAGCTGCCCCTTTTGCCTTGTGTTAAAGACGGCCCTGGGTGTAGGATTCTGTAGATGGTGGCTTTTTATTTATTTAGTCTTGTTATCTATTTATTTTTTCTATTGGATGAACAAGATGGACTTTTTTTTTTTACCTTACTAACTACACTACATTACCAAAAGTATTGGGACGCCTGCCTTTACACACACATGAACTTTAATGGTATCCCAGGCTTAGTTCGTAGGGTTCAATATTGAGTTGGCCCACCCTTTGCGGCTATAAGAGCTTAAACCCTTTTGGGAAGGCTGTCCACAAGGTTTAGGAGTGTGTCTATGGGCATGTTTGACCATTCTTCCAGAAGCTCATTTCTGAGGTCAGGCACTGATGCTGGAATGAAGGCCTGGCTCGCAGTCACCGCTCTCATTCATCCCAAAGGTGTTCTGTCAGGTTGAGGTCAGGACTCTGTGCAGGCCAGTCAAGTTCCTTCACCCCAAACTCGCTCATCCATGTCTTTATGAACCTTTCTTTGGTGCACAGTCATGTTGGAACAGGAAGAGGCCATCCTCAAGCTGTTCCCACAACGTTGGGAGCATAAAATTGTCCAAAATGTCTTGGTATGCTGGCGCCTTAAGAGTTCCCTTCACTGAAACTAAGGGGCCAAGCCCAACCCCTGAAAAACAACCCACGCCATAATCCCCTCTCCACCAAATGATTTGTACCAGTGCAGAAAGTATGGTCCATAAAGACATGGATGAGCGAGTTTGGGGTGGAGGAACTTGACTGGCCTCAACCCAATAGAACACCTTTGGTGTGAATTAGAGCGGAGACTGCGAGCCAGGCCTTCTCATCCAACATCAGTGCCCGACCTCACAAATGCACTTCTGGAAGAATGATCAAACATTCCCATAGACACACTCCTAAACCTTGTGGACAGCCTTCCCAGAAGAGTTACATAGTTACATAGTAGGTGAGGTTGAATAAAGACAATAGTCCATCCAGTTCAACCTGTGTAGGTGTGTGTGGCTGTAATCATCTCACATAGCCCTGAATGTTCTGATCCTTGAGATGTACGTCTAAGAGTCTTTTGAAAGCCACCATACTTCCCACAGAAACCACCTCTTGTGGTAGAGAATTCCACAATCTTGTAGCCCTAACAGTAAAGAACCCCCCATGTTGCCTGAGGTTAAAACGCTTCTCCTCTAATCTCATTGTATGCCCTCGTGTCCTCATGCAATCCCTTCGACTGAACAGCTTTTTTTCTAAGCTGAGATCCCCATTGAGATATTTAAAAATTGCTATCATGTCCCCCCTCAGGCGTCTCTTCTCCAGGGAGAATAAATCAAGCGATTTTAGACGCTCTTCATAATTAAGGTCCTCCAATCCCCTAATTTGTTTAGTTGCCCTTCTCTGGACTCTCTCCAGCTCCAACACATCCCTTCTGAGGACTGGCGAACAGAACTGGACAGAATACTCCAGATGCGGTCGGACCAGAGTTTTATAAAGTGGAAGGATTATAGTCTTATCTCTGGAATACATCCCTTTCTTTATGCATGCTAATATTCTGCCGGCTTTGGCAGCTGCCGCTTGACATTGCATGCTATTGCTTAGTCTATCATCAACCCCCCTCCTAATGTGTATTGTGCTTTTATGTTTTTAGTCCCCAAGTGTAAAACCTTACACTTCTCCACATTAAACCTCATTTGCCATGTTGTTGCCCACTCCGTTATTTTGTCCAGGTCATTCTGTAGGATATCTGCTTCATGCTGTGCAGTTATTGCCCTGGCCATGTTATAGCTGCAAAGGGTGGGCCAACTCAATATTGAACCCTACGGACTAAGACTGGGATGCTATTAAAGTTAATTTGCGTGTAAAGCGTGTGATGACTTTTGTTGCCAGCGGTTTAGACATTAATGGCTGTGTGTTGAGTTATTTTGAGGGGACAGCAAATTTACACTGTTATACAAGCTGTACACTCACTACTTTACATTGTAACAAAGTGTCATTTCTTCAGTGTTGTCACATGAAAAGATATAATAAAATATTTACAAAAATGTGAGGGGTGTACTCACTTTTGTGAGATACTGTATACACACACACTATATGTCTAAATATGTATTCATTTACATCTACACGCTTTTTTTACATTTTAAAATAAAAAAGTAACACCTCTGCAACCGTGAAAATGAATAGCGCAGAGACAATTTAGATGTAAAGTAAGCATATTTTTGTAACTTAATGAAGTATAAAAATTGGAAGCTGACCGTTTTTCCACAACAGGCCAAACAAATGTCTTCCATAGAGCATGCATAAAATATAACCTAGCAAACCACACTTAGAATAAATGCTTCCCTATTAAGCTCAACTGCAAAATACTATTTTTTGCCAAAGTGTCAAAAAGCCAGTTAGAATCAAAACTAAGTGTTGATAGCCTGACCAACACGTTGGCTTTTCAACCTTTTTAATTAGTTGAGTTGAGAAACCGATGTTGGAACGGTAAGTAAAGTAATGAGAGGGAAGAGTATAAGAGAAGTTATAGTCTAAAATGCCAGTGGAGCAATGGCATGGCTACATTTTAACCTAATGTCTCTAAAATATACATATACAGTACTAGCTTAGTTAGCGTGGATATCATTTACAGTAGCATTTGCATTTTAGGTTCTGAAAGGTAACTGAAGAAAAACTCATGCAAGGGCAGGAAGAGCTTACAATGCCTGTATAGGGCAGGCTGTGACTCTGGCTGGAACGTAATCAAACACCACGGTTCTACAAGTCAAAAGTCTAAAAGAGCTTAAAATGTAACCATATATGTTTCAGGCTAATAAAACATTGGATGGCATAGGATTCTACATGCCCTCTACCAATCCTGATCCTGGGGCATGCAATGGCGGATGTCTGGTGGCGACAAGTATATGACATGGCTATGGTACAGATTGACAAGAAAGGGATCTTATTTCAAAGACTTCCAATACTTTCTGTTTAAAGTGGCTTTATGTGGGTACATATGCTGGGACACTTAATTACTATACCTTATCAGTGGCTTTGGTACAAAATACTCGTATATGATATACAAGACACCTGGCAGCTTGTTTAAGCCTGTGAGGGAGATTGGATTGAAGATTTAAAGCCGCAATCTTAAGTTCTCCTCTAGACCACGCCACATATGCGACAAACAGTCCTATGGACTCTACTGTTAACGCTGTTAGTCCTCAACTCCTGCGTAGCATGCAAGGAAGGTTGGAATAAACAGTTACAGTCTCAAGTTTTGGAGTCCTTCTCTAGACCACACAATGGGAAAAGTTTTATGGACTTTTCAATAACTGCTGCCTGGCCTGCATAGGACCCTGTACCCAGCCACATATGCTCTAATTTCATATCATGCTACTCAGAATTTGGGATATGTACTTGGACATGCACCAGATATAATATTCTGTAGGGGGGGACTTCTGCACCTATATATAAGTTTCCAGCCACTGACACAATTGGAACATGCAATAGTTATCCCTGGCCTTCCCAGTTGATCACACCAAGGAATTTCAGATTCAGATTACTTTATTAAACCCAGAGGTGTAACTAGAACCTTCAGGGCCCTGGTGCAAGAATAAAAAGGTATTCTGAACAGAGGTCAGAACAAAAGAAAGGTTAGATGGTCGGCAAATGCCCTGGTGCAAGAAACCATGAAGGGCCCCCCAGACCCCTGGTCGGGGCCCTTCTCTTCAAGCCTGGGGCTCTTCCCACTGATCCTGGGGCCCTTTACTCTAGTTGCGGGTCCCTTTATTACGGTCCTGCAGAAGGTCCCTTTCACAAGTTCTGCAGTGGGCCCTTCCTGCCATCTTGGAGCCTCCCAACGGTGGTGGAATGCCAGGGCCCGGTTGCAAGTGTGACCTTTGCGATCCTGGAAGTTCACTCGCTGGTGTCAGTAGTTTTTATTTTTCTGGTATTTTAATTGTATTATTTTTTATCATTTTATTTTTTTACCATGTCACTGACTATGACTCTGTCCATTCAGAAATACTGGTAAATTACATATTTACTCTATTCTCTATTGTGACACATCCCCTGCAGGCAGCCGGCAGAAGAGGGGAGGGAGCACAGTGGGGGGGCAGCACAGTGAGGGGGGGGTGGCCGGGGGAGCACACAGGGGCCCAGAGACAGCAGAACACAAGTGAACTGGATAGGAGGAGTGGCGGGGGCAGCATACAGAGGAACTAATCTCCTCCATTTTCCTCCTGTAGCTACAGGAGGAAAAAGGAGGACAGTGATTTCTCTACATGCTGCCCCCACCGCCCCTCCTATCTAGGTGTACAGGGGAGCCGAACAGACCCCTGGAGCATGGGGCCGGTTGCAATTGCAACCCCTGCAACCCCTGTAGTTATGCCCCTAATTAAACCCAAAGGGAAATTATTGCAACACATGCCACACTCAACAAAGACAACACAAGATCACAACAATGAACATAACAAGACACAAAGACATGGCAAAATTCCCAATACCAGCAACCATTAGCATCATATAAAACAAATTAAAGCCATACTCTAATAAACCATCTATACAATTAAAATACAATATAGAATAAATAACACAGATTAAAAAATAACAGACAATTCAACTTTCTCTAGCATTAACCCAAATAATCATTAACATAATACCAACATACTATAAAAACTGTTTTGCTCATAGCCAATATTACATTATCTGGAATCAGCCTCTATATATCCTACACGTTTAAGGATGAATGAGAATAAGGATTATTTGTGCAATATGGATAGTGTGGTATGGGGTTTATGGTTGGTTTTATACTTGTCTATATGATATATATATAATAAAGTTATTCACTATGATGCATTGGTCTATATTTTTAGGATAATTTATAGAGAACCAGTTCTGTGATGTTTTGGCCTTGAGCCCATAACTACGGTAGTTTTTCTACTTTTTGATTTTTTGACCATTTGCTAGGGGCTCCCAAACTTGCCAGTTTTATATGAGAGCCTATATTTTGGAGCTGAGTGAATTTGGAGACCTGGAGGAAATTTTTTAAGTTTTCAGTCTCATATAACATTCGCCATGTCATTGGAACAAATTATTGACACACTGGGGTCAGTTAGCATAGATCAGCCTTTCTCAACCTTTTTTCCCCAGAGGAAACTTTGAAATAATTTTCAGATTTTCTAGGGAATCCCTAGTAAGATTAGTCTATCAGGGGTCATTGGAAAAAATTCCCTTTACATTGGTGGTGGTAAGTGGGAAGAATACCCCCCTTACAGGAGTGGCTAGAATGACACCCCCTTGCAGTCATGCCACTGACTGTGCCAAGTGGTACTGGACTTGGAGCCATGCAGGCACTATCAGATGGGAGGTCAGTTAGCACAGTTCAAGAAATCCCTAGCCAATCTTGGAGGAACCCTAGGGTTCCATGGAATGACAAATGGTTAGGTATTAGCTGATGATGCTAGAGAACAACCACTAAATTTTTTCTTTTAAATTTAGGTTGGCACATTTTTATATTACTATAATATAGGGCATGCCTGAAGCCTGATGATTAAGGGAGGAATTATTAAACTGGATAGGATGCTGCCAGCCAATCACTATTGTTTTCATCACTGGAGAGACAATGTTATGATTTCCATCTTAGCCAGTCAGAGGAAGCCTTGATAAATACAAGACTCCTCCTAAATGGCAGCACTTAGCTTGATTCTCTTTAATGCTGGCACCAGATGGGAAGCTGCCCTTGCTGCTACAGTATATTAGAGCAGCCCTCAAATGTTCCACTCGCCTGCTCGCATTTTGCGAGTGGAAAATGACTGAGGGCAAATGTGGGGCTGCCTCAGGAGCCGTTCTCCTAGCGATCGCCCAGGGGAAGAGAGACGAGAGGAAAAGGAAAGCTTACCGGATCATCACAGAGCGGGGATTGCCCCACTGTAGCTGCTTTCATTTGAATTGCCGGACACTCGCCGTCACACACAGCACCGCCTCCTGGCCCGGCTGCTTTGATAGACAGAACACCAATCCAATGCCGGGATGTGTGACGTCTATCATAGGAGCCAAACCAAGAGGCGGGACTGTGTGTGACGGTGAGCGCCCGGCAATTCAAATGAAAGCTGTTACAGTGGGGTGATCCCTGCTCTGTTATTATCCGGCCGGCTTTCCTCTTCCTCTCCTCTCTCTTCCCCTGCACTGTTCAGGCTACAGTGACAGGCACAGGTGAGGCTGCATTGGCGGGCACAGGTGATGTTGCATTGATAGGCTCAGGTGAGGCTGCATTGAGGGGAACACGTTAGGCTGCATTAATAGGCACAGGTGAGGCAGCATTGATGGGCACTGATCAAGCTGCATTGAAGGGAACAGATGAGGTTGCATTGATGGACACTGGTGAGGCTGCATTCATGGGCACTGGAAATGGTGCATTGATGGACACAGGTGAGGCCGCATTGATGGGCACAAATGCGACTGAATTAATGGCATTGATGGGCACTGATCAGGTTGCATTGATGGGCACAAGTGAGGTTGCATTGATGGACACTGGTGAGGCTGCCTAATGGGCATAGGTGAGGCTGCATTGATGGGCACAGGTGAGGTTGCATTGATGGGCACAGGTGAGGTTACATTGATGGGCACAGGTAGGGTTGCATTGATGGGCAGTGGTGAGGCTGCATTCATGAGCACTGGTGAGGGGGCATTGATGGGCACTGATGAGGCTGCATTGATGGGCACAGGTGAGGTTTCATTAATGGGCACTGGTGAGGCTGCATTGATGAGCACTGGTGAGGCTGCATTCATGGGCACTGATCAGGCTGCACTGATGGGCACTGGTGAGGTTTCACTGATAAGCTTCACTGATGATGCTGCAATGATGGGCACTGATAGGCTGAATTGATGGGCATTGATGAGGCGACACTGATAAGCTTCACTGATGATGCTGCACTGATAGGCTGAATTGATGGGCACTGATGAGGCTGCACTGATGGGCACTGATAAAGTTGTTATTAATATTTATCTTTGTAACTTCTGCATTCATGCAAAAACATTTAACAGTGTCATATTATGAGCTAATTTAAGAGGGCATGTTTAGGGGCAGAATTAGGGGTGGGGCAGGGTAGGGGTTGGGTGGGGCAACTGGAGGCAAGTAACCCTTAAGGCCTGGCTAGTAGCACAGGACTTGAAATTTTGAGGCCTGTATTAGAGCACACACAGCTGCCGCGTGGTTTTTCAATAAAAATAGTTTGTTTGGGCAACCTTGGCCCAAGCAAACTATCTAAAGTGAGCATAAATATAATTTCTACTTTAAAGTGTAACTAAAGGCACTAAAACTTTCCTTGACAATGAGCTGATTCCTGCACGGTCCCTTGCTGGCATCTTCTCCCCGAGTTTTTCCAGGTGCTGGTCTTCAGCCATTTTGATTTGTCAGCAGGGAATGATGTCACTCCCGTCTCCCAGGTATGCCTCAGAGTGTAGTCATGGCGGCACACCGGTCCTCTTTGTGTGAGAGCAGCACCATGTCATTACCAGCTCAAACCTCAAAGAAGGCTCCCTACAGAAAGAGAGCCTGTAGAATGATAAAGAAACACAGAATAATGAAATAACTGACTGTATAAAATGAGTTGCACTTATTCTAGTGGCCTAATGTCAAATAGAGATATATGCATTGAAAGAAAGCTAGTCAGCAGAAAGGGTTGAAACTAAAAAATAGCGCTGGTTATATCAAAATAATTACCTGTACAAGTTAAAGTGCTACTAAACCCACAACAGTAAAATCAGTCTGTATATGCAGTAAAGCATGCTTGTTATACTCACTGTGGAACCTAAGGGGTTAATGTGGAATCTAAGGGGCATTGTGTATAAAGGCTGTTTGATCCTGTCTTGTCTGATCCTCCCCTACTTCCACTGTCCCCAATCCATCTGCTGACAGAACAGAGCCTTGAGGGCACTCCACACATGCTCAGTTTGGTGTGTATTGCTAAAGAGTTTTTTTATTTTTCTTGGGAGGGTGCATGTGATCAGCAAGGGTCGGGGTTCATGCAGCCTCATAGGACAATCAGAAGCGAATGAAAACTCCTCCTACAAGCTTTAACCAGACACTGATAGAAGTCACTAGACTGCTATATACTGCTGATGAGAAAAGCAGTTTATATTTACAAAAATAATTGCATTTCCATGTTCTGTGTACTGTGGGAGACCAGATATAGTGAATGCAGGCTCCTGGGTTAAGTAACACTTTAATTCAAAGAAACATTAACTTATATTTGTTTTTATGCAGTTATTACCTTTGTTTAATACAAAATTGAAAAGTTCTTGAGAACAATGGTACGATTTGATAGATGAGGTCCTTTAAATCCCAGAAGTCATATGTATGTAAACTCTCTTTTTATTGATTTCCAGTAAGTGTTTCCTATCTTCTTTGCAGGTTTCGGAATGACCACACCAGCCACCGTCACCGGAAAAGTGGTCCTCATCTTCTACGGCCTTTTTGGATGTGCTGGAACCATATTGTTCTTTAACCTCTTCTTGGAAAGGATGATATCTCTTTTGGCTTTCGTCATGAAAGCTTGCTATGAAAGGCGGTTACGAAGAAACGGGCTTCTACCTCCGACTGTCCGTCGGGGGTCATCTGTCTCCGAAGTGGACAGCCTAGTTGGCTGGAAGCCATCTGTCTACCACGTCATGCTAATTCTGGGAATTTTTGCTATCACTCTCTCTTGCTGTGCATCAGCCATGTACACCCCAGTGGAGGGCTGGAACTACATAGACTCTTTGTATTACTGTTTTGTCACTTTTAGCACCATTGGATTCGGAGATCTAGTAAGCAGCCAAAACGCAGTGTACAAATATCAGGGATTATACAGGTTTGGAAATTTCATGTGTATACTGTTGGGAGTTTGTTGCATTTACTCTCTTTTTAACGTCATATCGATTGTAATCAAGCAAGTTTTAAACTGGATTCTAAAAAAATGTAGGTGCCGATGCTGTAACAAGTGCCATAAATCCAATGCCCGACTTGGGCGCCGCAATGCCATCACTCCCGGAGCTCGCTTCCGCAGGAACCAATTGTCGATAGAGACCGACGGCAACTACGACAGTGATACGGAAGGCAGGAGGCTGTCGGGGGAGATGATCTCAATGAGGGACCTTACGGCGTCCAATAAGGTTTCCCTTGCCATACTGCAGAAGCAGTTATCTGAAACAGCCAATGGTTACCCTAGAACTGTGTGCATCAATACACGACAAAATGGCTTCTCAGGAGGGGTTGGTGCTTTAGCCATCATGAACAATAGGTTGGCAGAAACAAGTGATTCTAGGTAGAGTCTTTTCAAATTCCTTTATTTTCAGCATCATTTTTTTTCAATAAAAGGTTGTCAAACTCATAGTAATTTTCCTAAATGTGAACATCTAACAAGCCACCTATTCAATTCTCATTGCAACTATTGATCCCATTTTCATCAGCATGTAATCACATCTCATGTGTATGATAAAACAAGCACTTTATAGTTCTCAGGGAAATATATGAAGGACCTTGTACATTATGGTGTATGAAAGAAGAACTTTGCAGCATGGGTGTCCAACCTTTTGGCTTCTCTGGGCCACATTGAGTGTAGAGAAATTTTCTCGGGCCACATATAAAATATATACTATAGTTAAGGTATATAAGTAATAAAACGGCGCTGCGCCCTTCCCGAGCTGTGGCGCCCTTCCCGAGCTGTGGCGCCCCCCCCAGCACTAATTTAACACAACTAGTGGATCCCCTCCGAGGCAGCCTCTGCCTATACTTAGTTGGTAGCGGCCGTGGCCGTGGCCGTGCCCCTGACTCAACTTCCTTCCTCCCCAGCAAAAAAAAATTATCAGGGGGCAGTGGTCCTCATTGCCTGCGGTTGCGGGCCGCATGCGGCCCACGGGCCACAGGTTGGACATGCCTGAACTACAGTATGTTTCCTGTAGCAAGCAATCAGATGATTGCTGATGAAAAAAAAACTAAAGATGAAAAATAACGGTTGGGATCTAATTGGAAGGAATAACACACCAACCAAATAATACAGAAAGGTCCACTTTCAGAAACTTGTCTGAACTAAGTTGGTAAGTTAAAACATATGCAGGGCCGGATTTCCCAATAGGCAAACCTTCCTAGAGGGGCATAAGGTTTTTTTTTAACCCTTTTTTTTTTTTTTATTCCAGACCTCGGGCCACGGCGGCCCCTGTCCCCTCCCCTTCCCGGTAGGAGCATATAGCAACGTTGTTTATCTAACTATATATATTAATAAGTACATTATATTGCGGCAGTGCAGCATTATAATGCACTTGCATCTATATATATGGTGCATACATTTGTGTTGTGGCCGTGGGCTACCTGCTGTGGTCTTGCTGCGACATCAAACACAGTCACAGCGACACGTGAAGCGACCACCCACCAATACGGTTAATGGCTTCTCATCCCTTAATGATAATGTGGCGATGGTCCCGAGTCACCTCATCACCTTCATGCAGCAGTGTTGTGGTGTGCTCTCTGTTGCAAACACTTTGAGCTGCACAGCCAAATTCCGTGCAGGATGAACAGTGATGTGGTGCACCCCTCCCTGGAACCCCCCCACCCACGGAGTTGAAGGAGGCCAAAAGGCGATGAGAAGGTGAGAAAAACAGAGAAAAAGATAAGAAAAGAGAGACCTGATTGTAAATAGATTTCTCCATATCATGTGGGGAAAGCACCCATTAGCCTCTGCTTTCCATACCCACTTTAGTGAGCAGGTGATAAGAAACATTCCAATATAACTATTATCACTACAGCCTATTGTGTTGGTTATGGTGCCCAGATTTTTGACATGGGGTGGGCTGGAGGGGCTGCTGATTTTGGGGGAATTTGTGCTAGGACAGTGGATTGCTGTTCGGAAGGACGATTTGGCAGGGGAGGATTTGCTAGTAGGGAGGATTGAAGGGATTTGTGCTAGGAGAGGAAATTTGTGGGGGATTTGTGCTAGGAAAAGGATTTGGGGGGGAATTGGGCTAAAAGAAGGGAATTTGGAGAGGGGGAGAGGATTTATGCTCAGAGGTGAAATTTGAGAGGTAGAGGAACTGTGTTTGGAGGGGGGAGTTGGGAAGGGAGAGGGTTTGAGCTGGGAGGGGGAATTTGTACTGGAAGAGGGGGACATTTTTTGGAGGGAGAACTTAGGCTCTCAAAGGGAATTTATGCTTAGGGAAAAAGGGTGAATATAAGTGCTCACATTTTTTTTTTGAGGGCGGGAAGAGGATTTTTGTTGACACATAATGCTTATACATTTTGGGGGGGACGCTGTTTGACATCTTCGCCCTGGGCGCTAGACAACTGTATCCTGGCCCCTTCCCAGAATAAGTTTTGCAATGTACTTGTATCTTTCTGATACTCAACAGCTTATATACAGAGATGACTGGGACCCATACCAATAAATGCCAGCTGTATGATATGCACAGAGTCAATATAGATAGTTTATCAAGAAAAAAAAAGTCGGTCTTGCTGTCAGGGAGGCGAGGGGGGGGGGGGGGTTTGGCGCTTCAGAATTCTCTGCCTATAGGATCCTGAGGTGTAAATCCGGCCCTGAACATATGAGCTAAAGGTATCTATACATTTAAGCTGATTCTAAAAGGGCACGGGCATTTAAAGATACACTAAATTACCAAAAGTATTGGGACACCTGTCTTTACACGCACATTAACTTTACTACCATCCCAGTCTTAGTCTGTAGGGTTCAATATTGAGTTGGGCCACCCTTTGCAGCTATAACAGTTTCAACTCTTCTGGGAAGGCTGTCCACAAGGTTTAGGAGTGTGTCTATGGGAATGTTTGTCCATTCTTCCAGAAGTGCATTTGTGAGGTCAGGCACTGATGTTGAGAAGGCCTGGCTCTCAGTCTGTGCTTCAATTTATCCCAAAGGTGTTCTTTTTGGCTGAGGTCAGGACTCTGTGTGGCCAGTCAAGGTTCTCCACCCCAAACTGGCTCTTTCATGTTTTTATAGACCTTGCTTTGTGCACTGGTGAGCAGTCATGTTGGAACAGGAAGGGGCCATCCCCAAACTGTTCCCACAAAGTTGGGAGCATGAAATTGTCCAAAATGTCTTGGTATGCTGACGCCTTAAGACTTCCCTTCACTGGAACTAAGGGGCCAAGCCCAACCCCTGAAAAACAACCCCACACCATAATCCTCCTCCACCAAATGAGTTGGAGTGCACAAAGCAAGGGCCATAAAGACATGGATAAGTGAGTTTGGGGTGGAGGAACTTGACTGGCCTGCACAGAGTCCTGACCTCAACCCTATAGAACACATTTGGGATGAATTAGAGCAGAGACTGTGAGCCAGGACTTCTCGTCCAATGCCAGTGCTTGACCTCACAAATGCACTTCTGGGAGAATGGTCCAACATATCCATAGACACACTCCTAAACCTTGTGGACAGCCTTCCCAAAAAGAGTTGAAGCTGTTATAGCTGCAAAGGGTGGGCCAACTCAATATTGAACCCTACGGACTAAAACGGCGAAACCAATAAAGTTCATGTGCGTGTAAATGCAGGCGTCCCAATACTTTTGGTAATATAGTGTACATTTTATTGCAAACAAAATTTGCCTCACTTATCATGTTTCTATAAAAAAAAAACAATAAGTGCTGTTTACTGTACCTTAGCTGCCTTAAATAAAGCCACACAGAGAAAGAAAATCTGAAAATATAATGTTTTGCCTTGCTCTGGTTATCCCCTAAGAGCTCTGCATTGATGGGGGCACTCATCCCTCTGCATTGATGGGGGGCACTAATCACTCTGCATTGATGGGGGCACTAATCCCTCTGCATTGATGGGGGGCACTAATCACTCTGCATTGATGGGGGCACTCATCCGTCTGCATTGATGGGGGCACTAATCACTCTGCATTGATGGGGGGCACTAATCACTCTGTATTGATGGGGGCACTAATCACTCTGCATTAAGAGGGGGAAACCTGGAAAACCAGTTGCCAGTAGCAACATCATCAATACCAGCTAACATCACACACCTCACCAAAGAGAAGCAGTTGCAGCCATCACATTAGGGGTGAGTTAATTAAATGTTTGACCAAATATAACAGGCACATTTTTAAGTTGATAATTTTGTACGGCCCCCGAATGATTTTAAAAATACCCAAATGGCCCTCGGCAGAAAAAAGGTTCCCCACCCCTGATTTAGACAAACACATGATAGCCCACTATACAAGTTTTCTCAAACACCCTCAGACACATGGCTTAACGAGAGAACCCGGTTTCGATAATTATACAAGCAAATTAATTGTAAAAAAAAAATTCTAAATTTTAAAATCCCTCTAGATGTGCAGACATTTGGCAAGTACTTCACCAAAAAATGGGCTCACAGCATAAAAAAAAAAAAAAAAAAAGCAGCAAAACAATGAGCCAATCACACAAGCAAGCAGGAATTGGGCTTTTGGGGGGTGCTTTATAAGGGTAGTGTCCCCACTGTTTACATTATTGACATTATAGAAGATTCTAGCTGGTGAAAGATTTAAAAGCAAAATTGTTTTTTTTTTAATAACAAAAATTACAAAATGGCTTGTGTATTTACTGTATATGTTATGTTTTTATTTTTTCAGAAAAAGTGGAGTTGAAAAAAAAAAATAGATGGCAAAAAAGGCCATTTTCAATGAATTTACTTTTTAAAGGGGATGTATTTTTGTGATTGGTTATTCTGAACACTTAAAAATAATTTTTGATCATATGTACAAACTTTTTTTTTTTTTTATGGTGTGAAATGTTATCTCTAGTGGTTATCTTTATGCCAAATAACGCACTACGTACCATTGCGTAATGTTTTCTGTGGGAGAATCAACTACAGCACAGCAGTGGTATCAAACTCCATTTGTACGTGGGCTGCATCAGCAGTATGGTTGCCCTCAAAGGGTCGGTTGCATCTAGGGTGTGCTATGTACAGAGTGCAGGGTTCAGGATTACACTATGTGCCGAGTTCAGGTGTGCATTATGTACAGGGCATGCTATGTACAGAGTGCAGTTCCAGGGGTGCCTTACGCACAGAGTTTAGAGTTCAGGGGTGTGCTGTGTACAGAGTGCAGGGTATAGGGGTGCACTATGCACAGTGTGCAACCCGAACAAATCTAAAAACCTAAGCCCAATTTTGCATTTTTGACATGTGTTGGTAAAACTGTAAATATCATCACAACTACTTTGTGTATCCAGGTGGATTATACCTTGTTTTAATTTTCAGGACATATTAGGCTTTCATTTGATGGTAAATGGTAATAGATATCTCCTGATTTTTTTTTTTTTTTTTTTATTATCAAAGGAAAACTAGCCCAAAATAGTAAATACATTTTTTTTAACTGTATATTTCCTGCTACTACCATAACCTACCACCAAATACCAACTCAAAATAAATTATCTTGCTCCTGACAATCGCAGCGATGCCACATATGTGTATGCTAGTTGTTGTTTGTATCTGTAGTACAGCCCAGAAACAATATTGCGAATTTTTTTTTTTTTGTTTTTGTTTTTTAATCCTACCTAAAACACTGACACTAACACGATTTTAAAAAATAAAAAAAATTCTGTCCAAAAAATACTGACCCTGACCCAAAAACTAACCTTGGCAATGACCTTTTTTTTTTTTTTTTCTATCTCTGCAAGGACAGAGAATGATACATTGTATCTCTCTCATCCATTCACAGAGATAGAAAACACTGGGATGGGCTTTACAATGACTGACCTCTGCGAAAGCCAATCATCACAGCAATCAGGTGACCTGGAACCGGCCGTCCCGGGACCTGATCGTTAGAACGGGTCCCGGGGCTTTTAGTAAGACCCCGGTCTCTGTGCTTCCAGCACAAAGGGAGATACACAAATACACGGTCCAACGGAAAAAAGCCCATTGCAGTGAGGCCGCAAATTTGCGTACGGTCAGCGTGAAGGGGTTAAATCACCAAATATGGCTGCACCCCCATGTACCTATATAGGTAAAAGATTTAGAGCTGTAGCTTAAGTATGGTAATTTACATAGTTACATTGGTTCAGCTTGATATGCGCCATACCTGTGGGATCACCGCTACTACAGGTATTGCTGCTAATTTCTAGGTCCAATGCTGAGCAGCTGCCCCCAGGGGGTTGATCACTTGGCACAGGTGCCATTCAGAGAATACTTTGCATTCTCTCAAAGTTACATAGTTACATAGTAGGTGAGGTTGAATAAAGACAATAGTCCATCCAGTTCAACCTGTGTAGGTGTGTGTGGCCGTAATAATCTCTCATACCCCTGAATGTTCTGATCCTTGAGATGTACGTCCAAGAGTCTTTTGAAAGTAGCCATACTTCCTGCAGTAACCACCTCTTGTGGTAGAGAATTCCACAGTCTTGTAGCCCTAACAGTGAAGAACCCCCTACGTTGCCTGAGGTTACAACGATTCTCCTCTAATCGCATTGTATGTCCTCGTGTCCTCATGCAATCCTTGCGACTGAATAGCTTTTTTTCTATGCTGAGATCACCATTGAGCTATTTATAAATTGCTATCATGTCCCCTCTCAGGCGTTTCTTCTCCAGGGAGAATAAATCAAGCGATTGTAAACGCTCCTCATAATTAAGGTCCTCAAATCCCCTAATCATTTTAGTTGCTCTTCTCTGGACTCTCTCCAGCTCCAACACATCCCTTCTGAGGAATGGCGACCAGAACTGGACAGAATATGACAGATGTGGTCGGACCAGAGTTTTATAAAGTGGAAGGATTATAGTCTTATCTCTGGAATAAATCCCCTTCCTTATGCATGCTAATATTCTGCCAGCCTTGGCAGCTGCAGCTTGACATTGCATGCTATTGCCAAGTCTATCCTCTACTAAGATTCTCAGATCTTTCTCCATTTTTGATTCCCCCAAGTGTTCCCCCCCTAACGTGTATTCTGCTTTTATGCTTTTAGCCCCCAGGTGCAAAACCTTACACTTCTCCACATTAAACCTCATTTGCTGGGTAGTTGCCCACTCTGTTATTTGGTTCAGTTCATTTTCTAAGATATCTGCCTCTTGTTGTGAAGTTATTGCCCTGCCCAATTTTGTGTCATCCGCAAAAACTGATATTGAGCTAATGACCCCGTCCTCAATGCTATTTATGAATACATTGAAGTTCAATGCTTGGATGAGGTGGATGAGGTAGAGATTGTGACATCACTACCCCACCTCCTCTCCACCTCGTCCAATCAGAGAATGCTCTGCATTCGATGAGAAAATACAAAGTGCTCCTAAAATGGCGCCCATGCCAAGCAAGCATGGGAAACTAGTGGAGATCACTTTGGTAGCGATGTCTACTACAGCGATATCCAGCTTCCACCAAGATTAGACAGGTATGCACCAGTGTTGCCAACCTACCAGAGTGAAATTTACTGACACCACACCCAAAATTTACCGGCACCGCCAAGATTATACTGGCATTTCCAAAATCGACAAATTACAGTTTTAAGTGCAAATGTCAGTATTTAGGCTACAAACAAGTACGTTGTGTAATTTGCAATGTGATTTAAGGTAGATATTGGAGCAAAAAACATATTTTTTATTTTATTTTTGATATAGTAAGTAAATTGCTCAGGGACAGAATAAGAAAGGCAAGAAATTAGAATGGGCTGCGGCACATACACATGAAATGGACTCTCTCAGTGACACTGACAGCAGTGTGCAGCAGTACAGATGATGACACCTCACGGAAAAGACACGTCCCCTCCTGAGTCACAGTGACAGTCTCTATCCACACCAGGTGGTCCCTTCAGTCCACTCCAGTCCAACTGTAAGAAAAATATTTAACCATATAAGCCCCGGAAGATTTTACCCCCTTCCTGACCAGGGCCTATTTTGCGATTCGGCACTGCGTGACTTCAACGGACAATTGTGCGGTCGTGCGACGCTGTACCTAGAGCTTTCTTTTGGTGGTATTTGATCACCTTTGCGATTTTTGGATCATGCGCTATAAACAAAAAAAGAGCGACAATTTTGCAAAAATAACAATATTTTTCAAATTTTTTTATATGAAATTCCCCCCAAAAAATGTAAAAATCTAAATTTTTTAAAATTTTAGGCCAATTTGTGATATGCTACATATGTTTGGTAAATAAAATTGCAAAAAGCGTATTTTGATTGGTTTGCGCAAAAGTTATTGCGTTTACTAAGTAAGGGAAAGATTTCTGTCATTTTTGTTGTTTTTTTTTTTAACGAGTAATGGCGGCGATCTGCGTTTTTTTTTTTTGCGGGACTGCGACATTGCGGCGGACAGATCGGACCCTTGACTGACATTTTGTGACACTTTTGGGGTTACCAGTGACATTACTACAGTATTCAGTGCTATACATATGCACTGTTACTGTAAAAATGACACTGGCAGGGAAGGGGTTAACTTTATTTGAGAGGGAGCGGTTAAGTGTGTCCCTAGGGGCGTGATTCTAACTGTGATTGGATGTGGCTTGAGGTGTAAGAACAGAGATCAACGGTCCTACATAGCAGAACCGTATGATCTCCATTCTTACACAGGGAAGAATGACAGGAGGCTTTGTTTACATTAGCCGCCTGCCTTTCTCCCGCTGTAATGGACAATCGCGAGTGCCCGGCGGACATCGGGTCCGCCGGGCACACGCGCGGGGGGGGGGGCCGTGAGCAAGCGGGAGCGTGCCTCCGGCGGCACGCGCGCGCTCGCTCCCTAGAGCCTCACAGGCTAGCGACGTAGTCCTACATTGCTTTGCCTGTGAGGGGCTGACCGCCGCAGTAAATAGTCGTGCGGCGGTCGGCAAGCGGTTAAAACATTACAGCCAATTTATATGCATATTTAGAAGGAAGATTGAACTCACGTATATACCTTAAAATAAATGCATAAAAAAAAATTAGATTTCCCTTACCTCTGATGTCCTGAGGTTTTATGTTCCTATCACACATGCTTTACAAAGTAAAATAAGCTTTGTGTACGTCCTATCCAACTGTCCAAATACATTGATAAAGCCAGTATTCTACAATATAAGGTCAAAGGGTTGTAGAAGCCTGACCATCACAACGACTGTATATGACAGTGTTTCTCAAGCTTTTTTGTCTTGCGGCGCCCCAAAAAGATCTAAAAAAATATCACAGCACACCTGAAAAGATTTACCAATGAAGAACTTATTTATTTTTACATATATATTTCATTTTAAATTCAATGTGAAGGATGCGCCTGCTTTCGAGAGCAAATCAGATTGAAGCGAGGCTCCAAAGTGGAAAAACAATCATGCATTTCATCATCGATTTAAAGAATTCTCTTTCTCTTTTTCGATTTGACTTTACACTGTAGTATCCCACAACATTTATTAAAAGAATCAAAATATATCCACTCACATGAGGGAGGAAGTATATAGGCACATCATAAATAGAAGGTGCTCCCGTGGTGCTGGTGAAGTTGGTACAGGGCTTACCTCTCTGAGAGCTTAAGAAAGAAACATTGCAGCTTCTCTATGCATGCCACGCATGCTCTGAAACGCGTTGCGTCATTTCCTCCCGGCGATCCACTTCCGGCGAGAGCTGCGTGTCACGCTGCGCTCCAACACTTGCAGACTGCCATCAAGTCTTTCCACACTGGCCCCCTCGGTCTGACCGCTGTTACAGTCTTTGCTGACGGCTCCCTCGGCACACCTGCAACTCCGTGTGCCGCAGCACACAGTTTGAGAATCAGTGCTATATGAGGTTGTCCCTCTCTTTGAAACTGCAATAGCCTCCACTATTCTGAAAATGCTTCCACAAGATTTTGAAGTGGGTCTGTGGGAATTTGTGCTCATTCAAATAAAAAAGTATTTGTGAGCCCAGGTAATGATGTTGGATAAGAAGGCCTTTCTCACAATCAACGTTTCAATTCATCAAACGTGTTTGGTAGAGTTGAGGTCAGGACCTTGTGTATGTTTCTCTAGTTTCTCCTTACCAAACTCATCAAACCATGCCATTATGGAGCTGGCATTGTGCACAGAGGCACAGTCGTTCTGGAACAGAAAAAAGGCCTTCTCCAAAGTGTTGTCACAAAGCTGAGGATGCACAATTGCGTAAACTGTCTTTTCTCCTCCCTCACAACATGAGACCTTAATACTTTGAAGGACTGTCCACATACTCTACGTAGAGTGTATATTAGGGATCGACCGATTATCGGCAAAGCCGATATATCGGAGGCCGATATGCACTTTCCCCGATATATCGTAATCGGCCACCAAGGTGACTGATATTGCCGATATTTCGGGAAAGTGCTGTACCGGAGTGATGCCTGCAGCTAGAGGCATCACCCCGGTACCGGCGTCCATAGCCAACGATCAGCTGTCTTGTAATGACAACTGATGCAGCTGAGAAGCCGCTCGGCTGTCATTACAAGGAGCGGGAGGGAATGTCCCCCCCCCCTCCTGCCGCCTTCCGCGGCTCACCCGGGTCTCCCGTCCCACCGGGAGACCCGGGCAACCAGCCTGCACGGCTGCCGAATAGAAGACCCGATCAAAGCCACATTCGGTTCTGATTGGGTCTCCATGTAAAAACCCGGAAGTGATGTCATGACATCACTTCCGGGTACTTGGCGCCAAATGTAAAAAAATTACAGCATTCAAAACAGCCAAACTTGGCGTTTTGAATGCCTATAAGTGCAGAGTAGGGGTTTGCGGTCTTTTAGACCCCCAGATCCCTCCACAAGAGTACCTGTCAAAAAAATAAATAAATACATTTTTAATGTACGAAAATATCGGCCGATACTGATATGCATTGGCCAAAATATCAGTATCGGTATCGACAATAAAAAAACGATATCGGTTGATCACTAGTGTAAATAGTATCTAGTGTCCATGGGTACCGATGCTCAGAATTCTATAACTCCATCTCCACTGTGGAACAGCTGGGCTGCAGTTTGTAATTATGCATTCTATGAATATTACAGACAAGGTATTGTTTGGAAAATGTGAGCAGTAAATGAAACGAAGAAAAATCAGTATACTCATATGGTAAATTAAATTTTGACTTGCATAATTCCATCCCTAAGGACATAGAAAGAATTAACATTTTAAGCTTATTAGTTTATCTCAACATATTTCATTTTACCTTTTATGACTGCCTTCAATATTTCCAAATATATCATACTTTCATGATCCCCATTGTACATGTAAAATTCCAAAAGAAACATGTATTAACTCATCATAACATTTGCAGCTTGATTGCAGATTGAGGTAAAATTGTGCATGGTTATTTACGATATGGAAAACCATACAAAAAGAGTTGGCCTTTACTTATTTTACATTCAAAAAAATGTACTGGAGTCTTGCCATAGGAGGAATAGTTAGGTTGCAATGCTGATATTCACCTGAAAAGGCTTTTTGTCTGCTGGTCATGGTAAAGCAATACGCAGGGCCGTCTTTAACGCAGGGCAAAAGGGGCAGCTGCCACGGGCCCAGTCATTGTTGTGGGGCCCAAAGCAGCTGCCCTTTTAGCCCTCACTGCCCGCAAATAGTTAGACGTGGAATCAGGAGGGCCCAAGAAAATGCTTGTCCAGGGTCCAATCAATATTAAAGATGGTCCTGGCAATACATCACTGACCTGTTCATCATTTAATTGCTGTGCACTTGAGCCGTAAAAGAGCCAGGCAGCTAGCACTTTCAGAGGGCTGTTAGCAAGAGTAGCCTATATGTTTGTTTCATGGGAGGTTTCTTTTAAAAGTGCCTATTGATTTATAAATGAATGTGTTGCTATCTACATATTGTATTTTACTTATTTTTATACTTATATTGTCTAATTGCTGCTAACCATATCATTTCCATCCTACACCATTAAAACCTGTAGTGAGAAAATTATGAAGGTTGCTATTGTTGACCTCTCCTTTTAAAATGTTTTGTGCCTGGCTGTCATGCTGATCCAGTACATTTTCAGGCAGAGACCATGATATATGCCAATCAGGCAATTTGTTTATTATTTAGGCATTGATATTGGAGACAGAAACAGGCAGCCATTTAGTATTCTTAAAATGAAGTCAAGCAGTAACATCATCTGTCTCTCTTTCAATGCAGGTTTCCTATTAAAGTGTTACTAAACCAACAACAGTAAAATCAGTCTGTATATGCAGTAAAGCATGCTTGGTATACTCACTGTGGAACCTAAGGAGTTAATCCTTTGCACTCTGTATAAAGGCTGCTTGATCCTGTCTCTCTGATCCTCCTCTTCTTTCACTGTCTTCAAAAAATAACCTGATATTTACAGAGCCAGGGGACGGGCTGCACATGCTCAGTTTGGAGTTTTTTCTATTTTTTGGGAGAGTGCATGTGATTAGCCCAGGGCCAATCAGCACTGTCAAAACATGTCCAGACAGAGGATCAGGGTAGAATGAAAACTCCTCCTACAAGCTTTACTAGGAACTGATACAAGTCACAAGACTTTTATATACTGCTGATACGAAAAGGTATTTATTCATTTATATTTACTAAAATAATTTCATTTCCATGTTCTGTATACTGCGGGAGATCAGATAGTGAATGCAGGGTGCTGGGTTTAGTAACACTTTAAGTACCGTATTTATCGGTGTATAACACGCACTTTTTCCTCCTAAAAATGGAGGAAAAATTAGCAGTGCGTGTAATACGCCGATATAAAAAAAAAACTGTCCAGAAAGCAGCGCCGAGAGGTAGAAGGGGGCGGGCGGCGCCGAGGAGAAGGAAGGACGCGCTGTCATTTGAAGTCCTGCCTCCTATGCCGAAGTCAATCATAGGCGCCGGGACTTCTGATGATAGCGCGTCCTTCCTTCTCCTCGGCTCCGCCCGCCCCCTTCTACCTCTCGGCGCTGCTTTCTGGACATTTTTAAAAGTGATTTGTATGGTGGCACTGGCGAGGTTGCAATTATGGGCACTGGCGCTGGCAAGTCTGCAATTATGGGTGCTGGCGAGGCTGCAATTATGGGCACTGGCGCAGGCGAGGCTGCATGTATGGGCACTGCGCTGGCAAGGCTGCAATTATGGACACTGGCGCTGGCAAGGCTGCAATTATGGGCACTGGCGCTGGCGAGGCTGCAATTATGGGCGCTGGCGAGGCTGCATGTATGGGCACTGCGCTGGCGAGGCTGCATGTATGGGCACTGCGCTGGCGAGGCTGCAATTATAGGCACTGGTGCTGGTGAGGCTGCAATTATGGGCACTGGGGCTGGCGAGGCTGCATGTATGGGTACTGGCGCTGGCGAGGCTGCATGTATGGGCACTGGCGAGGCTGCATGTATGGGCACTGCACTGGCGAGGCTGCATGTATGGGCACTGCACTGGCGAGGCTGCATTTAAGGACACTGCGCTGATGAGGCTGCACTCGTGGGCACTGGTAAGACTACATTTCATTTTAAAAAAATGTTCTGAGTTCAAAGCTGTTTATTTTAAATATCAGCTTTTTTCCTGAAATTAACTCTGCTACTGTGGCCTTAAATTTGAAATTCCCTTTTTAATTTCCTGTAATTCTCTCTATATTGAGTAGACTCTATAATCTGATAAGTAGGCGGGATTAATTATGCCGAGTGGGCGGGGCTTTAGGGAAGTGGGTGGGGTAATTGATAGCTGTGCTGCAAAGTGTCCCTGGAAATTTTTTTTAAATGTTGGCAACTATGAATATGTAGCACAGAGTTCAGGGGACAGTAGTAGGTAATACAAAGCTCAGGTGAAAGTAGTAATCACAAATTTCTCCCTCTCTCTCTGTAAAATTTCACCACAGGATTTCACCTGGTGACTTTTCCAAGGCCCTGCCTGTGCTTTTCCAGTTCTTTGTGCCTGGAAAATAGAGAACGACCATGGCGTCCAAAAAGCGTTTTTTTTTTTTGCGCAGTTGGAAAACAGGGACAGCGAAATTGAGTTTCTTGAAGAACTGAGCGATAGCGATTTGTGGGAAAATTTACATACATAGTTACATAGTAGTTGAGGTTGAATAAAGACAATAGTCCATCCAGTTCAACCTGTGTAGGTGTGTGTGGCTGTAATCATCTAACATAGCCTTTAATCTCCTGATCCTTGAGATAGTTCATGGTAATCAGGTACAGAAAGTGACGACAGCGACGATTCTGATGTCTCTTTCTGGCACATCGCTCTGTTGGAAATTCTGAAGAATCATTTGTTATACTTCTCAATTATTTTTTTTCTAGTTTTTGGTGCAGAATGAGTAGTTTGAAAATAATGAAGAATTTGATGAAACCACTCTTTCGCTGTCGCTGTTTTCCAGTTCGTCTAAAAGCGCTTTTACGCAAAAAGAACGATTTTTGGACGCCATGGTCGTTCTCTATTTTCCAGGCACAAAGAACTGGAAAAGCACAGGCAGGGCACTGGAAAAGTCACCAGGTGAAATCCTGTGGTGAAATGGCAAGATACAGTGTAATCCGTTAGGATCACAGCTTTGTATCACGTCATTTGGTTTATTTACATTTTTGAAATTGCTGCCGGTTCCACCCCCCTGCGTCACCAACGCTCACAGGGAAGGGAACCGGAAGACAGGTGCCGGCATCGGCCGAGCACACAGCGGGAGAACGGCGGGAGGATGGCGGGGGAGGACAGCGGGAGATCGCAGGGGAAGGTGAGTTTTATTGTGTGGAAAACCCGAGTGTGGCTTGGGGTTACCGCTTTTGGTACTCTATATTAACCCCAAGCCACACTCAGGAATACTGCTAGGGAGGTTATTATAATTTATGATTTCGTGTTTCAAACTTTATTGTACCCGGGATGTCTACTAGACTCTTGTTTGGACAGATTTAGGTGGGTTATTCCTAAGAATTACAGGCCTAAATATAAAACAACATATTTCCATGCAAAACAATGTACCGGAAGATTTTACCCACTTTCTGACCAGGGGGTATTTTGCGATTCGGCACTGCGTGACTTTAATGGACAGTTGCGCGGTCGTGCGACGCTGTACCTAAACGAATTTGACGTCCTTTTTTTCCCACAAACAGAGCTTTTATTTGGTGGTATTTGATCACCTGTGCGATTTTTTGATCATGCGCTATAATCAAAAAAAGAGCAACAATTTTGCAAAAATTACAATATTTTTCACATTTTTTTATATGAACTTCCCAAAAAAAATGTAAAAATCTAATTTTTTTAAAATTTTTTGCCAATTTGTTTTCTGCTACCTATGTTTGGTAAAAAAAATCACAATAAGCGTATTTTGATTGGTTTGCGCAAAAGTTATTGCATTTACTAACTAAGGGAAAGATTTTTGTCATTTTTGTTGTTTTTTTTTTTTAAACGAGTAATGGCGGCGATCTGCGATTTTTTTTTGCGGGACTGCGACATTGCAGCGGACAGATCGGACCCTTGACTGACATTTTTGACACTTTTGGGGGTACCAGTGACATTACTACAGTAATTAGTGCTATACATATGCACTGTTACTGTAAAAATGACACTGGCAGGGAAGGGGTTAACTTTATTGGAGAGGGAGGGGTTAAGTGTGTCCCTAGGGGCGTGCTTCTAACTGTGCAGAGATCTGGCTGTGTGTGTGTAACAGCACAGATCAACGGTCCTAGATAGCAGGACCGTTAGATCAGTGCTTTTACACAGGGGAGACTGACAGGCGGCTTTGTTTACACTAGCCGCCATCCTTTCTCCCTTCACAGCGGACGATTGCGAGTGACCGGCGGACATCGGGTCCACTGGTCACACGCACGGAGGTGTCCGTGAACGAGCCGGGGCAGGAGCGTGCCTCCGGCGGCGTGCGCTCGCCCGCTATTGGCTCCCAGGCTAGTGACGTACCGGTACGTCACTTTGCCTGGCCGGGGCTGACCGCCGCAGTATATGTACTTGCGGCGGTCGGCAACCGGTTAAAGGGAAATTATACAAAAATCATACAAAAAAAAGGATTGGTTAAACCCACAAGTGCTTTTTTTTTTTTTTTTTTTTTTTATTACCACTATTCTTTTATACTGCCTTTTTAAATTTACAAATGCAGCTATTTAGATATTGGAGGAAAGGTTTAGCACTGGGAAACACTTTAAAAGATAAATAGTGCACTTTATATAAAACTATGCAGATCAGACCAAAATGAGAAACAAATGAGGAGGAAAGAGGGACAGAGGGACTTTGTTCTGAATCAGGGACAGTCCCTCAAAATCAGGGACAGTTGGGAACTATGCTAATGTAGAGTTTTTAATTACCAAAGAGTTAGTCTTAGGTTTTAATTTATTTTTTTCTTAATACATTTCCAATATTTTAATGGTAATAATTATGCATTCTAATACCAGGGTAACTTTTCCCTTACCTGTGTCCAAAAAAGATCTTGTTGAGCAGCCAAGAGTATCATGAAAGCATTACACTATGGATCTCCAAACTACGGCCCTCCAGCTGTGAACTACACATCCCATGAGGCATTGTAAAACTCTGACATTCACAGAGATGACTAGGCATGATGGGAATTGTAGTTCCTGAACCACTGAAGGGCCATTTTTTGGAGACCCTTGCATTACACAATAGCATTAGCATTCACAAAATAAAGATTTAAAATTCAAACTTAATACTCTTACCTTGTGATCGTGGCTGTGTGAAGCCCTCAGAATTCTGCATATTGTCATCTACTAATGATTTCCATGCAGTTGCAGTTATTGTGGTTATCAGTATATGTACATAGTACAATTGGGAGGGAGTAGGGCTATCCTAGAAGATCCACAGTCTTCTACACAACTTACCACAGTAGACAGTGGGGTGGATTTACTAAAGGTAAATAGACTGTGCACATTGCAAGTGAAGTTGCACTCATTTTCTCCAGAGCTTAGAGAATGTGGTGAAGCTTTGCTGACTCCCATCATCCAAGCATGTGCAAGCAACAATGCCGTTTTTTTTTTTTTTTTCTTTTCATTTTCCTTGCACCTGGTTAGGTATTGTTTACAAGGGGAAGCTTTACCACATTTACTACGAAACAGTATTGTAATTGCACTTCCAAAGTGAACAGCCTATTTGCCTTTGGTAAATCAACCCTATTGCCTGCCCTTCCAACTGTCCAAGACAGTGGTGGACATAGTCAGAAAAGGTCAAATAGGTTGGAACAGTCAGGGCATCATAAAGAGGTGGTCTCAGCACCCACCCAACCCACACATGTCTAAATTGGTCCCTTAGTCCAAGTAGGCCATTGAGCATGTGCACAGTCTGCACTAAAGGTATGCCCCCATTTGGTCCAGAATAATCTCTGTCCTATGTGACACCCTCTAAAGATGGCATGAGATTAGATTTTTGCCACTTCTTTTGACTCCCAACTGCCATCTGCTACTACTTGCCTGATTGGTGTAATCACCATATAAATACAAGTAGAAGCAGCGCACCGCGACCTTGGAGCGGCCGCCACGGACTTCATAACATTGAAGTCTATGGCGGTCGCCTCCTGGTCGCCCCAAAGAAGCTCCGGACCCTTTTTCTAAGTCGGAGCGACTTGTGTCGCTCCTATTAGAACGGGTCCGCAGCTTCCCTATGGGAGGCGACCTACGGCGACCTGTGAGGCGACCAGGTCGCCTCACAGGTCGCCTTAGTGTGAACGGGGGCTTATAGTATACTCTAGTTCCCGTTTGTTTTGCAAACAAAGCCAACTTCCCAAAACTATAATTTGTATTATACATGTGTATATATATATATATATATATATATAATATGTATATTAAAGCAGTACCTAAACCCTCTTTACTCCTTATCCTTTACAGCCGAAGCTGCCATCTTAGCCCCTATATCAGGGTTTCTCAACCAGGGTTCCTCCAGAGGTTGCTAGGGGTTCCCTGAGCAATTTCCGTCTCTCAGATAAGTTTCCACTGACACCACTGATCTTTTTAGCTATGTGTAAGGGGGTAATTCTTCCCAATGTCCACAGTGTAAGGAGGTTTCTACTGACCATCACACCAGTGTATCATGAGTTGTAGATATAGTATTTTTAAGCAGGAGTTCCATAACCACTTCAGCCCCAGAAGGATTTGCCCCCTTAACGATCAGGCCCTATTTTGCGATAATGGCGCGGTCGTGTGGCACTCTACCCAAACAAAATTTACGTCCTTTTTTTCCAACAAACAGAGCTTTCGTTTGGTGGTATTTGATCACCTGTGCAATTTTTAATTTTTTTGCGCTATAAACAAAAAAAGAGCGACAATTTTGAAAAAAAAAACAAATATTTTTCACATTCTACTTTATGACATTCCTAAAAAAAAATTTAAAAGTCAAAATTTTTTAACATTTTAGGCCAATTTGTTTTTTGCTACATATTTTTGGTAAAAAAAAAAAGCCTATTTTGATTGCTTTGCGCGAATGTTATTACGTCTACTAACTACGGGAAAGATTTTTGTCATTTTTACTGTTTTTTTTTTTTTTTACTAGTAATGGACTGCGGCATTGCGGAGGACAGATCGGACCCCTAACTGACATTTTTGACACTTTTGGGGGTACCAGTGACATTACTACAGTAATCAGTGCTAAAAATATGCACTGTTACTGTAATAATGACACTGGCAGGGAAGGGGTTAACAGTATAGGTGATCAAGGGGTTAAATGTGACCCTAGGGGAGTGATTTTGACTGTATGGGGGTTGGACTTGTGAAATGATCACAGAGACCTGTGATTCTATATTAAAGGATCACATGAGCTCTGTGATCATTGCAGGGAGAAGGACAGTTGGCTGTGTTCACAACAGCCGACCGTCCTTCTCTCTCAGCGGGGAGAGATCGTGGGTGTCAGGTGGCAATCGGAGCCGCCTAAACACCCGCATCGGCTTCCCCACTGACGATCGGGGGCGCGCACACGCGCCCCCTAGTGGCCTTCAGACGAGCGACGTAGATCTACGTCGCTTTGCCTGTACGAGCCACCCTGCCGCAGTAAAAAGACAGCGGGTGGTCGGAAACTGGTTAAATATTCAAGTTTGAGGTTTAATAAAATTCTGGATTCACCGAGAGCACTGTTGTTGTTCAATAATGAAATTAATCCTCAAAAATACAGCTTGACTTAAAATTATGCACGCAGTGTACTCTGTTTGAGTTTTCATAATGAGATCAGTTTGAATTGCCCCGACTTGTGACAATTTTATTTTAAGCACAGGTGTATGCTTAACTCATTTAATTACTATAAAAACAAACCATAAATATTGAGTTCATCCAGCATTTCTATCTGGATTATTCTTTTTCTGCTTCCTACAAAAGATTTGCAAACTGCTTCTGACTTGTTTGTCACATCCACTAAGTACAGTTCATGTCAGCACAATCTCTTTATCTTATAACTCAACTCTGTAATTAATTTTGCCAGGAATAATAATTTCCAGTGCAGCTGCTGAAATGAAACCCAAGGGAGTAATGCTTTATCATTTCCCATGAAAGGAAAACTTTCTTTGTAAGTCTTTTTTTTTTTTTCATTAAAAAGCAAAAAAATATACTTCTGTATGATAATTAAGACAACTATAATTATCATCTGAAATTTTATGTAGTGTAACGTTACATCTAATTGAACACAGCTATGCATTTCAACATCCATCTATATGAATATAAAACGAAATACTAAAGGATAATTCCAAGATAAGATTGGTGAATCAGGTTGATTGTATTGTATAAATTAACCTTTCCATCCCAGCCCATTTCCACCAACTCAATCATTTAAACACCAGTAAAACAGCTAAATGCACAGAGGAAATATTTACCTATTCTGTTTAAACTGAAAATTCCTTTTATAGGTTTTCTGAATATATTTCTGTCTACTTATTTAAATCTTTAAAAATATATTATTTTTAATTTATTTTAGATAAATTTGAAAATAATCCAGTAGCTCTTGGCAAATTTCACATGTTCATCGGGCTAATCTTATTTGATTTGCTGAAAAAAAAGTGTATTTTTACTGATTCAATAGCTCAAGCTCAATAATAAACACACAGATGAATTAGTCAAAAAAAAAAAGTGTATTGTTACTGATTCAATAGCTCAAGCTCAATAATAAACACACAGATGAATTAGTCAAAAAAAAAAAAAGTGTATTGTTACTGATTCAATAGCTCAAGCTAAAAAATAAACACACAGATGAATTACCGGTAGTCAGAAGTGAGATTCATCCTTCTAATGTTACTTCTTCCTGTCTGCCTCTTTAGACAGAGCTGTACAGAATTTAAATTATAAAAAGATAGTCTAAAGGCAAATTCATTTGCTACACTCTATTATTGAAAAAAAAAATATATATATATATGTATACATATATATATATATATATATATATATATATATATATATATTAGGGATCCACCGATTATCGGCAATGCCGATATATCGGGGCCGATATGCACTTTCCCCGAAAAATCGGAATCGGCCCCTGAGGTTACCGATATTGCCAATATTTTGGGAAAGTGCTTGTACCGGGGTGATGCCTGCAGTTAGAGGCATCACCCCAGTACCGGCGTCCATAGCCGATGGTCGTCTGTAATGACAACCGATGCGGCTGGGAAGCCACTCAAGTGTCATTACAAGGAGCAGGAGGGGACGTCCCCCCCTCCCGCCGCCTTCCGCGGCTCTCCCAGGTCTCCCATCCCACCGGGAGACCCGGGCATCCTACCTGCACAGGCGCCGAAGAAAAGACCCGGTCAAAGCCGCATTCGGGTCTCCATGTAAAAAACCCAAAAGTGATGTCATGACATCACTTCCTGGTACTCGGCGCCAAATTTAAAAAAAAATGACAGCATTCAAAACAGCCAAACTTGGCGTTTTTTTAATGCTTTTAAGTGCAAAGGAGGGGTTTGGGGTCTTTTTGACCCCCAGATCCCTCCACCAGAATACCTGTGGAAAAAAAATGTTTCTTAAATGTCCGAAAATATCGACGATACCGATATCCGATGACCAAAATATTGGTATCGGTAACAAAAAAATGATATCGTCTATCACTAATATATATATATATATATATATATATATATATATATAAACATATGTTAAAAATTTTAGAAACTTTAAAAAATAAAGCAAAATTGACCAAAAACATTATCCTTTCCCTTCAGAGAGAGCAAAAATCAGTATGCAAAATGCAGCAACCAGCCAGAAGGCATTTTTATAATTCTTCTTACTGTAAAATGCTAAAAGTAACAATCTGTATCTGTATGTAGCTGTATATTCCTACAAGGGGGGTGCCAGTTTTATAGGGTTAGGCTTTGAAACATCCTTACTTCACTACTTAGTGATCCACTGACCTGGAACAAGAATGCAGCCAGTGAAAAATTTAAAAGGTCTGCACTTTTTTTTAGGTCAGTGACTCACAAACTAACGCAGTGATGGTAGAATGAGAAAACAGTCTCCCAGATTATACCTTTAAAACGAAAAATAGATAATAGTGAATGAGTTCCTGGTGATAATGTGAACACCACATCCCCTAATTTATAGAAAAAGTCAGCAAGTAGAGATGGTGAGACGGTGGGATTTTAAGGCCTCTTGCACACGATACTCCTGTTTGAGCATCTACTTTTTCAGACTTTCTTTTTTTATGTATTTGGGCCTATTTTTCCACAAATGCGTTTGCGCATTTTCGCTCAAAACTTTTTCTCGCGTTCTTGTTCAGCACAATATGTAAATGGACATTTGCGCACATTTGTGCGAAATCGCGCGCACGAGACGTTAATAACTGACCAAAAATGGCAATTTCTCTATTTTGTTTTTACCGAAGAATGCACGGCGCTCGTTATGTGCCTGTGTGCTTAGGCGCATTATAATTAATTGGCTGTAAACAGCTGTACTGAGCTTTTTCAAGCTGCAGTGTGCAAGAGGCCTAGGTGTTGACACTTTCTATCAGAGTAATACAAGCAACAATATTGTTAAAAGCGGCCACATTTATTGGGAAATCGTTTAAAAGAATTTGGGGTTACTAATCCCCTAAAAACATAGGTTCAGCAGACCATATTGACAGACAGCAGCCCCATGATAATATAGCACCCCCATTCCTTTCCAATGATGTTATATCGGATAATAAGCTAGAACTGTACGAGATATATTTATCCAAACAATGGTAGACGGGGAGGGTTGCTGTGGTATTTTATCCCAACGCCTTTTGCATTAATTGCTTCCTCAGCGGTACATTGGGTGCTCCAATGTATGGTCAGTGAAAATACAAAAGAAATAGATGATACCAAGTGAGCACCACAGTGATGTACATATACAGTATCTCACAAAAGTGAGTACACCCCTCACATTTTTGTAAATATTTTATTCTATATTTTCATGTGACAACACTGAAGAAATGACACTATGCTACAATGTAAGTAGTGAGTGTACAGCTTGTATGACAGTGTACATTTTTGTCCCCTCAAAATAACTCACAGCCATTAATGTCTAAACTGCTTGCAAGAAAAGTGAGTACACCCCTAAGTGAAAATGTCCACTTAGGGGTGTACTCACAGATTTTTCAACATGTTCAAAGGCAAAAAGTCTGATTAAGCCCAGGCTGAAGCTGTGATAGAGGCCAAAATGTCGGCTTATGGCAGATGCCATTTTACCATTCTTGATTTTGTAAACATAGGTTTCCAGAATGGCCTTTTGGTCATTCCAACATAGAAAGCTTTGCATTTACAATCCATATAATATACCACTCATATCAAAAATGGGGATATTGCTGCGCTAATATAAGGAATAAAATCATACAAAGATAAAAAGTCAATAGACTGAGCAAAAGCAGCCGACACCTGACCTAGAATTAGAAATGCCAGATCTGGAAAACAATATGTAATGGATATTGTGTAGCGCTAACAATAATGAATCCACAGTCCATACACATGTACAGATGGAATAAATATATATTGAACAAAGTCCTTCCAGGAGAGTGCTTCCAAAGAAGAAAAGCCGTCCACCACTTCAAACTTAAGGGAAAAGCCCCATGTGCAGGAACCGCCACCAAGATAATAAATGGCCCCTTACCAAAATACGATGATTCCCACCACAGGGATCAATTTCAGCCTGTATGATATATCCGGTGTTTCAGATCAACAAATACCGGCTTCTAGTCTTCCCTCAGCGGCTCCAACCGGAACAGATGTAAATGTAAAAAAGAGGGACAACTCCCATAGTGAAGTACAATCATAGACCATTTATTAAGTAAAAACAGAGTGGCAACTCACATTTCCATAGAGGAATGACAGCGTATCTCGAAGCTCTCTCTCGGGACCTTGTTTCAAACCAGGAAAATGGCCGCCGTGTCTCCTCGTGGGTCACAGCGCGATGTGCCGCAGGCTCCTCCTACGCGTTTCGTCAAAACGTGACGTCGTCAGGGGGTGTGGCCTGCGGCAAAACGTCTTCCTTTATACGCTGGACAAGGCGGAACATTCTATATCCAATCCGGAGTTTTTGGGGGTAAGGCCGATACATAACCTCCACAGGAAGGAAGCTGGCCGGAGCCCCGGAACCGGATTTACGCCATATGCGTTCCAATACCCGGAACCGGACCCAAAACAAAAAGATGGACCAATCAGGCTCCAGCTTCCAGAAACAAAAGAGATCATTGAGATATTGGTAAAACTCACAAAGAAGTGTGTATACCCAAAAGTTCAAAGATGAACATCTATCAATAATCTACTAATAAAAGGCGAAACATATTTGTAAAGATTGCTTCCAATAGGAAAAACAAATATGTCACCACATAGCACATATACACAGTGCTTTATGCTGCCATATGTGACCTCACTCGGACACACCGCCATCTACTGGCCAGAAACAAAACTCCCGAGAGCGCTCCGCTGTACAGCACAAATTCAATTATCCCAATATACAAAAATCTTAAAACATTATTTAAAAATGGCAAACTATGCCAATTTACATCATAAAAAATTTAAAAATTAGCATCTTATCTTAAAGTGAAAGACAAATATGGCTTTTTCCCCAAAAATAAGATGAAAGATGAAAAATGTATGAAAATAACAACTGCATGGTAACCAAGGTAGCAGATATACTGACATCAAATCAATCAGGCATTATTGATAAAGGAATTGATATCCCAATCGATGTTTAACCCGTGAGGGGCATAGGTTTTCAACCGATATATCCAGATCGTCTCTAGCTGCGAGACGCCTCTGGTACAGTTGCTGCCCCTCCAGCTTCCCGAAAACTTATCGATGCCTAAAAATACCATGCCTTTGGGATCATTCCCATGGCATTCGTCATAGTGCCGCGAAACACTATGTTTCGGGAATGCCTTCAGTATATTTGCCACATGTTCCTGTAAACGCACATGTAACTTACGTATTGTCCTTCCTACATACTCGCGGCCACAAGGGCAGCGTAGTAGGTAGACTACGTGACGTGTAGTACATGTGATAAATGGCTTAATCTTAACACTTTGTTGCGTAGCATTAGAGAAAAATGTCTCCACCCTCCTTGATCTACAAGCGTTGACCTTGCAGATGGGACAACGTCTGCACGGGTAAAAGCCACCTCTCTCTTGAAAGAAAGCGATGGTCTTAGGTGGGTCTACAATATTAGGAGCTATTTGCAGCCTCAACGGGGGCACACCCCTAAAAATAACCTTAGGGGTCTCAGGCAGTACAGGTCCCAGGAGGCTATCATTCTTTAAGATATGCCAATGCTTCCTAATCAATTTTTTTACTGAAAAATGCTGAACAGAGTATGATGAGAAAAAGGCAAACTGAAAATCATCATTACTCTCACGCACTCGTGGTACCAACAAATCGGCCCTATCGCGAGTGTCCGCCTGAACAAGGGCAATTTCAAGTTCCTCTTCCCTGTATCCCTTCTCCAAAAATTTGGACTTCAAGGAGCTAGCCTCCCGCAGGAAATCAGCTCTGTTGGAACAGTTCCTCTTCAATCTGAGGAACTGACTGACAGGAACGGATTTAAGCCACGACACATGGTGGCAACTAGATGTGTCAATAAATCCGTTCCTGTCAGTCTCCTTGAAGAAAGTTGAGGTCTCCAGGGAACTGCCGACCACTTTAATCTTAAGATCCAAAAAATGAATTTCAGATCTGCTACTTTCGTGCGTCAACCTGATATCTCTGTCGTTATCGTTTAGTGTGGAAATAAACGATTCAAGAGATTCAGAGTCACCATCCCACAGGAGGAGGATGTCATCGATGTACCTCCGCCAGAGAACAACCTCTGGCCTCGGAACGTCACCGATGACATCCTCCTCCCATTTGGCCATGAACAAATTGGCCATACTTGGCGCAAATTTCGCGCCCATGGCCACACCCTTATTCTGCCTGTAGTAAGTGCCATTGAACCAGAAAAAATTGTGGGCCATAGCATAATCAAGCAGAGATAGGATGAACCGGCTCTGAAGTCCTAACAAGGTGCTGTGTCCCAAAAAATGTTCAACAGCTTCCCTTCCATGCTGATGTGATATTACCGTGTAAAGGGACGAGACATCAGCCGTGGCCAAGATGTAAGTGTCTTTCCACTCTATGTCTTGAAGTATGTTAATAACCTGCATAGAGTCCCTCAAAAATGAGGGAGTCTTGGTCACCAGAGGCTGCAGAAAGAAGTCGATGTACTTACCCACCCGGGAGGTGACCGAATCAATGCCACTAATGATTGGCCTCCCGGGTGGGTTCACCGCATCCTTGTGCACCTTGGGTAAATAGTACATTATAGGCACCCTTGGGGCGGATGGCACCAAAAAAGCTTTTTCTTTTTTGGTGAGAAACTTTCGTTGAAATCCATCTTCCACCAAATCGACAAGTTCTTTCTTATAAGATGTCGTGGGATTACCTCTCAGGGGAATATATGTGTCCCGGTCAGACAATAACCTGTTCATTTCCCCATTGTAGGCAGCAGTGTCTAGAATAACTATTCCACCCCCTTTATCAGCTGGCCTTACGATAATGTCTTTACGCTCTTTCAAAGAGCGAAGACCCCGTTCAAACATATGTGTTTGGTGGACTTTTTTGAGGCTCAGTTTATCCAGGTCCTTGGCAACCGAATCTCGGAACACAGTCAGAGTGGGAGCCAAAGGGCCTGGAGGGTTAAATAATGAGGCATTAGAAAAAGGAGTGGGTTTGATGCCCATATTGTATTCAACCCTAGGGGTAATGGGATTCCCCATCATGTGCCTTTTAATGCTCATTTTGCGCACAAACTTTTGTAAGTCTATAAAAGTGTCGAACTTACTAAGAGGTCGTGGGGGAGCAAACTTAAGTCCATGATTCAACACATGTTTCTCCTCGATCGAAAAAGAAGCTGAACTTAAGTTAAACAGGCCCTGATCTCTTAGTGCCAACTTCTTTTTACTGCGGACCCTCCGCCCCCCTCTAGTCCCTCTCTTCCCTCCTTTTGTCTTTTGTTTTTTGGGGTACCCCCGTGAAAAGGGGTATTGTGTTGATTCCATGAACCTTGTCCCCCAGGAGGGTTAGAGTAGTTAGATGGAGGCTGATAGTACCCTTGTGCAGTCTGTGGCCTTTGGTTCCCTATATTCTGATAATAGGGTCCCCTTGGCTGAAAAGGAGGTATGTATTCCCCTTGCTGTGGGTGCGTGGTAATATATTGAGCAGCTTCCTCAAAGTCTTCCTGAAGTGGTAAAAACCTATTTGCGGAGGGTTGATGGCTATCTCTCTGATGAGAGGCCACTCTTCCCCTACCCCTAGCTTTTCCCCTTCCCCGTCCACGGCCTCGTCCCCGTCCTCGGGGCTGAGCCCATGTATCCGGTGTGATATGGGGATAATGGGACTGGCCAGGACCCTCAGCAACTTCCATTGGGGTACTCGGGGGGGGGTGCAGACCAAGAGTGCTGCTCTGTGCCAGAACCAGCAAGGTCCCTATTGGATTGCCACTTGAAGACCAACTGGTTCTGATAATCACCGCTATCCCTTAGGAATTTTTTCCTTTTCTTATTTTTCTGCTCCACATCCTCCTTTTCTAAGTGTTTTTTTAAAAGGTCAGATTTTTGTTTATAGAGGTCTTTAGATTTAAATTCCTCCAGTTTGCCTTTAATAACATTAATCTCCTCGTCTAATTTTTTTAGTTTAAGCCTTTTCTTGGTTACCATATATCTTAATAGTTCTAGCCCTGCCTTATTGAAGTATTGGTACCATTCGTCAATATCCAGGACATCACTCTGTGGTGCAACCTCCCACCGCAGGCTCCTGGGTACCATACTTTCTGCAAGGTATTTCTCGAAAAAGGCAATATCCCACCCCGTGTGCAGCTCAGTTGTCATGATGTTCTTAAGTCTCAAAAAGAGACCACTCATGTCATCTGCAGGCTCACTAGAGGTCGAGAAAATGCCTTCCAGGTTAATAGAATAGGTTTTCCTGTATTCAAATATATCCATGATGATGAACAATGTATATATGCCCAGGAAACCAGCAAACACTTATAAAAATCGTGCAAAAAACCCAAATATAGATAATTGCACACAACTTATCCTTACTGAAATTCAGAAAGCGGCAGCACATGAACTAATTAACAGAAATATAAAAAATGGGGATATTGCTGCGCTAATATAAGGAATAAAATCATACAAAGATAAAAAGTCAATAGACTGAGCGAAAGCAGGCGACACCTGACCTAGAATTAGAAATGCCAGATCTGGAAAACAATATGTAATGGATATGGTGTAGCGCTAACAATAATGAATCCACAGTCCATACACATGTACAGATGGAATAAATATATATTGAACAAAGTCCTTCCAGGAGAGTGCTTCAAAAGAAGAAAATCATATCGTTTGACAGGTAACAGCATAGCGTGGGGGTCCACCATTGCCCATTGGGTATATTAGTACTCCTTCCATTCCAAATCCAATCGCAAAAATTACAGCTGTCGCAGGCATGTGCCCCTGCGCTGGTAAAGAGATGGGATCAGAAGGGCATCCCTCTCTTAGATGGCTACTGTATTTGTAAGGTGGTCCTTAAGTGACTTGGCTCTACGATATGTTATTTAGGGTCCATGGCCAATGTACTTAGCAACTGTGGGATCATCACTTAACAGATGCCAATGCTGTTGCAAAACATGTGACATCTGTTTGTGATGTTGGAAGTACCGGGTGATGAGGCGTGTTGCACGTTTTGTCTGTGAAGCCCTCTTGGCATACAAGAGGATGTCACGTGATTTTGATTTGGTTTTGTTGAATGCCCTTTTTAGGCATTTTTTACTATACTCTCTTTTTAGCAATTGTTCTTTTAATTTGTCAGCTTTTACCAGGAAATATTCTTCCCTGCTGCAGTTGTGCTTAAGCCTTAAGTATTGGCCATAGGGCAGGGCTCAAAATTTCAAATCCTGAGCTACTAGCTAGGCCTTAAGGGTTACTCGCCACAGGTTGCCCCACCCAACCCCTACCCTGCTCCGCTCCTAATTCTGCCCCTAAACACGCCCTCATAAATTATCTCAAAAAATTTCACTGGTAAATGTTTTTGCATGAATGCAGAAGTTACAAAAATGAATAATAATAACAAATTTATTAGTGCCCATCAATGCAGCCTATCAGTACCCATCAGTGCAGGTTATCAGTGCCGCCTCATCAGTGCCCATCAGTGAAACCTCGTCAGTGTCCAACAATGCAGCCTCACCAGTGCGCATCAGTGCAGCCTGATCAGTGCCCATGAATGCAGCCTCACCAGTGCCCTTCCATGCAGCCTCACCAGTTCCCATCAATGCAACATCACCAGTTCCCACCAATGCAACCTCACCTGTGCCCATCAATGCCCCCTCACCAATGCCCATCAATGCAACCTGACATTTGCCTATCAATGCAACCTGACATGTGAGTGTGATTATGAGTAAGCGACTAACAATGTCGTGAAACGTGTCAACCGGACACGTCTGTTTTGTAAACTGTCTGTCTACTTTATTTTGAGGAATAAAGAAACCTTTGATTTCATTACAATACCCTGAGTGCGGTCTCACATTTGGATTTTCATACTCCTGGATGACGGATCTGACCTGCACCGGGTTCGGAACTTACACTTGAGCGGCTCTCTCCTCTACCTTTCATCAATGCAACCTGACATGTGCCCATCAATGCAACCTGACATGTGCCCATCAATGCAGCCTCCCCTTTGCACATCAATGCAGCTTCACCTGTGTCTATCAATGCAGCCTCACCAGTGGCCATCAATGTAACCTAACCTGTGCCCATCAATGCAGCCTGATCAGTGCCCATGAATGCCCATCAGTTCAGCCTCATTTGTGCCCATCAATGCAGTCTCACCTGTGTCCATTAATGCCATCTCTCCATTGCCCATGAATGCAGCCTTACCAGTGTCCATCAATGCAACCTCACCTGTGCCCATCAATGCAGCCTGATCAGTGCCCATCAATGCCACCTCACCTGTGCCCATTAATGAAGCCTAACGTGTGCCCCTCAATGTAGCCTCACCTGAGCCCATCAAAGAAAACTCACCTGTGCCCATCAATGCAGCCTCACCTGTGCCCATCAATGCAGCCTCACCTGTGCCAGTCAATGCAGCCTGACCAGTGCCGGGGAACAGAGAGGATAGGAAGAGGAAACCTGGACAGATAATTGAGGAGCAGGGATCACCCCGCTGTAATAGCTTTCATTTGAATTGCCGGGCGCTCGCCGTCACACATAGTCCCGCCTCTTGGATCGACTCCTATGATAGACGTCACACGTCCTGGCATTAGACTGGTGTTCTGTCTATCAAAGGAGCCGGGCCAGGAGGCAGAGCTGTGTGTGACGGCGAGCGCCTGGCAATTCAAATGAAAGCTGTTACAGCGGGGCGATCCCTGCTCTGTGATGATCTGGCTGGCTTTCCTCTTCCTCTCCTCTCTCTACCCCTGGGTGATCGCTGGGAGAACGACTCCCAAGGCAGCCCCACACTCACCCTCAATCATTTTACACTCGCAAAATGCGAGCAGGCGAGTGGAAAATTTGAGGGCTGCCATAGGGGAAACTGTTATTTAATGCCTTCGGGTAGGCTGGGCACTAGACGCATGTAAGATCATGTTAGCCACAGATGCCTTGCAATTTAAATCAGACCTCAGCAGTGGCTCCTACAGGCAACATCACGTACCTGTATGTGACCACTTCTCATGGGTTCGTGACACGCATGCACACCGCTGGCGACCAGCTTCCGCTGTGATTGGACACAGTGGGAGCGAATCAGCGGGTCCAGGGGAAGTGATGTCCTCCAGAACCCGTCGATTGTTCCTGAGAGAGGCAGAACAGCGGCCTGCCTATATAAACAAGGCAGATCACCATTCTGTTACAAGGGAATCTTGAGATCTTTTGTTTCTGCTAAGCATGAACATGGATCTCTGTCTTCCCACAGTACAAGCACCTCCCCCACACAGTTAAGAAGCACTCTCTAGGGCAGTGTTGGCGAATCTTGGCACCCCAGATGTTTTGGAACTACATTTCCCATAATGCTTAACTACACTGCAGAGTACATGAGCATCATGGGAAATGTGGTTCCAAAACATCTTGGGTGCCAAGGCTCGCCAACACTGCTTTAGGGACATACTTAACCCTTTGATCGCCCCTGATGTTAACCCATTCCCTGCCAGTGTCATTAGTACCCTGACATATTTTTTAGCACTGCACTGATCACTGTATTGGTGTCACTGGTCCCCCAAAAAGTGTCACTTAGTGTCTGATTTGTCGCAGTCCCACTATAAGTCGCTGGTCGCCACCATTACTAGTAAAGAAAAAGAAAGAATAAAAATTCAATAAAAATATCCCATAGTTTGTAGACGCGATAACTTTTGCCAAAACCAATCAATATACGCAAATTGGGATTTTTTTTTTTACCAAAAACATGTTGCAGATACATATTGGCCTAAATGAATGAAGAAATTTGATTTTCTTTACATTTTTTTTTATTAGGTATGTTTTATAGCAGAAAGTAAAATATTGTTTTTTGTTTTTTTTTCAAAATTGTTCTTGTTTATAGCGCAAAAAATAAAAACCGCGGAGGTGATCAAATACCACCAAAAGAAAGCTCTATTTGTGGGGGGGAAAAAAAGGACATTCATTTTTTTTTTGGGTACATCGTCGCATGACCGCGTTATTGTCAGTTAAAGTAATGCAAGTGCCGTATCGCAAAAAATGGCCTGCTCATGAACAGGGTAAATCTTCCTGAGCTGAAGTGGTTAAAGAAGTCATGCCTCTTATCTCAAACATGCAATAGGTCTTATCTGAAGAGGATTTCTCAGAAAAATATAAATCCTCTGTTTAGCTGCGACCTGTGTCCCATAGTAAATAGAAAACCGTAGATGCAGATAGTTGGAGATACATTTGGCCAGAAATTGCATACGATTTCCTAGACACATATCACTACGTCGCATCCAGATATATCAGGGATATGGATGTCTGTCAGGTCAGAGCCTAAATATGAATTTATGAAGTAAGAAAATAATAACCGGAGAAAAGGACTGAGAACATTGAGATAAGCGTTACCCATCATGAATATTCCGGTGTGTATTGGATTTCTTATTGGATTTATTTTGTTCTTTTTTTTTTGCATTTCATTGCAGGATACGGTGTTGTGAAATATTTTGGGGCTTTAAAAATTCAGACTGATATAAAGAATTTTAAGTGATTAAAATAGAAGTGACAGCTTGAAAAAATACATTTTATGTTAATGAGTTGTAGCAAGTAAACCTCAGCAGAGGTGTTCCAAGAGCAAGATCTCTTTATTGTGGACTGAGTTTGTTTTTTTCTACAAGTTGGTCTTTTATTATTTCATTTCTTATAATGCCAAACCCGCAGTTACCAACCAAATCTCTCAAAGCTGCTATCAGGGTTGGTGCTAGACTATTTTGCACCTTAGGCAACACCAGCTAATTGAACACCCCCCCCCCCCCCCCCCACCAAAAAAAAAAAAAAAAACTTTAAGAATATTACCATAGTGATACAATTACATTAAAAAAGTATATGATTTCCAGTCCAACTATTAATAAATTTCAGCGCCAGCGGGCTGTTCCCGATATATAGAGGCTCTTCTTCTCTGTATCTTCAGCCTGATAAAAGAGTGTGCCTGTCCACATTCCCTGAAACGCGTCGTTCCAACTCCAGTGATGTCATCTTGCTTATGCTGCAGGCTACGCATGCACTCCAGCGCCATCTTGGAATTGTCTTGCCAGCTTTCCTAAACACTCTGCAGCGTGGCTCCTCGGCGGGTAATCCTGCACACCGTCCTGGACTAATACCTTTCTGATGAGCCTATTATCTACCATGTTATATGAATTTCCATTTAGCATCCTTTTTTTTAATAAAAGTTTTATACAGTCTGAACTTAGAGGCCCTTTCCCCCTAGTTCTTTGTAAACCAGCGGCTATGGCTGCACCCTAGGCACCAGTGCGCCCTAGAAGGCTGCCTAGTTCGCCTAGTGATAGCACCGGCCCTACCTGCTATTAACTGTTCTGTGGATTCAACAATATACTGTCCACATTGTCAGTATTTATATTGTTTTGTAACCATGTTTACTTTAGGCACAAATAAGTTCTTAATCCACTTGCCAACTGCGCACTGCAGTTTTGCTGCTACAGTGCAAGCCGGCTGTTCAGAATCGCATATTCAGTGGAAGCCCATCCATACAGGGTGCAGGGGCGCCGCCCCCCTAATCCAGGCACCTGGACCCTAATCTACATGCAGGGTGCGGATGGATGGATTTCCATGGGTTTTTTTTTTTTGAAGCACATGATTAGAGCCTGAGGCTCTAATTGGGTTCAAAAAAGGTTGAACTCGGGGTGCAGAGCACTGCGCCCCGAGCCCACCCAGTTGTGTGACATTAGAGAATTAGTATTCCCTATTGTCGTTCTGATTCTCCTTCCAGCCAATCAGGAAGTGGGTCCTGAGACCCGATTGTCCAGGGAGTTTTAGGACTCAGGACCCACTTCCCGTTTGGAGGAGAAGCAACGGCCCTGTAGCCAGGAGTACCTGGAGCGAAGAGCAGCAGCCCTTCCCCGGATCCTTGTCATTTGCCTCCTTAGGTAAGGAGGCCTCTGATCTCCATTGTCCCATCCTTCTCCCACAGTGGGGGGAAGGTGGCATTGGTTTTCTGCCCCCCCCCCCCCAAATACTGAGCACCAGCTGCCACTGCACATATATATATATATAATGAACTGATTGGCTCTTTGTGCTGTTTCTTCTTCTCACTCCCCAGCCCTGCTATACAAGGACTGCAAGAGTCTGATACCAGGTCAAAATAAGGTGCTGACATTGTGTGCATTTAAAAATACATTTAGTTACATATTAGAGCTTACAGAGCTGGACAAATGTGTCTTATATCTGCCCAGACTTCAGTTTTAACAATTTCCTAGAGACGAGAGGAATTCCTCAAAAAAAGAGAAATATTAATACAGATATGATAACATACACAGAGGTGAAAGCAGTGCCGGGATAAGGTCATCCAGCGCCCAGGGCAAGGATGCCAAAATGCTCCCCCCTTTCCCTTAGGGTTAGGGTCATTGTGCCAGGGCAACTATCCCTCTTGCCCACCCCTTGTCCCGACCCTGGGTGAAAGTGACAATACCAAATTTATTTTAATGGCCTGAAAGTTCTTAACAGATTTATGCTCACTGAATTAAAAAAAAAAAAAAAGTTGGATGAAAGCAATACCATAAAGTCAACTTTTTAGATAAATGTCATAAATTAACATATTCATTTGGAGCATATGAGCAAGCATAAACGTTGACATAGGGAAAATGAAGCCTGGCTTCAGACCCAGCTAATGTAAGAGGAAATTAATTTTACTTGTGACATGTCACAAAGATTTATAATCGGAGGCCTCCATTGAATGCTCTTTGATTAAGTCAGAGGCAGAAAATCATTAACAGTCGGTGGGCCATCTTAGTACAAGCGGATCAGGTCATCTGCTCTCCGGAAAGTGTCAACTTTCTTCTGATAATTTTGCCAGTCTCGAATACCCGTTTGATTTATTCTTCAAGGCACGCGGGTTTATTAAACATAAAACAGTGATCTTCCTTTCTAAAACACTATACTACAAAAAGAAGCAATTGCTTTTCCAAAGAAAAAAAGATTATGTTGCTTATTATTGTAACCTTAGGCTTCAAGGCTAAGAACACTTTTACAAAAGAGAATAATAAATGCACCCATATTTGCAGCAAAAAAAAATGTGCATTTATTATTTTGTTTTCAAATGAGCCTAAAAAGCATTGCAGCCATCATAAGTGGATAACGAGTGCAATTCTGGACTCCTGCTGACTCTTCCTTAACCTCTTCTGGACCGGAAGATTTTCCCCCTTAACCTCCCTGGCGGTATGATTATGTCAGGAATTCTGTACCAAAAGCGGTACAATTGTTTTCATGGAAATTTGGCGTTATGTATTATAGGCCTACAATTCTTAGTAATTACTGACTTAAACCTGACCAAAACAAGACTCTAGTAGACATCCCAGATGTGATAAATTTGAAACACAAATGCATGAATTATTATCTAATCCATAATATAATTTTATTATATAATATATAATATAATATATAAATATATATATTATATAATAAAATTATATTATTGATTATATTATAATTCATGCGTTATATATTTTATATATATATATATATATATATATGTGTGTATATATATATATAGATATATATATATAGATATACATATATATATATATATATATATACACACACACATATATATAATATAATATAAATGTTATGTGTTTGTGTTTTGTGCAACATTTGAATTTCCCTCCCAGTTCCGCTCCCATGCACCATTGCTCCTGCAGGGAACGGAACTAGGAAGTCCTCATACCGACGGACGAGCGGCGGGGATCTCGGCTGGCGATCACAGCAATGGGAAATCATCGCTGGATCGCCAGGAGAAGGTAAGAGACACCGCTGCTCGCTCTGCACATCTACCCCGAGCGTGACTCGGGGATACCGATAACAGCATGTAAAATCCACCCCGAGTCACGCTCGGGGATACCGCTAAGCTGGTTAATGACCAGGCCATTTTTTGCGATACGGCACTGCGTTACTTTAACGGACAATTGCTCAGTTGTGCGGCGCTGTACCCAAATAAAATTGATGTCCTTTTTTCCCCACAAATAGAGCTTTCTTTTGGTGGTATTTGATCACCTGTGCAATTTTTATTTTTTGCGCTATAAACAAAAAAAGAGCGACAGTCCTGAAAAAAAAAAAATATATATTTTTTACTTTCTGCTGTAAAACATAAAAAAAATGAAATGTTTTCATCTCCTCAGGCCAATTTGTATTCTGCTACATATTTTTGGTGAAAAAAAAATCCCAATAAGTGTATACTAATTGCTTTGAGCAAAAGTTATCGCGTCTACAAGCTAGGAGAAAGATTTATGTCATTTTTATTATTAATTAATTATTTTTACTAGTAATGGCGGCGATCAGTGATTTTTAGCGGGACTGCGACATTGCAGTGGACAGATCGGACCCCTAACTGACATTTTTGACACTTTTGGGGGGACCATTGACATTACTACAGTAATCAGTGCTAAAAATATGCTTACTATGGTAATAATAAAATATGTTACTGTGATAATGACACTGGCAGGGAAGGGGTTAACATCAGGGGCAATCAAAGGGTTAAACATGTGCCTAGAGGGTGCTTTCTAACTGTTGGGGGGATGTATTTACTGAATGAACACAGAGACTTGTGTTCCTAAAAGGGGGAACACAGGATCCCTGTGTTCATTACTGACAGAACAGTGGTCTGCCATGTTTACAATGACAGGGCACCGTTCTGTGTCCATGGGGAGTGATCGTGGGTGCCCGGCAGACCCGCTGATTGGCTCCCCCTGTGGCGAATGGGCAAAGCTCCCAATCACATGTAGCGATCGGGAACTTTCCGTTAGCCGCCGGTAACTGTGATAGGAGCGTGCACTCCGCACAGCTGTATTTACACCAATTCACGCGAATATGTGGCTGCTTGGCGCCAAGGCCCACCAGCCGAGAGGCAGCATTTTTGCGTCCGGCCGGCACCAAGGGATTAAGCTCTATGTCTACACAAAGGTATGGACTTTCAGCTGGAGAGCTGGAGGAAGAACTTCAAGTGTGCTCACCATTACACTGGCATTCCATTGAGAACTGCAAGTCCATCTGCTGTGGTGGAAGACTGGACTTGTAGTTCATTCATTCATAGATCTCTGTGAATGAATGAATGATATGGCTGTGCAGACGGAATAAAATTTGATGACCAAACTTAAGCTTTAAAGTGGTTGTAAACCTCTGAAATTACAAATAAAAAAAAGCATATTCCTCCATACTAGCCTCAATCTAAAGTACTTTTTTCTCTCTGCTATCTGCATGAATCACTTCTGACAGTGAATGCCGACATCACAGAATCTTGCAGGATAGCCCCACCTTACCTCCAGCACACAGAAGATGATTGACAGCTTTAGCTGTGCATGTTTCCCTTTGAGATGTTGTAGTGGGGAGGTGTGTCCTTTCCCTCCGCTCACATCTCAGATTACACTCAGCTCCCTGCTTTGTGCTCTGCAGCGTGTGGCATCAGTTTCTCGCCCCCTGCCTGCTAGAGCTTAGAAATGCTTTAGGAGGCTTTAGAGAAGAAAGGGCTGCAAATAAACAGGTACAACTGATGTAGGAAGATTTTTTTCATCTCTGTGTATCACCCGAGGCTAGCTATGTCACTAGGTTTATGTATGGGCTTAAAAATCCTTTTAAGTTATATCTGTTTTTTATATTGTTTGTTGATCCTGCCAGAAATCAAGTGAGCTGACAAGTTCCTGTGCTCTCCACTGACTGTTATCGGTTAGCATTATACCTAGCTATCTCCAAACTTTCTAGGAAAAGGGCCAAAATGACTGTCCTTCAGACTTGGAGGGAGATTGTTTGTGGCCAGTGGAAGTAGAAACTGCCTCAGCATTAGTAGACATAAACAATGTCCCATCATTAGTTATAATGGGAAAAAGAAGACCCCACTGTTGGTGTCAATGAGATGAATAGTACCATTGATGGTGTCAGTGGGAGGAATGGTGTCCCATCATTGGTGTCAGTTGATGGAATAGTGCCCTGAGGGCCGGATAAATTAAGCAAAGGGCCACATCTGGCCCCCAGGCTGCAGTTTGGAATCCACTGCTATAGATACAGTATGGTGAGTGAGCATTGTCATCCTAGGACAGGAAGTGTGTTATTTGCAGGATCACCAGGTAAAAATAAAGGAAACAAACCCTAAAAGTTGCAGCCACCACATTGAAGAACTGGTAAGCTGAGATATATTCCATTTTTGTTTTTGGATTTGGATGGTTAGATGTTTTAACTTTTGCAGGTTGCAAGATAGGTGGGGGGGGGGGGGGGGTTCTGGTGATAATCATAACATGGCACTGTCCCCTATATTGCCAAAATAGAAACATAGAAACTTACCATGTACCCCCTAAAAAGGGATGGTGGGGGGAAAAATTAGATTTTATGTGCCAAACAGTGTTGATTTTGGCAGAAAATTTCAATTTAGTTTTAGTCATAGTCTTTTGACTAAAATGTCATTTTAGTTTCAAGTCGTATTTTAGTCATCTGAATTATTTTAGTTTTATTCATATTTTAGTCGACTAAAATCTCCAGTACATTTTAGCCACCAGGGATTGCCCACCCATGGCCACCAGGGATGCCCACCCATGGCCACCAAGGATGCCCATCCATGCCACCAGGGATGCCAATCAGTGCTCACCAATTAGCAATATGGTTGTAATCAGACACCATTTTTATTATTAATTGCACACGTTGCACAATAACATTTATAATGATACCTCCCCTTTTGTATAATTTTATCATCCCCTAATGGCTTTCCTTTCCTGTACAGGATATTTTTTATGTATATGGTTTAGCCAAGGAGATGACCACCACACAGGTGTAAACAATAGGGGTTATATTTGATACCTCGTTCAGCAGCAGACCTCATATTTACTTTGTTCTGCTCAGGGAGTCTGTCAGTACCCTCCTCATCAGTGCTGTCCATCATTGCCATCTATTAGTGCTGCCCACCAGTGGCCATCATTGCCATCTATCAGTGCTGCCCACCAGTGCCCATCATTACCATCTATAAGTGCTGCCCACTGTAATGGTATCCTGCGCTGGGACACCATTTTGTCAAGCAACCATTTTAGTTTCAGAGCTCAGCCATGAAAGTTTAAAGCCAAAAGGCCACTCGTTCACCAGCCCCCACCACACCCCAATTAACATTAGTATGCAGAGCTTCAAAGCAAACCTTATCTCAGCAGATGTCCACTAAGACTGAGCAGGTGTCCACTAAGGCTGACCAGGCAGGTTAATTAGAAATGTAACAAATACATCTAACAATTTATACCCAATTCATAACTGCAGACAGGAACATGACACATTAACAAAAAGTATATATTTGAAGGCCAAATAAAATACTAAACGAAACGAGACCATGCATGATCCACCTATCGCACATGGAATAGAAAAGAGCGATAAGATATTCCCTATATCAGTGTTCCCCAACCCCCGGGCCGCGGACCGGTACCGGTCCGTGGATGAAACGGTACCGGGCCACCCGAGGAACTTTACATTATTTTACTGTGGCGGCCGGGGAGTTGAGCAGTGCGCCCCGAGGCGCCCATTGAGTGACAATAGCGAATTAAAATTCGCTATTGTCACACGGATCCTCCTCCTGGCCAATCAGGGAGTGGGTCCTCCCACTTCCTGATTGGACGAAAGGCAAACCCCATGCCATTGGCCGAGGAGGAGGCGTGAGGTCTCGAGGAGACGTGGGGACTGAAGAGAAGCTGCCGTGAGGTAAGTGCACGGGTCTCGCAGGGGGAATGCTGGCATCTGCATTGAAAGGGGGAACGCTGGCATCCCTGCATTGATTGGGGGCATTGCTGTGGCACTCTGCATTGATTGGGGGCATTGCTGTGGCACTCTGCATTGATTGGGGGCAATGCTGTGGCACTCTGCATTGATTGGGGGCAATGCTGTGGCACTCTGCATTGATTGGGGGCATTGCTGTGGCACTCTGCATTGATTGGGGGCATTTCTGTGGTTCTGTGCATTGATTGGGGGCACGCTGTGGTCACTGTGCATTGACGTCCCCCCTCAGCGGGCCACATAAAAATTATCAAACGTTGACCTTTCCGCGGCGATAAAAAGGTTGGGGAGCACTGCCCTATATGATAGATATATTCATGTTTGATATCGTTTGAAAGCAAATGACATGCTGAGTTATAAACTAGTCATTTAAAGAATGTAACCCTTACATATTTCGAGATATTAAGAGTGGTATGACTCTGTCCACAAAGGTACATTTGATATGGTCGTAAACCACTGGACAGCCCTTTGCCACTCTGTTGTAATTGGTCAGGGGTGTCAGTCACCGCCCCTTTGATCTTAGAGAAAAGCTTGCTCAAACTTTTGAAGTTCTCATTTTAACAAAGAAGGAACATCTCTATATCACTTTGAGGACCGATCACACATGCTCAGCTTTTGAAACTCTGATAATACAAGGACGTGGACTGCAAGTATTCTTATTTCTAATTCTTTATCTTATTTTTCTAAATTGCTGAATTGTGTCTCTATTTCTTTGCAACCCATTTTTCTGTAAATATTTTTATTTGCACCAATTTTAACCTTTTTATAAAACCTTATTTTGAAAAGTGTTAATCTTGCCTCTAAGCTCTTAATGCAAACTAAACCAAAGAACCTGTCTCTTGAAGAGAGCTACTGTCTAGAATAAAGTCATAATTGGTATTTCTAAAATTACGAGCGTCCTCTGGGCTCATCATAACGTAGAGGTGGTGGCAGAGAAAGGGTTAATTGTTTAATTAGCCCGGTGACAATTGCTCTCAGCCTGCTGGCATCTAGATTGTGGTCCCGCAAGCTGGACAATCTGTGTGCCGGGTGCAGCTGAGAGTGGCATTGTTATGCAAGTGACGGCAGGGTGTGAGATTGCCTGGTCTTTGGTCGCGAGTTGGATGAGAAGGCCAGGGGTCTGATACCTGCCACCGTCACACCCACCAGTGCCCATCATTGCCGCCTATCAGTGCCCACAAGTGCCATCTATCAGAGCCCATCAGTGCCGCTTATTAGTGCCCATCAGTGCCGCGTATCACTGCCCATCAGTGCCCATCAGTGCCGCCTATCAGTGCCCATCAGTGCTACCTATCACTGCTACACATCAGAGCCCATCAGTGCTTCATAACAGTGCCCATCAGTGCCGCATATTAGTGCCTCATCATCAGTGCCACCCCATCAGTACCTCCTCATCAGTGCCTGTCAGTGCGGCCTCATCAGTTCTCGTCAGTGCAGGAAAACATATTTATTTACAAAAGTTTATCACATTTTAAACAAAACTTTTTTTTTCCAAACTTTTCAGTCTTTTTTTATTTGTTTAGCAAAAAAAAGAAAAAGAAAACACAGTAGTGATTAAATACTACCAAAAGAAAGCTCTATTTGTGGAAAAAAAGTGACATAAATATGGTTTAGGCACAGTGTTGCATGACCGCGCAATTGTAATTCAAAATGCAACAGCGCTAAAAGCTGAAAATTGGCTGGGCAGGAAGGGGGTGAAAGTGTCCTGTATTGAAGTGGTTAAAATACAAAATTCCCAAAAAACTGTAAACTCTATTAGATGTAATATCATTGCACATATTACCTGAATATATTATCAACATTAAATATTAAGAAAAAATATAAGAAAAGTCTTTTTTTTTTATTTTTCTCTTTCAGCAACTTAGTAGATGCCCCTTACTTATGCTTATGAGGTGGTGCAATTCATGTTCAAACTTCAATGTACTATTATTACAAGCTCTGGGTGGAATCGTGTTGCCGATTTAGAAATGGCCAGCAGAGTAGTGTTAATTTTTATGTCAATTTTCAATTAAGGTTTTAGTCAGTCTTTTGACTAAAATGTAATTTCAGTTTTAGTTGTATTTTAGTCATCGGAATTGTTTTAGTCATATTTTAGTCGACTAAATAGTGTTAATTTAGTCGACGAAAATATTTCTGGACTGCATGTGGTGTGAACTGGCCATAAGCATTTTTTTTGCTCAAACGTTCCTCTCCTGAATGTGCAACTGATCATTTTTAAATCTTCTAAATGCTCCTCTTCTAATACACCTGTAAACGCCTATGTGTGCATGGCCACATAGGCTCACATGTAGGGGTGTTTAGAAGCTGAAAAAAAAATGAAACGCCCTTAAAAGCTGCTTTGTTCACGTCCTTTGTGCATGAGCCCTTAACCACTTGTCGACCCGCCCATTAACAATTGACATCCTGGCGCCGTGGGTGGCTTGCAATAGAGATGTGAATACAGTAAAACCTTGGATTGAGGATCCAAGATTTAAAAAAAAAAGGTTTGCCTTTTTGTTACACATTAAATACCTATTTAAAAAAAAAAAAAAAAAAACCTTGGATTGAGAGTAACTTGGTTTGAGAACATTTTGCAGGACAAGCAAATGTTTTTATAAAATTTGACTTAAAGCGGAGATCCGCCTCCCCCTCCACCCCCTCCAAAAATTAAAAGTCAGCAGCCACACATACTGTACACATACTGTAGCTGCTGACTTTTAATATTAGGACACTTACCTGTCCTGGAGTCCAGTGATGTCGGCACCGCAGCCGATGTTTCCATCGGCTGTCGGGTGCTGCCGCTGCCATTGCCGGTAAGGGAACCCGGCATTGAAGCCTTGCGGATTCACAGGCGGGTCCCTACTGCGCATGCGCGAAGCGCGCTGCGCATTCCTATTGGCTCGGCGGCGGAGGAGGGAGCTGAACTTTCGAGGGACGGTGCCGTGGGGCCGTATCCCTGATGTGAGGAAGGGTACCTGTCAAAAACCGGTACCCGTTCCCCCCTCCCCCCTGAAAGGTGCCAATTGTGGCACCGGAGGGGGGGAGGAAACAAAAGAGCATAATAATAAAAAAACAAGCAATCTCTTGATATACAAGTAGCGTCATGTCACAACTGAGTATAAAAGAGAAGAGAGGTGGACAGCTTTACCACGGATGCCTGCATACCTTGATGTTTCTCTTTTATACATCAACCATGCGAGTTGCTAAATGTTGAACCTTTGTTAAATGTAACCATATTGCTACACTTAGAGGCGCCTCTGTTCTCTTTTATACTCTGTAGCTCCTACTGGATATTACTTCTAATACCCTTGTGGAGGCGCCATTTGTGGGTGGACATTTTATGGTTACACAACCTATCACATTGCTATAATCTTTTTATATGGACTATAAACTGAAGGACTTACGAATAAATGGTTCTGGAACGAATCATCTCAGTTTTCATTATTTCTTATAGGGAAATTCACTTTGATATAAGAGTGCTTTGGATTACAAGCATGTTTCCGGAACGAATTATGCTCCCAATCCAAGGTTTTACTGTACTGTGTTATAAATGGACAACACATCAAAATAAAGTCCAAAAAAGTGCTAAAGTGAAAAAAAGTATATATATGTATATATATATATATATATATATATATATATATATATATATATATACATAAGTCCAATCTTGAATGAATATCATAACTCCTTGATAACGTCCTATTGGATGAAACGCGTTGGGGAGGAGACACTAGTGCTGACGTTAGGCCACTGTCTAATACGGATCGGTAGTGGCACCCATTGTCATATGGTTTTATGATTGATTTTTTTTGGCTTTTAACATACAAATTCAATAAACACTATACTATGGAGACGGTGATCTTTATTTACCACAGCTATATCTGGATGGTGCGAGTTGCTGAACAGCTTTCCCCACAGCAGATGGTGGATTTACACTGAGAACATGTTTGCTGCTGTACTGGCAGCCAGCTTTTCCCGTGAGTCTCCATTTCACAGGGGTGCGGTGGATGATTCTGGAGCATTGTACTGGATCATTTCTTCACTTTTCAAGTCACCACCAATTTTTGTGCACTGAACTTCGTGCTTTCACCAATAAGTTTATATTGCAGATCCTATCATGGGATTGTGCATTTAAACCTATATTTTTCACTATATTGGTTTTTTTATTGTTATTTTCGTTCAAGTTTGGACTTATACATTTTTTTCACTTTAGTACTTTTTTGGACTTTATTTTGATGCGTTGTTCATTTACAACACAGGATTCATATAGTTGGGGGGAGTACCGCGCTTTAAAGTGCTTAATACAACATAGATAAAATTATATACATATGTGAAAAAGTGCCAAAGTGCTTCTTAAATATAATATTCAAAAATTATGTGTCTCAATGTGTAAAATAAATACAATCCGATATAAATCCTTCAATTAATATAATAGGTGATAAAAATGGACTAAACTAAAATTCATCTTAGTAGAACCAACTATATCAATACAATATATAGTGAAAAAAAGTTATAAATCCGTGACCTTTTCAAAATTAAATAATGTGCTCTAAATAGGTGATATCCAATAAAGTGCTGAAGTGTCCTTAAAATAATTATATAAATATATAGTGATCAACAAAATCTTCTTTATCCAAATTTGGCATGCAGGTGCTCTTTCGTGCGGTGCCCACTAGGTGTCCTAAGCGCTCACCTCACTGCTCCTTAAAAAGAGCCTTAAGTTGTATGCCTCAGTATGCTGTTCCTTCCTCCTTATTGGCATATATGTACCATTATGAATCCTCGGTTATATCTCCCTTGTATAAACAGCTATATTCCAGGGGATATATGCGGTCCTTTATATCTCCAAAAAAAATCAAATTGGGCCAAACATGGTGAAGTACGTCCCATAAATTTATTTAAAAAAAGTAAGAGTAACACTCACATTGCTTTGCGTCTTGTTTCTAGCATAACAAACATTCCTTTGCCGATACGTCACTTCCGGTTTGGCTATCCTACGCGTTACGCTGCGTCCCCACGCAGCTTCTTCCAGGGATCCCCTGGAAAAACACTTTTTTTCACTATATATTGTATTGATATAGTTGGTTCTACTAAGATGAATTTTAGTTTAGTCCATTTTTATCACCTATTATATTAATTGAAGGATTTATATCGGATTGTATTTATTTTACACATTGAGACACATAATTTTTGAATATTATATTTAAGAAGCACTTTGGCACTTTTTCACATATGTATATAATTTTATCTATGTTGTATTAAGCACTTTAAAGCGCGGTACTCCCCCCAACTATATTTATCTGAATTGTGTAGGTTACCAATTTTAGTACCTGCGGCATTAAAGGTGTTATATTATATTGTAGACAACAATTAGAGAGACAGCGCGAGAATTTCACCAACCCTTTATAACACAGGATTCACATTTCACTGTTCATTCGCTTTTGGCGCTACACACTTTTTCTTAAGATTATTTATGCGTTTGGTATATTACTTATCTGTGTCAGCTGCCGCCCCACCACAGCGCAGAGATACACCTTTTTTATTTTTACAATAGAGATGAGTGAAGGCAAGATGGCTTCAGCTCATCTTTATGGCCTTGGAGAACCAGAGGAGTGTCATGACGTCGCTTCTGGTTCCACCGGCATGTAAGCAAGTTTTTTTTTTATGCAAAAGATAAAACAAAATGTTTTTTGGGTCTTTTGCTTTTAAAGGTAGAGTAGAGATTTGGGGTCTTATAAACCCCAGATCTTTCCATGAAGAATACCTGTCATACTGTATTGCTATAGCAAAGGGATATTTTCATTTCTTGTGATATCAATAAAAGTGATAAAATTTTTTTTAAATGGACAGTGTACAAAAAAAAATGGAATAAAAAAATATTAAAAAAATATTTTAAAATGCCCCTGTCTCCCCATGGTGAACACATACGTAAGTCACTCCCACATATGTAAATGGTGTTCAAACCACATAAGTGAGGTATCGTCATGAACACCAGTGAGAAAGCAATAATTCTAGCCCTAGATCTCCTCTGTAACTCTAAACTGGTAACTATGGGGATTTTTACGTACCATAGTTTGGAGCCATTCTAGAAGCATGTGCAATTTTAAAGCATGACACTTACTCAGCGTAACATCATCATTCATATTTTACAAACAAAATGTGGTTATGTATTGTGTTTTTGTTTTTTGTTTTTTTATATTTAAAGTGTATTTTTTCCAAAACAAATGCGTTTAAAAGATTGCTACACAAAAACCATGTGACATAAAAAATTGCAACGACCACTATTTTATTCTCTAAGGCCTCTGCTAAATAAATAAATATATATATATATATATATATATATATATATATATATATATATATATATATACTGTATATATACAGTGGGTACGGAAAGTATTCAGACCCCCTTAAATTTTTCACTCTTTGTTATATTGCAGCCATTTGCTAAAATCATTTAGGTTCATTCTTCTTCCTCATGAATGTACACATAGCACCCCATACTGACAGAAAAACACAGAATTGTTGACATTGTTGCAGATTTATTAAAAAAGAAAAACTGAAATATCACATGGTCCTAAGTATTCAGACCCTTTGCTCAGTATTTAGTAGAAGCCCCCTTTTGATCTAATACAGCCAGGAGTCTTTTTGGGAAAGATGCAACAATTCTTTCACACCTGGATTTGGGGATCCTCTGCCATTCCTCCTTGCAGATCCTCTCCAGTTCTGTCAGGTTGGATGGTAAACGTTGGTGGACAGCCATTTTTAGGTCTCTCCAGAGATGCTCAATTGGGTTTAAGTCAGGGCTCTGGCTGGGCCATTCAAGAACAGTCACAGAGTTGTTGTGAAGCCACTCCTTCGTTATTTTAGCTTGGGGTCATTGTCTTGTTGGAAGGTAAACCTTCAGCCTAGTCTGAGGTCCAGAGCACTCTGGAGAAGGTTTTTGTCCAGGATATCCCTGTACTTGGCCGCATTCATCTTTCCCTCGATTGCAACCAGTCGTCCTGTCCCTGCAGCTGAAAAACACCCCCACAGCATGATGCTGCCACCACCATACTTCACTGTTGGGACTGTATTGGACAGGGGATGAGCAGTGCCTGGTTTTCTCCACACATACCGCTTAGAATTAAGGCCAAAAAGTTCTATTTTGGTCTCATCAGACCAGAGAATCTTATTTCTCACCATATTGGAGTCCTTCAGGTGTTTTTTAGCAAACTCCATGCGGGCTTTCATGTGTCTTACACTGAGGAGAGGCTTCCGTCAGGCCACTCTGCCATAAAGCCCCGACTGGTGGAGGGCTGCAGTGATGGTTGACTTTCTACAACTTTCTCCCATCTCCTGACTGCATCTCTGGAGCTCAGCCACAGTGATCTTTGGGTTCTTCTTTACCTCTCTCACCAAGGCTCTTCTCCCCCGATAGCTCAGTTTGGCCGGACGGCCAGCTCTAGGAAGGGTTCTGGTCGTCCCAAACGTCTTCCATTTGAGGATTATGGAGGCCACTGTGCTCTTAGGACCCTTAAGTGCAGCAGAAATCTTTTTGTAACCTTGGCCAGATCTGTGCCTTGCCACAATTCTGTCTCTGAGCTCTTCAGGCAGTTCCTTTGACCTCATGATTCTCATTTGCTCTGACATGCATTGTGATCTGGAAGGTCTTATATAGACAGGTGTGTGGCTTTCCTAATCAAGTCCAATCAGTATAATCAAATGCAGCTGGACTCAAATGAAGGTGTAGAACCATCTCAAGGATGATCAGAAGAAATGGAAAGCACCTGAGTTAAATATATGAGTGTCACAGCAAAGGGTCTGAATACTTAGGACCATGTGATATTTCAGTTTTTCTTTTTTAATAAGTCTGCAACAATGTCAACAATTCTGTGTTTTTCTGTCAGTATGGGGTGCTATGTGTACATTCATGAGGAAGAAGAATGAACTTAAATGATTTTAGCAAATGGCTGCAATATAACAAAGAGTGAAAAATGTAAGGGGGTCTGAATACTTTCCGTACCCACTGTATATATATATATAATGTTTGGGGGTTCTAAGTCATTTTCAAACACTGATTTTTACATATGTGAGAGAAGTGTCAGAATTGTCCTGTTTGTCCCGTTGCTTCTATACCCTTGGATGGCATGTTTGTAATTCTACCATTATCACATCTCACAGATTTACTTTTTTCATGCATATATTTTATCATTTATTGTATCTTGATCACGTTCCCAAATTAAAAAAAAAAAAAAAAGTCACATTTTTATTTATGTAAGCACTAACCCCTTGTATATGGATGATGGTGGCAGATCAAGTGTAGGATCAAGTTTGATCATAAATGCAAAAAATAAAAAGGAACTAACCTGAGCTGAACAATCTACATTCAGCAAATTACATTTCCACAGTGCATGCAGAATAAAAACTATTACAACAAATAATAAATTAATACAGTGCATTTAAAAAAAATTGACCATTAAATTCCAGTCATGTTTTTTTTTTTCTTGTGTGTGACAGGTATTCAAGCAGCAAGAACCAGTGTTTTGGACTTCCTACTACTCGAAACTGAATGCATTTTATTCTTTTTTTTTTTTGCTATAACTAAAGATGTCACACAATAAAAATAAACCTTTTACAGTCCTGTACAGAAGACATGAACATTCTCTCCAGGTTCTTCATTATTTGCTGGCATGTCAAAGCACAAAATATCATTTTTAAGATCTGCAATGCTCTTTTTGTATATTTTTTAAGGGGATTATTACAATTTTATTGGGACATTAAGGGAACTTCTGCATAACATTTTTTTTTCCCTTAAAGCATCTACTAATTTTTTGTCAATTAGAGTTTATAATGACTGCCTATGTACAAGATCTCATTTGTCTATTGTTTCTTTTCTGTCTCTTGACCACTAAGTGCTTCATGGAATGAATATGCAACTCAAAGAATGCTTTTCTGATCTATTTAAGCTATTGGTTATTACTTTATGCATGATTACAACATATTGCTGTAAAAGTGCTAATTGCTAAGAAGGAAAAAAAAATAGATAAAAATGATTTTTCTAAAAAAAAAAAAAAAAAAAAAAAAGAAAATAGAGAAGTCTTTTGTTTTACTGGTTCCATTTGTGATGCTCCCTCACTGCATAAGACATGAGACATTATTAGTCACTCACCTGTCTGTAACATAAACCCTCCACAAAGTAGCAAAAAGCTAAAGTGCTAATTCACCTTTACAGAAAAAAATGTAAAAGAGAACCAACACCGGACATCTCCCCCCTGGTCCCCACTGTACTTACCTCCGGGTTCAACCGTTCAAGCAGTCTGGAAATTTGAAATCCTTGTTGCTCTTCTCCTTCTTCTCTGTGCAGTGCTTCCCGAATGGACCAGATTGAATCTGATTGGTCAGCGCCTAAACAGTGAATCGATCTGATCTGTCCTGGAAGTGCTGATGGAGAAAAGCAGGAATTTTAAATCCGTGGATCACTGAAGTGGCTGCAGGGGTGCTAACAGCTTGGCAACCCCAGGGGTAAGTACAGCATGGACTGGGGGATGGGAAGGGTGTCCGGTGTTAGTTCACATTTATATTTTTTCTGTAAAGGTGAACTAACCTTTTAAAGAGTATCCAGAGTGAAATCCATAAAATTGTATGTGTGTGTATGGCTCTGCTGAGATTTCACGTCTTGTCCAAGGAAATTAAAAAAGGAAGTAACAATGAATCTCTATACAGTAAGGGGAAATCTCCTCTCAGACAGTTGTCACCAGAACAGGTGCCCCCATTGAAAAATAACTTCCTGTTCCAGTAATAATTGTAAAATTTTGGATTTCCCCTTACTTCCTGATGACAACGTTCCCGAGAACAATTAGAGAAGGTGAATCTCCCCAAGCAGAGATGCAAACACTTATAAAAATTCAGTCAGTCCCTTTGTAGAGCAGGGAGATGTTTTACTTGCTGGAACAAATGGACCGACTGAACTTGAATAAAATGATTATCTTTTCCTATATGGGGAAAAATGGGAGATCCAGGGTGCCATGCAGAGCTGGAAAAGGTTTGCAGCGTGCCTGAGTGCTCATGCATAGATGGTGGAATCATGGGTGGTGGAGTCTGGTTGGAGTCATGTATTGATTGTGAAGTCATGGGTGGTGGAGTCTGGGTGGAGTCATGCAATGATTGTGGAGTCATGGGTGGTGGAGTCTGGGTGGAGTCATGTGATGATTGTGGAGTCATGGGTGGTGGAGTCTGGGTGGAGTAATGCGATGATTGTGAAGTCATGGGTGGTGGAGTCTGGGTGGAGTAATGCGATGATTGTGGAGTCATGGGTGGTGGAGTTTGGGTGGATTCATGCATAGATGGGCAGATATCGCTATACCTGTTGTTCATCTGTGAGTAAACTAAGGGCAACCCTGTCGTTGGTTGGCAATTCCCCAAGAAAACATACCCTGGATGCCCAGCTGCATATGCTAACAGGTAAAAGAGGCCTTAAATTCAACCTGTGGCTAAGATAAGGCAAATGTTTACATATTCTCAACAAGCATTAAATAAGCTAACAAGCCCTCACTGACCTCTTAAGCTGCATGCAAGGAAGCAGAAGTTATATAGTGATTAAACCTATGCCCCCACCCACTGCTCTGAAGCCCTGAGAAATCTTGAAACTCCTGTGTTTGAAGGAATACATGACAATCTCCCTGCCTCCCTATAATGCCACAAATGTAAACTGGAAACTCAGTTGCAAATCACCATGCCATACAGAAGAGTGTGATGAGCGTGCTTACCTCTGTTCAAAACTCAACTTTCAGTAAGTTGATACTTCTGTAGCACCTCCCTGAGCTCCAGGGGCATATACTGTACCGGGTGGGCTAACATTTAGGCCAGGTTCACACTAGCTGCGGCCGCGGCTCGCAGCAGGGGGTCCGGTGTGTCCCTGTTCTCTGTTTCAGGTGTGAATCAGGTCAGAATTTTTGCCTGAACTCGGAACTGTGAACCCACCCTTAACCCAGGGCGAAGTCCACGGTTCGTAACGGGGGTTGAGAAAACTTTGGCTGCCAGCCACTTTCTTGGATTTTTCGAGATTTTATCTCATCCCCATAGGGAAAGGGGGTTAGGGGCTACAGATGTTCATAGCAACACTTACAGAATCCAAATCTACTTCCAGGCTGTGCAATGTTACCAGGGCCATGTGAGGGTCCAGAATCTTCCCAGCTCCTTTCACCAGCAGGGTCTTTCTTCCTAGTTCTCCTTCTTGCTTAATTTTCTCTATTTATAGGCAGGATAGCTTCAATAGATCACTTTTGGCTCAATTCAAGGCTTTAGCACCACGTAAATGTTAGGCCTCTCTACAGACTAAAGGCCCATTAGGTAAGACTACAGACAATACAACTCCACAGGCCAAAGCCCTGGTGGAGAGAAAGCCTCACAAGATCTGTCCCCGAATTTTTATGTCATACCCAAGCATGCACCACTGTTAATAAGCCTCCTAGTGGTTGGCGAGAGGGAACATACATTTTCATAACCTAGTATTACAGTGTACTCTCACCCTATTGCCAGAAGTACCAATCACACCTACCGACAGTAACTCTGAGTTTAGGGGAAGACCTAATTTATACAGTAATATAAATCAGCTTCGGCTGTTTATCATCCAGCAAGCTAAATTTAAATAGTCACCCCTGGTAAACACAATGATTCATCATGAAATTTATTTTTAAGGTCAGAAGTTAGTCTTTCCTCCAAGGCAGAAAACAAAAAATTCTTAAATTTGATGTTTGTTTAGCACCCTCCTAGATAGGCGCTAGGTTTAGATAGATAGATTTAGTGTTGGTTGACTGTATTTTGTGTAGCTGTGTTTTGATAAATTTAGCTTCTCACACTGTATTCAGTGTGGCTGCTATTGCTTTGCTAGATAAATTTAGTTGCTCACTGTATTCAGTGCAGCTACCATTGACTAGTTCTGCTCAGTGTTCTCACCTGCTGTTAGCCTGTTTACTCCCACGGCTGTCAAGAAAAGCTGTGAGAACTTTCTGGATGATAGGTGTGGAGCTATGCAGATAGCAGCATGAATATTTATACTGGGCCAATCCCAGGGAGCTGGGCCCTGCTGGCCTGCTGGGTAACTGTATAGTTTCTCTGAGCACACTTCCATGTCTTTTCCTGGAGAGGATCAGTCCAGCCTGGAGGGCCTCCAGGGCAATGCTGCCATGTGTTTGCTGTGGAGAGACCACAGGTGGGTGACTTGAGTGCCTGGGAGTTGTGACCACAGGGAGCTAACTGATCTGGTCCGGTATCACTGAAGATAGGCATCGCTTGGAAATTGGGAGGAGGCAACCAGCTGTTCTTGGGCCTTATGTGAGTACAGACGGTTCTAAGAGATCTTAGAGACTTTTGGGCTGCTGCCACCCCTCTGGTTTAGAGAGCGTCAGCTGTCAGTCTGTGTAAAGGGGACACCAGCTGGTGTCTCGAAGAGCTTAGTCCACCCAATCCTCGATAAAGAGACTCTGCGCTTGTGGCTCTAAAGAAAGGAGTTAGCTTTGAAGTAGTAGTACTAGTTAAACGCAAAGTCCACTGCTTGTTGCAAGTAACAACTTTATCACAGCTTTTTCCAGAAAGAATATATGGTCCTCAAGTTTTGCATAGTCCTTGTTTTTGGAGTATCCCACTCAACTTCCTCAACCTTATCAAAGTTCTCCAAAAATAAAAATAAAAACACCCCTAGATTAGGATTACTGAAGAAATGTGTGACTGCGCTTGTGTGCCTAGCTGCAGGGCCGATCCTAGGGTAACAGACGCCTGGGTGCAGAAATATTTATGGCGCCCCCCGTGTGGGCGTGGTCATCTTACTAATTCCTCCCCATTCCTAATGGGACCTGGAGGGGGTCTCTCCAAGGAACACAGAGAGGGCCTCTGTTAGAGAGTCTGTTAGAAAGAGCCTCCACCAGGCCCCATTAGAGACTACAATGGGGTTGTATCATTGGACCTGGTGGGGGGTCTCTCGAACAGAGGTCATCTCTGTGTGCATTTTAAAGTCTATGTTAGAAAGACCCCCCACCAGGCCCCATTAGAGACTACAACAGAGTCTAATGGGACCTGGAGGGGGGTTTATCTTACAGAGGCCCTCTCTGTGCCTATTGGAGAGTCTCTGATAGAAAGAATCCCCTCCATCCCCGATGAGAGACTACATTAGAGTGTCACCAAACAATAGAAAAATGGTATGTTGGGCTCTGTGGTGTGTTGGGCTCTGTGGTGTAAAGCTCTTGTGTGATATCTCAGCGGGGCTGCGGATGTCACTGTTAGAACGGCCCCTCCATAGTCCCGGCTCACAGGCGGAGTGATATCAAATGCACTCCGCCTGTGAGAGGAGGAGCCGTACAGAGAAAGCAGGAGGCTGCAGTAGAGAGCAAAGCCGCTGCTTCCTCTGTACGGCTCCTCCTCTCCAGGGCTGGTGCAAGGATTTTTGGCGCCCTAGGCAAAATAAAAATTGCTGCCCCCCCCCTATATGCTCGTGAATGTGCGGCACAATGCGCATTATTAGTACACATACACTTCCATAAGCCTAAAACGTTTTACTATGCATTAAACTTCAGTCTAAGTTACAGTCAGGCTCGGTTTCCACTAGTGCGGCTAAGAGGTCATGCTACTTCTAGCGCGACTTCGTAGCTTAAGTTGTTTGCGGCTTTCAGTGAGACTTGTCCCTCATTATAGAGGGAAGTCGCACTGAAGACGGCTCAAAAGTAGTGAACGATCTACTTTTGAAGTCGCCGCAACTCAAGACGCGGCAGTGGAAACGGGTCCCATTGAAAACAATGGCTTTTGACTTGCTGTGCGACTTGACATGTGTCAAGTCGCACTAGTGGAAACCGAGCCTTAGACCATGTAATGTAGTACACTACACATACACTTCCATAATGGGTAGTATACGGACAGGCTAGGTAGGGTAGTATACGGACAGGCTAGGTAGGGTAGTATACGGACAGGCTAGGTAGGGTAGTATACGGACAGGCTAGGTAGGGTAGTATACGGACAGGCTAGGTAGGGTAGTATACGGACAGGCTAGGTAGGGTAGTATACGGACAGGCTAGGTAGGGTAGTATACGGACAGGCTAGGTAGGGTAGTATACGGACAGGCTAGGTAGGGTAGTATATGACAGTGGGATCAGTGGCAGTGCTGGTGGGGGATGGGGAAGGGACTTCTTTTCCATGTTGCTCATGAGTAGGGTAGCCCATTGAAATGAATGGGCAGCCCTACATGTGATGCATAAAAACCACACCTGCGCTTGTGTGCAAAAAAAAAGCTAAACTGTGTAAATTCAAAATAACAGATTTTCTCCAAATATGTAGTGTTCATAGAATTGCACTGCCATGTAAATGGCCATGAACACTGTGCTCTGCTCTGTTTATTGAGGACAGTTAACTTGTATTGAGTGGTTAGGTAATGTGAGGAATTAGACTTTGATAACAGAGGGTTAATGGAATGGTCATAAAGTTTCTTCACATTATCTGGACATACACAGAGTGTGTGTGTGTGGGGGGGGGGGGGGTGTATGTAGTAATAGCTCTATCATTCTCATCTCCCTGCAATCAAATCCTCCTGATTAGTGCTGATGTAAAACGGACAGCTTATCTCCCTAAATTTACTTTTCTTAGAACATCAGCTCACCCCCTCCTTGCACAGTGTCAGCAGAACCCACCTCCAGGTTCTCTGAGCAGACACTGAGATGGAGGGAATCTAAGAAAATCAGGGCACAGATAGAATGTACAGGAGATTTCTGGGGAAGATAGAAAAAAAAGAGTTTGAGAGCTGTAGTGGGACAGTCACTGCTGTGGGCAAGTATGTAATGTGCATGAGATGATTAGTGTGTGCACGCCTATGAGTACTCACTTTGGCTCCGTGGTGTCTGACACTAGCAGCAGTGACACCTCTGCCGAGATCAGCTCCAGCCCTCCACATTCAGCCCTCACGAGTCAGCTGACCTTTAGTCTCCGCCCCCCGGCCAGGCTCCAAAGACAGCCCATCTGCTGATGCTGCTTTGTGTCCCAGCTCACTGGGATGCACCATCTGCCCGCCTGGACGGGGGGGAGACATGGAGCTTGTCGGTCCAGAAGTCCCCTTTCCTTCTGCTGTCCCTAACCCCAGACAATGAGGAGGGGGCACCTCCGGCGCCCCTGACTTATGTGCACTAATAGAAGCGGCCCTGCACACAAAACTGCTAGAAAAAAATGTGGGTGTCAATTTGCCTCCCCCACTGTCGCCCCTCCCCTCAGCTCACAACTACAAAGGATATAGCAGGCAGCTCCGAGGCTGCAGTGAGAGACTTGCGGTCGGGAGAGGATAGTGCGCCCCCCACCAGGCGGCGCCTGGGCGCACTGCACCCTAAGAACCCGCCTGGGATCGTCCCTGCCTAGCTGCGGGGCAAAACATCTGGGAAAGACCTGGCATTATTGCAATCTTGCAGCTCATAAGGGAGTAGCGCTACATTTACATAAGCACAGTTAGGGTCTGAGGACCTGTGGTATTACAAAGGAAATGCCTGGAAAATAAACAATTCCTTTTTTTTTCATTACACGTCCCCCTAAAAATTGAGTTTTGGATGCAATTCAGAACCTGGGAGGAAATGGTTAAGATCTGTTTGCCCTTTTTTGTATCTAAATAAACATCAGTTGCCTCCCAGTATGCATCTACATATGGTAAGCGTACCAAAGCCTCATTAAATTTGTAGGCAAGAACCAATGTTAATATAATGCAGAAACATATGTATAAACCAGTACATTAGGTGGGGAATAAATGAAACCATCTGTTCAATGTTCCTTTTAAAAGTTGCCTTGGTCCTAAAAACTCATCCACATTCAACCAGAAGGACATTGCATATTCATTAAGAAACAGGAAAATTCTGCATGAATAGACAGCCTCAAAAGATTTATAATCAACTAAAAATAGGTTACGCTGCAGTGTTATGTTTGCAAAGTTCTCTACACTGACTGTGACAACCTTTCACAATTTATGTGCCATGCACAACTGCTTTCACTGTTGACACAACATGGCAATTAATTCATCACTACATTAAACACCCACTGATGCATGTTAAGATAACCAGAGCAAAATAGAACAAGTTGGGTGAATTAAAGGGAGCTAAGTAAAGAAGTTAGCCATTACCATACTTTTAAATTATGGTTTTAGGGTACATTTGAATTCCTCTCTCAAATTGAATGTGTATTTTGGCCATACATGGTAAATTAAAAGGTTTTCCCTACATATCAGGTCCCCTTCAGTGCGGTTATCTACCTTCCCAACCAATTCCCCGCCACCCTGTTCACCCACCCAAAGCCCGAAACTTCTGTGTATGGGGGTGCTTGTGACCCTTTCGCTTTACAATGGTCAAGACCATGGAATGAAAGTGAGGAAAATCAATAACTGTGAAGCGACCTCAGAACAGGAATAGAGGGAAAAATCTTTGAATTGGGACACTTGTTTCAATGACAAATTTCTAAGATCAGAGAGGTTAGCTGTTGGGTCTACAAGACAATGGAGTGAAGGCTAATTTTCTCATCTGGACATCAGTTTCACCCTTTTCTACTCTGTCCAAATCAGTTTTTAAATATTCTTAAAGCAAATATATTATGGTAGCATTAGAAAGTTTGCACAGGAGATGCTTTCATAACTTGGGGCTAACGTGACTTGTTTTTAGCCCTACCACTTGAAGTCTAAGAATATGCCTTTGATCTGACAAGCATCAACAAGTCAAGACATCCCTACAGTCAGTGGCGTAGCGTGGGTTGTCAGCACCCGGGGCAAGGCAGGTAATTTGCGCCCCTAACCCACGGGATTTTAGCACTCAAGTCTCTTCCACTAGATTAGTTAAAGAAACCCTTACCCCCTAAGCACATGTATTGTTTGTTATGAAAATACTGATGTAATTAAAGTAAAATGCATCTAAATACAAGTTTGAATGACCAGCGTGCCCCCTTTCAATGCAGAGAGACCAGCGTGCCCCCTTTCAATGCAGAATGACCAGCGTGCCCCCTTTCAATGCAGAATGACCAGCGTGCCCCCTTTCAATGCAGAGAGACCAGCGTGCCCCCTTTCAATGCAGAATGACCAGCGTGCCCCCTTTCAATGCAGAATGACTAGCGTGCCCCCTTTCAATGCAGAATGACCAGCGTGCCCCCTTTCAATGCAGAGAGACCAGCGTGCCCCCTTTCAATGCAGAATGACCAGCGTGCCCCCTTTCAATGCAGAATGACCAGCGTGCCCCCCTTCAATGCAGAATGACCAGCATGCCCCCTTTCAATGCAGAGAGACCAGCGTGCCCCCTTTCAATGCAGAATGACCAGCTTGCCCCCTTTCAATGCAGAATGACCAGCGTGCCCCCTTTCAATGCAGAATGACCAGCGTGCCCCCTTTCAATGCAGAGACCAGCGTGCCCCCTTTCAATGCAGAGTGACCACCGTGCCCCCTTTCAATGCAGAAAGACCACCGTGCCCCCTTTCAATGCAGAATGACCTGCGTGCCCCCCTTCAATGCAGAGAGATCATCGTGCCCCCATTCAATGCAGAGTGACCAGCGTGCCCCCTTTCAATGCAGAATGACCAGCGTGCCCCCTTTCAATGCAGAATGACTAGCGTGCCCCCTTTCAATGCAGAGTGTCCAGCGTGCCCCCTTTCAATGCAGAGTGTCCAGCGTGCCCCCTTCAATGCAGAGAGACTTACCTGCAGCGGTGGCTTCTCCTCAGTTCCCCGCATCTCCGGGAGTCCTCTCGCCTCCTCCTCGGCCAATGGCATGCGTTCGCCTTCCGGCCAATCAGGAAGCGGGTCTCGGACCCACTTCCTGATTGGACAGGAGGAGGATCCGTGTGACAATAGCGAATTTTCATTCACTATTGTCACACAATGGGTGGGCTCAGGGCGAACTGCTCTGCGCCCCGGGTCCACGCTTTTTTGAAGCCTATTAGAGCCTCTGGCTCTAATCAGGTGATTAAAAAAAAAAACCCTCTGTGACAGCGCCAAGCTGCTGACTCACTCGCTGCTAAACTGACTGAGCAGTGAGGAGAGGCAGCATAGGCGGGGCTTGGCTTGCAACGCCACCCTACACCAATGGACAGGTGAGGCACAGTCCAGCCCCGCCCCGACCCGCCATTTTCAGCCATAGGGCGGCCGCGCTGGACATATCCCATCGTAAAGATGGAGGCAGTTGCAGACAGTGTGTGAACTGTGTATGTCAGAGTAAGACAGACAGATTGACACTGCGGATGCGCCCCCCCCCCCCCAGATGTTGCACCCGGTGCGGCCGGCCCCACCTGCACCCCCCACGCTACGCCACTGCCTACAGTGAACAATGATCATCATAGATATGCAGGCATGCTTTGTAAAACCAGTTTCTGAGAAGGAGATGCACTGTAGATTCTTTCCTGATTAGCCAAGTCATGGGGGTTGATTTACTAAAAGCAAATAGGTTGTTCACTTTGCAAGGGAACTGGCCCCGTGACTTAGTAGTGAAGTTTCACTTTGCAAAGAGTACTCAATCCCGTGCAGAGCTTCATCTCATTCACTAAGCCCCAGAGCAAATTCCCTTTCAAAGCAAAACAGCTTATTTGCCTTTATTAAATCCATGATATCATATGGTCTTCCAAGCTGGGGTACAGGATCCATGGCGACCACTATAGCTTGGGAGCTTTCTTCGATTTATTTTTATACTTCTAGTGTCACTGGTAAAATTTGGAAAACCTGCACTGCTGAACAAGTCAAATATAATCCAGATGCAGAACTGATGTTTTCCATAGTAGGAGAATATTGCAGTGTATAGCTATCAGTATGGCAGTATTTTAGTACCGTAGGAAGGCAACCTACACTTGTCCCTTCTGGATCCACTTGCAGATAAAATTGTCCTGATAAACCATTATAACCCAGGAGAGAAATAACTCCCAAGGGAAAACCAATCCTAACCACAAAAATTGCCCAAAAAACCCTCAAAAAAAGCAAAGAGATGAGAAAAGAGAACACCAACTGGATAAATGGCACCAAGGTTTACACGCATGGTTTGGATGTTGTAACATCATCAAGATAAGTATTTTACCAAAGTTTCTGTATCTCTTCCAGACTCTACTTATCCTCATAAATGACCCAGGCTTTGTAGATGCCTACTAACATTGTTCAAACAACATTGAAGGGTAGCAGCACCGGATTCACTTAAATATTACCAGACCGCCCACTTGGGAAGAGTGATCAGCTGGTGGAGACATGGAGATCTTAAGCTCTGGACATCCATTGAGGACTGGTAGAGTGCCATTACCCTTCAAAGGGCACCGTGGTGCTATGCAACCCTGCCTGTAACTCCTTAAACACATCCAATCATAGGTTCCATGCTCCGCGTCTGCTCCCTTCCCAAAATCTGGTAGTTTCCTCTAGCCAATCTCCGTTACTTCCCATCCTGGGAAATCCAGGCAGGCCTGTTTTGAGGGCTTCTAGAGAGCAGTTGCTTCCAAGCGTCTCATTTTCTGTCCTCAGACGCTCACAGGTTCAATTTTTGGCAGGCGCTAAAGCTCCATCTCCACTCCACCTCCAGTGGGGTTTTTATGTCCGCTGACGATGTTCAAATATTATTGCACAGAAAGTGGTCCCCTTCCTCGTACCCTCTATAAGATGTAATCACACCCCCGATGTCTCAATAAATGGGAACTAGACCTTAATAGGACATTTATACCCGACAGGATCTCGGATCGGTGTTGGAGATGCCGAGAGGAACGGGGTACACTACTGCATGTTTTTTGGTCTTGCCTGAAACTAGACCATTACTGGACAGAGGTACCAAGACTCACTCATCAATTCACAGACTTTCCAGGCCCAGATTATCCTGTTTCTTCCTGCTCCATTGCTCACAAATCCCTATTAAGACCTATAAGAAATCAGTCCTCCGTCACATCCTTAATGCTGCCAAGGCCTGTATCACCTTAGGTTGGAAGGATCCAAACCCTCCGTCCATCTCGATGGGGCTCAACAAGGTTGAGAGCATCAACATGCTAGAGGATTTAGTACTTACCACCCAAAACAGGGGTAAACAATATACAAAAACATGGTCATATTGGAACATGTTTGTCTACTCTGAAGTGGGCAAGGTCCTGCTGGAAAACTGTTCTGGGGTTTGACGTCTTTCTGACCTCCAAACTAACACAAACACTTTTTTTTCTCCTTCCTCAACCCTCTGCTCTCCTTATTCAGTCATAAACATTTGAGTATCTGACTAGGCAAGTACTGTACCCGGTCATATTGTCTCAAATTTTCTTCTTGACCTTAGAGAGATGTTTATATTTCAATGGCCTACGCAGCTTTTTACCATTTTTTTTTAGGAAACTCTCCATACCCCTAGGATTAATAGCAATTCTAGTTGGGCCTCTTCACATTTAATAAGACCTCTTTTACTTAAATGTATGTAGCTGTTATTCATTTGACATTCTGGTAGTATATGTCTATTATACATGCCCTAACAATTACTTCTTGCATGTCTTTTACCTTTTGTGAGACACTGCTGTTTTGTATTGCACTGCTTTGTTGGATGCTTTATTGCTATAAATAAAGAATTTGAGAAAAAAAAGAAAAGAGAACACCAAATACAGGGAACTACCAACTACCAAAACTACCAACACTAAAAAACAATAATGAATGTCAAGCAACAATATATGAAGAGTTTCAGGTGAAGCCTTCATATGTTGTTACTTCCACTGATGTACTATTACACTGACTTGTGTTTCGTCGACCGTTGTCCTTCAAACATCAACCACCTGAGTATGTTACCGAACACTCCTGTATAATGCCAGATGGGAATAAGGAGTATACAGGGTCCCCCCCCCCCCCAGTTCAACCTTGCCTTATCTCTCCATAGATATTATATTATAATAATATATTATATTAATATAATACAGACATAGATAATATAATATAAAATAGATTTTATATTATAATAATTTATATATATATATATATATATATATATATATATATATATATATATAATTTATTACAGGTTTTTATAAAGTGCTGACAATTTACATATTGTACATTCACATGAGTCTCTGTCATCAAAGTGCTTACAGTCTAAGACCCCTATCTCACATACATTTCATATATGGTTACACATACTAGGGCCAATTTTAGACAAGAGCCGATTAACTTACCAGATTGTCATTGGAGTGTAAGAGGAAACCCGCACAAGCACAGGGAAAACATACGAACTCCATGCAGGTAGTATCCTGGTTGGCATTTAAACCGAGGACTCTAGTGCTGTAAGGCAGGAGCGCTAACCACTAAGCCACTGTGCACAATGAAAGACCTAGGCCCACCCCTCCAATGTGTTTCACCCATTAAGGCATAATCACAGAGATCTCTCTATGAATAAAGTGGAATTTCAGACCAAACCTAACTAGTCTTAAAAATGTCCCCCAACCCCTCTCTTAATACCTATGCTGGCCATCCTCTGTAAAGAAAGATGTATCTCCTTACCTATTTTCAGCCCACTCCGGTCTGGTCACATGATCTGGCTCCTCCGTGTCAGCCAGCGGGGCTGCAGGGAGAGGAGGAAGTGACCACAAGAGCTGGCACGTGGGAGTCTATGGGTGATGCCGCCACTCCCAGAATTCCCAGATATAGTCGCAAGCTGGTCTTCTCTTCCCTGCAACTATTGCTGGCTGACACAGGTGATCACGTGACTGGACCAGAGAGGGCTGAAAAAAGGTAAGTATGAATTGTTTTTTACACAGGTTAGCCAGCAAAGAAATTAAGAAAAGGAAGGAACATTTTTAAGACTAGTTAGGTTTGGGCTGGAAGTCTACTTTAGGCCCTATTTTGCAAAATGCATTAGAGGGTGGTCCTAGGGTGCGCACTGCTGATGTGTGGATTGTGGTTGCTCTATGGAATAAGCTTGGACTATAGTGATGACAATAGTGTGCGGCGGTCTCTCCTGCAGTGTGTTAGGATTGTAGATGATACCCCGACAACCAGCATTAAGGTGGCAATGGGAAAGCTCGGCTTTGAAGAAGAATGGATTATATCAGTTACACTGCGGTGTATATACAGTATCTCACAAAAGTGAGTACACCCCTCACATTTTTGTAAATATTTTACCTTATCTTTTCATGTGACAACACTGAAGAAATGACACTTTGCTACAATGTAGAGTATAGCTTGTATAACAGTGTAAATTTGCTGTCCCCTCAAAATAACTCAACACACAGCCATGTCCAAAACGCTGGCAACAAAAGTGAGTACACCCCCAAGTGACAATGTCCAAATTGGGCCCAATTAGCCATTTTTCCCACCCCAGTGTCATGTGACTTGTTAGTATTACAAGGTCTTAGATGTGAATGGGGAGCAGGTGTGTTCAATTTGGTGTGTTCGCTCTCACTCTCTCATACTGGTTACTTGAAGTTCAACATTGCACCTCGTGGCCAAGAACTCTCTGAGGATCTGAAAAAAAGAATTGTTGCTCTACATAAAGATGGCCTAGGCTATAAGAAGGATGCCAAGACCCTGAAACTGAGCTGCAGCACAGCGGCCAAGACCATACAGCGGTTTAACAGACAGGTTCCACTCAGAACTGGCCTTGCCATGGTCAACCAAAGTAGTTGAGTGCACGTGCTCAGCGTCATATCCAGAGGTTGTCTTTGGGAAATAGATGTATGAGTGCTGCCAGCATTGCTGCAGAGGTTGAAGGGGTGGGGGGTCAGCATGTCAGTGCTCAGAGCATGCGCCGCACACTGCATCAAATTGGTCTGTATGGCTGTCGTCCCAGAAGGGAGCCTCTTCTAAAGATGATGCACAACAAAGCCCGCAAACAGTTTGCTTAAGACAAGCAGACTACAGACATGGATTACTGGAGCCATGTCCTGTGGTCTGATGAGACCAAGATAAACTTATTTGGTTCAGATGGTGTGAAGCGTGTGTGGCAGCAACCAGGTGAGGAGTACAAAGACAAGTGGGTCTTGCCTACAGTCAAGCATGGTGATGGGAGTGTTATGGTCTGGGGCTTCATGAGTGCTACCGACACTGAGGAGCTACAGTTCATTGAGGGGACCATGAATGCCAACATGCACTGTGACATACTCAAACAGAGCATGATCCCTCCCTTCGGAGTCTGGGCCACAGGTTAGTATTCAAACATGATAAGGACCCCAAACACGCCTCCAAGATGACCACTGCCTTGCTAAAGAAGCTGAAGGGTAAGGGGGATGGACTGGCCAAGCATTTCTCCAGAACTGAACCCTATTAAACATCTGTAGGGCATCCTAAAACGGAAGGTGAAGGAGCGCAAGGTCTCTAACATCCACCAGCTCCCTGATGTCATCATGGAGGAGTGGAAGACGACTTCAGTGGCAACCTGTGAAGCTCTGGGGAACTCCATGCACACAAAATATTGACACTTTGGGCCCAATTTGGACATTTTCACTTAGGGGTGTACTTACTTTTGTTGCCAGCAGTTTAGACATTAATGGCTGTGTGTTGAGTTATTTTGAGGGGACAGCAAATTTACACTGTTATACAAGCTGTACACTCACTACTTTACATTGTAGCAAAGTGTCATTTCTTCAGTGTTGTCACATGAAAAGATATAATAAAATATTTACAAAAAAGTGAGGGGTGTACTCACTTTTGTGAAGATACTGTAAGAGAAAATGGGGGGATGAGGAGTTTCTGCCCAAAGTTCATCCAATAGGCTGTACCAGAGTCAACATCATAGGCAAACTGGAATAGCACTAAGAGCAGTAGTTCAGTGAGGAGAAGCAACTTAAAGAAAACACATAAAGAGAAAACAGAAATGCACCTCTAAGTGCAGTATTCAACAGGCAAGATGGCAGTCTGGCATCCGGAACCACAGTGAAATGCACGTCCCGGAAGTGATGTCAGATGGGGGTGGTAACGCATGTATAGATTGCTCTTTCATCAGACCTGCGCCTTAATGGGTCGGATTGGCTTTTAAGCGGACCAGGGGAGGAGAAAGGGGAAGGATAATTGCTCAGTGGGTGGGGACATGTTACAAGGAACACTAGCGAGCAAGTCTGGTGCAGGAGTGATTACACAATACATTATAAAACAAACTAAATATAGTTGGTGTTTGAAAAAACACATATAGTCACATTAAATTGGCAGCATCTCTATCATACCAGATGTAGTATTCATATACTGTAGATGTCATTAACATTTTTGGTGTTATAATGAATTAAAAAATAATAAGAACATGATCATAAAATAGGCATGAGCAGCAGTAATAAGATACTTCAAGAATCACAAACATAAAGGAATATAGCATTTGAATCAGGAATAAGAAGACAAATGGAACCAAAGGTGAACCATACATGAAAAAATTAGCTACAAATCTACAGCAGAACTAAGTATGGGTCATTGACGCTATCCCCAATAGTCTCCCTGAGGCAGAGAGATTCCAGCTTCTCTGCCAAGGGGAGATATATTGGATTTATGCCTTAGATAAACTATCTCCAGGAGGTTTAAATGAGAAATTCGAGATCAGTACCATACTGTAGTTCGACTATTAACCACCATTATTATAATTGTCGATTTACATCTCTGACATTTGCTCCTTACATGTACTGTTACCATCTAAATGTTGGTCTTTAAGTATACCTCTGTTATATCACCTGTAAGTGCCAAGTAGTGGGGTACTGTTCCTTGCCCATATAGAATGGTTGCTTATATATGCAGATAGGTGAAACTGCTCACGCACATATTACAATGTATAGGTTATTTATTTTTAAGATACAAGTGCATTCTCTCCTATGCATCACTGAGCCCCTATTACCACACATATAATCCATTCTGGTGTAGTTAGACGTGGAATGCTATAAGGGTTATTATAAGTTTTTCATGTATGGCTTACCCTTGGTTTCATTTATCTTTTTGTTCCTGATTAAAATGTTATATTCCTTTATGTTTGTGATTCTTGAAGTATCCTATTGCTGCTGCTCATATCTATTTTAATGATCATGTTCTTATTATTTTTTTATTCATTATAACACTAAGGATATTAAACATAAAACCATAGAAAAGTGATGGCAGAAAAAGACTAAGTAGTCCATTGAGTATGCCAGATTTTTTTTAGTTTTTTTGTTTCTTTTTTTTTTGTTAACTTTACTGTCTGAGTAAAGATCTATGCTTTTCCCCAAACCTATTTTATGCCATTTACTGTTGACCTTCTCACTACCTCTGCTGGAAGTTTATTCCAAGCTTCAACTTCACTTTCAGTAAAATAATACTTTCTAAGATTAGTTTTGAACATTCCTCCAGTTTGTTTGAGGTCATGTCCCCGTGTTCTTGATTTTGGTTTCATATTGAAAAAACTGCCTTCCTGAACCTTTTTCATCCCCTAGATGTATAAAGGTTTCAATCATGTCTCCCCTTTCCCTTCTTCCCTACAGATTGTACATATTAAGTTCCTGAAGTCGCTCCTAATATGTTTTATCCCCAAATCTTTCACCATTTTTGTTACCCGTCTCTGGACACATTCTATCATATCAAGATCTTTCTATAAGTGATCATCTTAATGACATCTATATGCATACTACATCTGATATGATAGTAATGCTGCCAATTTAATGAGCTTATATGTTTGTTTTTTAAAATACCAACTATACTTAGTTAGTTTTTATAATATATTGTGTAATCACTACTACACCAGACTCGCTCACTGGTATTCCTTGTAACATGTGCCCGGCCACTGAGCAATTATCCTTCCCCTTTCTCCTCCCCCGGGCCGCTTGAACGCCAATCTGACTCATACATAGTTACATAGTTAGTCTGGCTAAAAAAAGACACAAGTCCATCTAGTTCAACCAATAGAAGAAAAAAAATTATATATATATATATATATATATATATATATATATATATATATATATATATATAGAAACACACACACACACAATCTTATACCCACAGTTGATCCAGAGGAAGGCAAAAAAAAAACCCCAATAAAGCATGATCCAATTTGCTCCAGCAGAGGAAACAATTCCTTCCTGATCCTCCAATAGGCAATCGGATATTCCCTTGATCAACTTTACCTATAAAAATTAGTATCCATATATGTGTATCTAGGAAAGAACACAGTCCTTTCTTAAAATAATCTACTGATCTAGCCAAAACCAGCTCTTGAGGGAGTCTATTCCACATTTTCACAGCCTTTTACTATTAAAAAGCCTTTCCGTATTTGGAGATGGGGGGCCGGATTTAAAGAAACTGCAGCTTCAAACATCTATGACGTGTTTCAGTTTCGCCGCGTTCAAATCAATTAACTGGCGCTGCGGCGAATTGGCGAGTAAAACAGCAATAATGAATTCCGCCGTCAGCGGGATTCACTTACGATCGCGGCTTCGCCAATTCGCAAACTTATGTCTTCGTGCTTATAGCAGTTTCACATAGCGATGTGGGCTAGTGGATTAGTGCACACATCACATGTCTGTAATTCATCTCCCTCTGCTGTAGGTTCGAGGCTTACCATCTCCACCTACTTTTTTTATTTTCTTTTTTTGTTTATATTGCTAAAATGTAACGGATTACATCATATATATTGCTAAATAATGTTACACTCAGAAGCGCTTGCAAGCTTACACCATTTTAAGTGTTTTTTTGATCTTGTCTGTGTGTCGAATCGATCTTATGAAGGAAAGTACCAAAGGCAAGTGACCAAACCCCTACCCTACTTCAGGGCAAGATGAAACCTCACAATTTTACCATGGTCTTCTTCCCACATTCCATACAATGTTTAGTTCTTTAGCTATATGTGCTTTTTAGCCTTAACACACTCCTTTTTTTCCACCATACAGCTTTATTCTGCACAATAGCTAAGTGCTTTGCAACTTCACTGCAGTTCACAACGTCATGGGTTCAAATCACATCACTACACTTGGGATCTCTTTTCACTCTCATTTTTTTAAACAGTTTTTTTAAACTATCTTGAATTTGGGGGGGGAGGGGGGTGTCCTACCCAAATTTCAAGCACATCAATGGAAACAACACAATTTTGATTTTATGAGTGTGGTCCTAGTTTTATCGAGATGCAATTCTTTACATATTTACCATGGTTCTTACAATTTCTGGACCAATAAACATAGGTGTCTGATATTGGACTCTCTCCATATTTCAACAACACAGACCCTCATAGTCCAACACTACATTTGCCTCACACCTCAACACAACACTGTCACATCCCTACTCTACATTACAACCCCTCACATCACCAGTACAAGCAGCATGCAAAGTGCAAAACTCCGGCCTTGGCAGCTTAATGGGCCATACACTAACAATTTGTCTAGACTTTTTCCTGTAGACTTAACCAAACCATATAATATAAGCTCAAACCTCAACACTTTCAATTTGGATGCAATCAGGCAGGCCCTTGCACTACATAGAAAATGTCAATCGGAAGGATAAAGTCTTCTCTAAATCTTACAGTGTGGATGGCCCTTTTGTCTGTAGGCACCCACACAAAACAAAAAAACACATGTTCAATTCTAATGTATTTATTTATTTGAGAATGACAGCAGAAGGAGGGATGCAGCAAAAGAATATTGTCACTCTCCAGTCCGTGTGCCTTTACAGCGCCAGACCACGATCTTTGCTCCATGGCTACGGGATTCTGATGTCTTCCACAACTTCCGGCAGAGTTCAGAATCCATTCTGCACCTCTACCAGCTCATAGGGGACAGGCATGGCAAGGTTGCTGGGCAGCTTCCAAGCCACTTTCGAAGTTCCAGGGTGTTCATGTTGGTCATTGGCCATGTGCCTTACCAAATATCCACTGACCACAAAAGAAAATGAGTGGAGTCCATCAAGGTGGGTTTCTACCACCTACACCCGCAAGCAGTACCACTCCTGGAAAAATAAAACAAAGGGTAAGACATTTCATAATGAAAATCACATCTTAATGCCTGTTTGCTTCATTCTGAACTTCATTTAATTTCGACATCACGAGTGAAATAACACATTTTATGCCAACTTACACAAACCAGAAATCATTAATGTAAACATTTGAATACACACCTGTGACGCCAGACAGCCCATCACCACAGGCTTCCCATGGTACGTGCCATGATTCCAAGATGTTGATGTTCTGGAAAATTACAACACCATAAGATACCAAGCAGCCGTTCATGTTATCAATAACTACACAGGTGGCATAGACACAAATAAACACCTGCCAGCTCTTCTCAGCCCTTTACACTATTCACAATACCAACATGTTTATGGTTAGAGGTGCATGTTTTTGCTCAAGTAACACAATTTTACCAATGTTGACTACACTTTATCTACAATGGCAAGTGTCATTGGCAGATGATAATCACCCTCTGTCTCCCTGTGAGTGGCACCTCTGCTAACTAGCTAATTAATACACATGCCCTATCTTGACCGGTTACAGTACTTACATGTAAAGTGGCTAGCAACCAGGGTATTCCGGGTGGCCATACCGGCAGCGGTGCTCCGCCGCCTGGGGGCCACCGGCTGACGGACCTCTGGCTCCCTCTCCTCCGTCAGCTCCCAAGAATCATCCCGGGCAACGCACATGTTGTGCAACACGCAGCACGCCAGGATGATCTTGGAAGCCTTTGTAGGAGAGTACAGGAGTTCACCCCCAGGCCGGGCCAAGCAGAGAAACCGGGACTTGAGAAGACCTATGGTCAACTCAATGATACTCCGGCTTCTCCGCAAGGCCCTGTTGTAATTCCTCTCTGCTGGGCCCTGGGGGTACCTGATTGGAGCCATCAGCCACGTCAGCTGCGGGTAACCAGCATCCCCTGAAAAATAAGAAAAATATACATTAGTTATTCATATCATGTGACTTTAGATGACTCCTCAAAATGGGAGACAATTAGGCATTTTACTAAACAACCTGCTCGTCTGTTAGCAAAAAATCATATGAAACATCTCAACTCTGTCTAACTGCCTAAATCACTAATACAAATGGGAAAAAGGACACACAAAGTGGTGGGTTTCTCTTGCAAGTTCCAACTTGGCCCCTATTTTGTTCCTATTACATTAGCCTAGGTCTTACTTCTGGAATATATCTGCAACTAGAGTGAGGAAACCAATATTGACTCACTTATGCAAAGTACTTTGGGGATATGGCAATACCATTGGAATCATTTGTAGGTTTTCTTTGGGTGGCTAGAGGACACCATTTACACATTGGTTAACCACCTTCATTGGACTCAAAGACAACTTTGCAAATCTTTCTTTTGTGAGCTGCTAAGCTGCTGATCTGGTTGTGTGTGAACAGCCTGACAACTCCTAACACATCCATTTTAGGTAGGCTTTGCTTAAATCAGGGTGTACACCGATGTAGCTTATTCCTATGTCTATGTAATCTTACAGTTTATGTTGTTAAGACAAAATACTTTACCAATAAGCCACCCTTCGGGCATTTGTCCACTTTCAAACACCTCGTACAGAGTACTTGTTCTTAACATACTGGAATCATGGCACGACCCTGGGTGACCAGTGTTGACACTCATGATGCGCTGTTTGGCGTCACACACTAATTGGACGTTCACGGAGTGGTACTGCTTGCGGTTCCGGTATTCACTTTCGTGGCTCCTTGGGGGCCTAATGGCTATGTGGGTGCCATCGATTGCCCCTAGGATTTGCGGCATGTGTGCCCGCCGGTAGAAACCCAACTTGACTTCATTCCACTCATTTTCATTCTGTGGCCAGTGGATAAAATTGGGCACTATATCCACTATGGCATTAATGACCAACATGAACACCCTTGAAACTGTGGGCTGGCTAATGCCCATGATACTTCCCGAAGTGGCTTGGAAGCTGCCACGCCCTAAAATATACAAAGTGGCCAGCAATCTGGCCATGCCGGGCACCGCATGGCCGCGCTGTGTGTCCGGGTCAATTTTCTCTGCTATGAGCTGGTAGAGGTGTAGAATAGTTCCTCGCTCGAGCCGGAACTTCCTCCTGACATCAGAATCCCGCAGCTTGTCCAAATAGATCCTTGGAGCAAAAATGCGTGGCTGGCGAGGTAAGGGCACACGGACTGGAGGTGCTGCTGCTGGAGGTGCTGCTGCTGCTGCTGCAGCTTCCCCACCTTCTGCTGCCTCCTGTGCCAGGGCCTCCTCAAACAAGGCACCGATAAATGCCAGCATTGCACCATCTAATGCGTCTGGGATATCGTCCTCCATTTTGAACGCGCAAATTCGCGAATGCGCAGATATATATAGAAACGGCCGCTAATTATCACACCTGTGAGCCAGCTATAAAAGGAGCACATGGCCAATATGGCTGCTGGATGTTATAGATCGATGTTTCTTATGTGCTAGCAAGACCCTGTGACCCACAACCTACATTATCTGGAGGTAAGACAATTGTATCTCTCTCTCCCAAAAAAAAGGAAGGAGAGAATTTGTACTTATCTTGGGTGTGCTTAAGTTGTCTATGGTGAATCCCCTCCAACCCACAATAGCTTGGGAACCCCTCAAGTGTCTTTTAATCATTGGCAGTTGGCCCCATGTGCATGTGGTTTGGACATGTGTTTTCTCATGTTTGTTAAAGGTGTGCAGTCTAGATTTGGCATCTAAACCTGCCCCCTTACCTTCCCAGCTTCCAAAGACACCATTTTTGCTTTCCTGATAACTGTAATTTATTATGTGCACGTATGTAGGTCATGCGATTTCTCATGTATGTTTAATGTTTGCAGCCTCCTTTTGCCTATAAAGGATTACACCACCCCCCCTCCACCAAGTCTGTTTGTGCCATTAGGTAAGTGTTTGGAGGGCCTTGTGTGATTTGTACCCATATGCGTTTTCTTATGTGTTTTTTTTTTACATTTCTTTGCAGCCTCTTCTGCTCTTTGCCACCACCACCACCACCACCACTGTGTTTGTGCCATTAGGTAAGTGTTTGGAGGGCCTCGTGTGATTTGTACCCATATGCGTTTTCTTATGTGTTTTTTTTTTACATTTCTTTGCAGCCTCTTCTGCTCTTTGCCACCACCACCACCACCACCACCACTGTGTTTGTGCCATTAGGTAAGTGTTTGGAGGGCCTCGTGTGATTTGTACCCATATGCGTTTTCTTATGTGTTTTTTTTTTACATTTCTTTGCAGCCTCTTCTGCTCTTTGCCACCACCACCACCACCACCACTGTGTTTGTGCCATTAGGTAAGTGTTTGGAGGGCCTCGTGTGATTTGTACCCATATGCGTTTTCTTATGTGTTTTTTTTTTTCCATTTCTTTGCAGCCTCTTCTGCTCTTTGCCACCACCACCACCACCACCACCACCACCACTGTGTTTGTGCCATTAGGTAAGTGTTTGGAGGGCCTCGTGTGATTTGTACCCATATGCGTTTTCTTATGTGTTTTTTTTTTACATTTCTTTGCAGCCTCTTCTGGTCTTTGCCACCACCACCACCACCACCACTGTGTTTGTGCCATTAGGTAAGTGTTTGGAGGGCCTCGTGTGATTTGTACCCATATGCGTTTTCTTATGTGTTTTTTTTTTACATTTCTTTGCAGCCTCTTCTGCTCTTTGCCACCACCACCACCACCACCACTGTGTTTGTGCCATTAGGTAAGTGTTTGGAGGGCCTCGTGTGATTTGTACCCATATGCGTTTTCTTATGTGTTTTTTTTTTTCCATTTCTTTGCAGCCTCTTCTGCTCTTTGCCACCACCACCACCACCACCACCACCACCACTGTGTTTGTGCCATTAGGTAAGTGTTTGGAGGGCCTCGTGTGATTTGTACCCCTATGCGTTTTCTTATGTGTTTTTTTTTTCCATTTCTTTGCAACCTCTTCTGCTCTTTGCCACCACCACCACCACCACTGTGTTTGTGCCATTAGGTAAGTGTTTGGAGGGCCTCGTGTGATTTGTACCCATATGCGTTTTCTTATGTGTTTTTTTTTTCCATTTCTTTGCAACCTCTTCTGCTTTTTTTGCCACCACCACCACCACCGTGTTTGTGCCATTAGGTAAGTGTTTGGAGGGCCTCGTGTGATTTGTACCCATATGCGTTTTCTTATGTGTTTTTTTTTTCCTTTTCTTTGCAGCCTCTTCTGCTCTTTGCCCACTACTACCACCACCACCACCACCAAGTCTGTTTGTGCCATTAGGTAAGTGTGTTCTGTAACTGTTCACTAATTATACTGTATATGAAGAGCAATCTGCAAATCCTGTTTTTTCTGTTTTCTCTTTTGTCATTTCAGATTTAGGAGTTTGGGGCTCTTTGCTGCTGCTGGACAGCCAGATTCTCTGCCCACCTCGTGCTCCCATGGCCCCACCCACTGGAAGGATGAGAAGGGGCAGGGTGGCCAGGGGGGCCAGGGGGGCCAGGGGGGGCAGGGGGGGCAGGGGGGGCAGGGTGGGCAGATCGTCTGGCTCTGGTGTGAGGGAGGCTCCAGCTGTATCCATGAGGGAGTCCACCATCCCCATCCCGGAGGAGGAAGCCGGGGGAGGTGTTAACACACCAAGTGGACAAGCTGGCTCTTCTGACAGTAGTCCTGGAGCGGGTCCGTCCACCAGAGTCAGCTTGTCCACATTACCCCGGCTTCCCCGTTTCACCCACAATCAGTGCTGTGCCCTGGTCCACGCCTATATGGCCAGATATCAGGCGATACATGGGACCAGGGCCGCGTCTTACTCAGTAACAGAGAAGAACAGATTGTGGGATGAAATCCGGGATGCTGTAAATGCACTGGGTGAAGCACCTCGCCACCGTGACAGTGTGCGGAAGAAGGTCAACGACATCTGTGGGTCCGTTCGGAAGAAGCTAATTGCATGGGCTGCGGAGGGTCTTTATGACCGTCAAGGTCGGCTGGATGAACGTGCACGAAGTTCTCTCTGGGATTATCAATTACCTTTCTTGAACATCATAGGACCCGATACCATCTTTCCCAGAGAGGACTTAGATTCGGATGCTTTGCACCGAGGTAGGATATTATCTTGGATGTCAATTGTGTGAGTTGTTTGGAAAAGATTAACTACTATCCTATGTGTGACATTAAGAGAATGTGATACTTGCCCTTCCAATTGTCCTTTTTTTGTTTTCCCCAACCTGCAATTTGTTCATCTGTAGCACGGATCTCAGCCCCTCCACAGCCCATGCAGCTTGGCGAACCAGACGGACTCACAGGTGTTGACATCAGTGCTGACCCTCCTCCTGGTAGGTCCAATATCATACTGTGCCAAACAATGTAGATGTTTTTTTTTTCCAAGATAGCTCATATTGCTATGTCCTTTACAGAAGATCCGCAGCAGGGAACACACCCAGTGCAGCTAGGCCTGGAGGAAGGTGTTGGTATGTCTAGTCAAATAATGTTTTTTTGAATCTTATTAACCCCATTAACACACATGTTTTTTCTTAGGAAAGAGTGTTGCCTTTTAGATGTTTACCCTGCAAAACACAGTTGACAGCATTAATGGGTGCCGTCATTAGTAGGCAGACCAAGCCTTCTTAACCTTTGGGAGGGTTTAGCAAGTGTCCTATGAGCCCAGGAAAGCACTTTTGAATGTTTGGCCTCAATGCTTCATTCATGAAGCTAGGAGGGCAATCTGGCCATAATCATTACTGACTAAGGTTATGTACTAAACATGTTTTTTTTTTTTTGTTTTTAAAAGAACATCAGGCCCCTCTTGACGTTGCAGCTGGAGTTGGATCAGGAGCTGGCGACGATTCTGCATCCAGTGCTGTGGTATGTGATATAAGGGAACAAGGTGCACATGTAACATTTCAATGGTAGCATTGATTTTGGACTAGATGTGGCTTACATTGTGTGTGTTAAATTAGTGCTATGACATTCTGACGATGCACCAGCACAACAAGAGTTCTATCTTGAACATCAGGGAATTATGTTATAATTTGGTGTGCCACTAATGTTCCAAAAACATCCAGGATCTTTAAAGTCCGGCCCGTCTTTGATTTTCCAGGTCCAAATTCATGGGTATCGTTTGGTTGGGTTGTCCTGTAGCCGATTGATGGCAAGATTTTAGACAACATACGTAGATGTATAAAGTCATTGGTGTAGTAACAGATTTACCAAAAGCATAAACAACCTACCACACCAGGGTTAATTGGGAACACCTTCATGTTGAATCTTTTTTGCCTTTGTCATATTAGTCATACCAATATAATATGTACCCATTATCAGAAGTGTTGCTAGCTTGGATAATCTTACAATGAACAAGTACTCATTAGAAGCACATCAAACTTTTCAACGTTCTGCTTGGGGTGTTAAGTTGTCAAACTAATCTGAAATATTTAGGCATGATGTTTGATAATGATTTGGTCTATTTCTTCTGCTTTCAGGTAGCCTTAGATGCAGAGGGATTGTCACCTACCCAACTTCGTCCATCTATGCTGGATGTAGCCGAGAGGCTGCTTGATGAGTATCAGGTCCAAAATGAGTTAAGGAGGCGTACTCAGCAATCTACTGAGGCAGTACGTCTGCTCGGGCTCATACAGGAATCTGTAGCAACAATGGTACAGGTTCACCAGGATATGTTACAGGTTCAACAGGATATGCGTAACAGCTTGGTAAGTTTAGCAGACCAGCATCAACGGGATCGGCAAAGTGTTGACACTCAGGTGCTGGCCACACGCCAATGCCTGTTTGGATCTGAAGATGCCCCATTGGCAGAGCCCTCCCAAACATCTCACTCACCTGCCACTGCAGGTTGTGGTAGTGGGAGGGTAATGCCAGTGTTGGCCACTTGTCAGGCAGCTGGGGATGGGACAATTCCTCCTGTAGCCACTCCTAGCACTTCACACTCCGTTCGGACTCCCACACCCCTCAATGAGCAATCCTCCTGCACAACCTCAATGCGCACTGGTTCCACAGTACCCCTTCCACCTGACTACATTCCCTCCACACCTTTATCACTTCACTCCTCCCCAGGCCGTTCTTCTTTTTTGTCACCAATGCGACATGTCGTTTGCCCCCGCACCGTGGACCACAACAAACAATCAACCACCACTCCCCACACATCTTCACAACCCTTGCACCACCAGCAGCATCAAATAGCCTTGGAGCAGCAACGATCCCATCTCATGGTAATGGCACACGTTGCCCAAATGCTTAGGCTGACCCCAGAGCAGATGACACTATTGGCAGAACATCTTCTGTCTGGGACATTTCCAACGTTCAACACCCTGCATCATCAGCAGCCTCAGACAGAAGATATGATCCTAATGGGCCACTTGAGCACAACTCTACAGTTAACCCCAGACCAGATGGAACTATTGGCCCACCATTTGATGGCAGGAAACTTAACAGTGCTCACCACACTGCTTCAGGCACGACCACCAACTTGATTTTTTGTTTTTTTGTTTAATTTGGTTTAGTTTTGTTAATGATTTACATTGGCCAATTTGTTGGGCCATTTTTTTTTTTAATTTGAGGGTGGCACAATATGATTTATTATAGTGCTTCTTTTGGGGATGAAATAAAATTTTATGCAAAATGATTAGTTTGTGTTTGCTCTTTGGTTTTTTAGGAGTGTTGGTGGCCAAGTAATGGCCCTGGTTAATGTAGGCATTTATACACACGTGCTTCTCTATCTCCAAACATATGATTTCATGTAAATTTAGATAACTCAATGTTCACATAACGACCCAAGAAAAGGTCTCCCTTCAAATGTAGCTTCAAAACAAGTCTCAAGGCTAACATAAACCAAAGCCAACATACTAACAATTACAGACCACACCACTCAACTAAACAAATACAACACAAAAGACATTCGATGTGTACACCAAAAAGAAAACTTGGGTAATAAAATAAATGTTTTAATAACACATGTGGGTGTCTACCAACTGTAGCGTACAAAAAATATATTACAATATATAATAGAATGAACTAAATTGCCAATGTAACATTTGTGTTGCAAAGAGCAACATACTTAAATTTAATTTAGATAAACATTTTAAACATTTTTTATGTTTTGACATCATTTTTTGGAAGGTTTTCACAAAAACAATTCTTTTTTGTAAACATTTGTGGTTTTGTCGTTTGCCCTAAAAACAACAAGGCTTTTTTGTAAACATTTTTGGTTTAGTTTGTTACCAAAAACAACAAGGCTTTTTTGTAAACATTTTTGTTTTTTTCCGTTGCCAAAAACAACAAGGCTTTTTTGTAAACATTTTTGGTTTAGTTTGTTACCAAAAACAACAAGGCTTTTTTGTAAACATTTTTGGTTTAGTTTGTTACCAAAAAACAACAAGGCTTTTTTGTAAACATTTTTGGTTTAGTTTGTTACCAAAAACAACAAGGCTTTTTTGTAAACATTTTTGGTTTAGTTTGTTACCAAAAACAACAAGGCTTTTTTGTAAACATTTTTGGTTTAGTTTGTTACCAAAAACAACAAGGCTTTTTTTGTAAACATTTTTGGTTTTTTCCGTTGCCAAAAACAAGGCTTTTTTGTAAACATTTTTGGTTTAGTTTGTTACCAAAAACAACAAGGCTTTTTTGTAAACATTTTTGGTTTAGTTTGTTACCAAAAACAACAAGGCTTTTTTGTAAACATTTTTGGTTTAGTTTGTTACCAAAAACAACAAGGCTTTTTTGTAAACATTTTTGGTTTAGTTTGTTACCAAAAACAACAAGGCTTTTTTGTAAACATTTTTGGTTTAGTTTGTTACCAAAAACAACAAGGCTTTTTTGTATACATTTTTGGTTTTTTCCGTTGCCAAAAACAACAAGGCTTTTTTGTAAACATTTTTTTTTTTGGTTTGCCAAAAACAAGGCTTTTTTTGTTTTTTTTGTTTTTTTGGGTCCCAAAAAAAGGGTTTTTTTTAATTTTTTATATTTTTTTTGGTTGCCAAAAACAAGGCTTTTTTTGTTTTTTTTTGTTTTTTTGGGTCCCAAAAAAAGGGTTTTTTTAAATTTTTATATTTTTTTTGGTTGCCAAAAACAAGGCTTTTTTTGTTTTTTTTTGTTTTTTTGGGTCCCAAAAAAAGGGTTTTTTTTAAATTTTTATATTTTTTTTGGTTGCCAAAAACAAGGCTTTTTTTGTTTTTTTTTTGTTTTTTTGGGTCCCAAAAAAGGGTTTTTTTTAAATTTTTATATTTTTTTTGGTTGCCAAAAACAAGGCTTTTTTTGTTTTTTTTTGTTTTTTTGGGTCCCAAAAAAAGGCTTTTTTTTAAATTTTTATATTTTTTTTGGTTGCCAAAAACAAGGCTTTTTTTGTTTTTTTTTGTTTTGTTTTTTTGGGTCCCAAAAAAAAGGGTTTTTTTTTAAACTTTTTTTGATTTTTTTGTTAGATTTTTGTTTATAATGGGCAACAATTACAAATGTGACATTTCTTTGTGTTGCAACGTGCAACATAAGTAAACAAACAAAAAAAAAAAATACTAGGATCTTTTTAAAGGTGTGACATTCCTAACGAATGGCTCCTTAGGGTCTGGATCCACGCCACAAAGGTGTTCCAAATAGAGAATTCGGTCTCCGCACCACCTCATATAATCCAGGAGGACCTCGTAGGTGAGGTGGGTGTGCCCTGGGTAGAAAAAAACATGACAATTAGTTTTAGGCAAAATGATCCAAACAAGGATTGTAATTAATGTGCCTCAACAAATATGCTTAGGAGTCTATTGGTTGGCTTTTATCAACACTCTGAAGCAAATATGCTAAATTGCTGTTGTAAACCTTAAACTCAAACTTTCACAGCAAATTGTTCAAAAGGTTACATAAGATGGCTTGGAATGTTAGTAGCAGTTCCACCAAAGCTAAGTAAAATGCTTTTCTGCATGTAAACACAAGCAATCATTTTGAAGAATGTAAGGTGTTTTGGGTTCAATTGGTCAACACGATACATGTGCACACATTTATCTCTATCACCATTGGAATCTGTGGAGCGTTCTCTCTCCCTCTTACTGTCTATAGATTGAACCTGACACATAGTAGAGACTCACCCTTAGGAATTTTGAGGGCCAGTTCTGGACGGAGCAGATGTGTCTGCTCCCCTGATCTCCTTTCCGCCATCCCAGCTGTGTTAAGAGAGAAGAAAAAGTTTATCAACAAATGGACTCACGCTAACTGTAGGTTACGCAGTCATGAAAACGCTCTAACACCCACTCATTACCCCTCCACATTTCCCTGAAAGTTTTATTTAGACATTGATATGGTGGTGATGCAGATTTGTACAGTGCAAGCGTCATTCTTCTGGGTGAAGCTTGTAGCGTTAAGGATACGTACTCCCTGCTTTTGTGCTGATTGTGTTTTTCTGATGTTTTTGGTGCCTCAGCCCTGCCTGTTCTAAGTGTTGGAAACATATCATTTTGGGAGGGCTGCGGAAAACTAATCAGGTTAGACTTACACTCTCTAGGTTTTTGGGGACAAGAGAAATAACAATCCTCCTTTTTACATGGCCCCTGTACACACCTCTAGGCACCTCCCTCCTGTTGTTTGACCCCACAGCAGGCAGCTTGCTATGGAGGCACATGAGATGAAGCCAAGCACCCTGTGCCTGTTCAGGCACTAGGCTGTGAGCCAGCCTTGCCCCCCTCCCTTCCAATGGTCTCAATGATTAGGAGTGACAGCATCAGGAGGCAATATTGGCATGCTGTCACCTCAGTTAAGGAGGAGGGGGAGTCTGTTCCAGACAAGTATTAGTGCAAAAATTTGGACCGTAAAAAATGGTCCCAGTAAGTCTTAGGGGGAATATGCACACCTATCACTTGGAATACTAATGCATAGAATGCATTCACATAAAGAACCCGCTGCCTTTAGAACAACTTGAAGCCTGAGCGGGGACATACACAGTTAGCATTTCTCCACTTACTAAGTAGACACATTACTGGAAAAGCACACAACTTACCATCATCAGGTTTTTTGGGGGCCCCTGAAGTGGATGGCGTGGCTGGCTCTGGAGAAACTGCACAAAAAGAACACAAATTGTGAACTGGAATGTGGTACATTACCGAGGAAGAGTATTTATGAAAGATTGACAAACACACATTTTCAGTGTTGACTAAATCAGGACATGATTAAATTACAATGTCCCCTAAAAATTTACAAGTACAAAGCACACCATTTCCAATGTAGAGAAACTAACACCAATTTAGAATAGGGTGGCTTGAGATAACTTACAAAAGATAACATGTCCTGTAATGCTCCCCAAAACCACCTTTCAAACATGAAGGTTAAGCAAGAGTGTTTCATGACCAACCTTCCTGTCACATATAGCAAAACTACACTTGCTTTGACTCCAACTTAGATTATCCTAGATACACATCATCCTAGCACACACAATTCATGTGAGAATCTAATTTTAGGTACTTACAGACTAGTTCAGGGGAGCCTGGAGTGGGGGAGGATGGGGGAGACCCTACATGGGGGGATGGTGTCCCTTCATGGGGGGATGGCGTTGTATCTCCTAGAAACACAAAGACACAAATACAATCCTTGAACAAAAGCTATTTGATAAAGGCACACAGAAAGTAGTCTGGAAACATTGAAGGTAGTAGTTACAGTGGACTGGGTAAGCAGTGGCCCCTCTTCCCCAGTCCTCCACAACAAACATCCTCAATGTCAGCTGCTACAAAACCCCAATGTCAAAATATATATATTACAGCCCTTATATTTACCAGGACACATTGAACACACAAACACATGTAGAATACTTACTTCCCCTTTGAGGAGAGCCCAGGTCCTCATCCGAGTCGGACCAATTGGCCTCTTCTTGGCCAACAGTTTGTTCCTGGCCCGGATCCAGGCGACTTGGCCCTGCCTGAGGCTCCTCTCTTGCTGAAGTTACATCAACCACAAAAGAAAACAAAACAAACAATCATTCCTCCAAGTTCGACCTAATACACAACACACCAGCACATCCACATTACTTACAGGGGGCCTGAGAAGGCTGAGCCTCCACATCCTGATCACTGGTTTCTAAAATAAAAGAAAAACATTATATATTATTTATGGACACAAATAGGCAGTAACCTCTCATCATGCTAGCACCATACTCAATGCCCCTACAATTCAGAACATAGAAGTGCACTTACACCAATGAGATGCATTGACCATGTTTTAAAACAGGAGGGCACCATGCAAATTAAGCGGGCGCCTAAGGCCTCGCACCTACAGGGGCCTTGCGGCCAGTGGCGGAGCACCAACATTTCGAAGGGCGCAGTCAGGGAAATCTCCCAAGTAAAAGATTGCTTTCAATCCTCGGATCAAAAAGTTGCAGCAGTGTGCTGCAGTCCCTTCACTGCGTCTGCCAGGTGTCTGTTGTCCGCTGACACTTACTCCTCCTTCTCTGCCTGGGGATTGGCCGTCTGATCATGTTATCCTAAGATGTGGAGGAATCGGTAGGTGTGTACCTGCACCAGTAGGAAGTGACTGGCCGGTCAACTCACTCTGCTATCATCAGTTGTTGCTCTGGGAGGAGAGCTCCGCCCTGGACCCGGAACATACAGGTAACCAGGCCCAGACTTGATATTTTGCAGGTTGGTCATAGATTTGTTGTGTCCACTATGCAAAGTGGTTGAGTAGCCCCAGGGAAGTTGGAAGAGTCTGAAAATGGTTGGTGGAGGAGGAGGAGAAGAAGGCCCTGGGTGGCTGGGGGACAAGGAGAGGGCCCCTGGGGGTTTTCTAGAGGAGGAAAGATCCACAATGACGCCAGAGTCAATTGCCAAGGAAGAGAGTGGAGCTGAGCAAGTCCTGCCTATCTGACATGAAAGCCAAACATGGTGTAGATGGAGCCCTTTGCCCTACACAATGACAGCACCAGAGGTGGAAGGTGAGTGGTAGCGGGTCTTTGACATTATAGAGCATATGGACTCTGTCCATTATTGGTAGTTTTGTTTGGAGTTGTCCTTTAGATGTTTAACTGTGTTGTTTTTGACCCGAGCTGTGAGGGACTGAGGTATGACAGCCCACTATGCTGAGACTTATAGTGCCCTAGAATGTTGAGGACTGAGGAATCCTTAGTCCCTAACAGAGGGCACTACAAGTCTTAGCATAGCAGGCAGTATTTCCTCATTCCCCTACAGAGAGGATTACAAGTCCAAGCAGGTAGCCTTCTGCAGTGGGACTTGTTGTGCCCTTGACTGTGGTGGACTGAGGAAGGGAAGTGTAAGAGGGTCTCTGTAAGCTCAGATGTATGGGGGAGCTTTGGGGAACACAGAGTTCCCTTTTACACCAGAGTCCCCAGCTTCCCCCCTCAAATAATGGTTCCCAGAACTCTCCTTACATCAGAGACTTCACACTTCCCTCTTACAGTGTAGTAAGTCTGGAGACTCCGATGTAAAGGGGGCTCTGTAAAATGTGATTAGAGATTAGAAATTTCTAACATTTTTATTTTCTACTTACGATCCACAATTTTCAGCTGCTCAAATGGCTCGCTGCCTCTGATTGCGTATTGTAGTGTGGCCGTCCTCCTCCTCCCCTTCTTCACCAAAAGCACAAGAGGGTGCCGTCCGTCCGCTTTGGCTAGAAGCAGAAGAAAAAAAAGAAACATAAAAAATACGAATGTACATAGTAGTATTAAAGGTTGTGAAGAGACACTTGATGGAGGTAGGAAAGGTAGGAGCGAGAGGGAGGGGGGGGGGGGGGGGGTTGTTGGTATTAGTGTTGTTGCATAGCTAAACACATGTCCACCTACCCAAAAAATTGTAACCTATCTGGTCACATGTAATGTATATTTTTACTTACCGGAGATTTGCTCCACAGCCTTTAGCAGGAGCTTGGGTGAGCGCCTTTTGGCATCACTCCAGGCCCGCTGCAGATCCACTATATCAGGCAGGAACTGAAATCTCCGCTGCAGCCTCATCCGGAGACGACACATCATCTTGTGCTTTTGGTGAAGATGCGTATGGTGAAGATGCGTATATACATTATCATACCCCCAGAGGAGGAGGAGCTGTGGAAAGAGCAGTGTATGTTTGAGTCCAAGTATGTCCAAAATAGTACAGTCTTCAAATAACATGCTAGGTCGTCTTTGAGATATTGTAGAACAAAGAATTCCATTTCTGGTGATACATATACATCGATGTCCAAATCTACCTCCATGACATAGGTTGCCCCACACTGGTGATTTCCTCTACATGATATAGCCATTTTCTCAATCGGCCTTTCATGACACACCCAGGGCCGCCATCAGGGGGGGACAGGCAGTCACTGTATTTACAACCTTATTGCTGTCCATTTAGCAGGGTGCAAGTAACTTTACACACATGTAGCATAGGTATCAACTTTTGTCACCATGTTAAAAGGACAGCAGTATGGGTAGCATTACAGTGACTGTTATTAGTCCAGGCTCACTAAACTAGTCAATGCTTGGAAAAGCAAGCCATGCAGATTGCTTTTCAGGTCCCTTTTAACACGAGCTGTCTGATTGGGTGTGGCTGTTAATTTTTGACGCAGACCTGATAAGCCCCTCAATTCTCCTTTATGGAGTGTTATATGTAAATGGCATTGCTTCATTTGAGATGCAGATTTAAACTGTGTATGGCCAGGCTGAAGGTACCCAAGTTGATTGGTCGATCACCTGGAGGACAACGTACAACCAGTCTGTCAGATTTTACACACACTTATCGCTAGCATCTCTTGTAGCCACTAGCAATAATCACTGTGTTTTCCTGGCAGGGGCAGCACCAGGAGAACACAATGGCTCCGCAGGAGGGTTTCCCCTGTCTGTGTTGATGGTGGAATCAAGGCAAAATGTTTTTCCTGCAAGCCACGGGACAAACAAAGATAGTTTTTTAATTAATCCATGATTTTGCCAAAATGGAAAAAAAAAGATGTTTGCTTTGTATATTCTTAAGTTTGCTACATAACTAGAACATGTAACAGTGTTATATCATTGCAGGAGATTTCCCTTCACTTCCTGTCTTGGTGTCACCAGGACAGGAAGTGAGGGAATCTCCCGTGGGGATATAGCCAGCAATTCTTTCCTTTTATATATACTATGGACATTATAAGGCAACAATTGCAAGCTATTTCCCCACAGTGATATTCCCCTCACTTCCTGTCTTGGTGACACTAAGACAGGAAGTGAGGGAAAATCTCATGCAATGATATCACCCTACTAGAAATTGTAGTTCCGTCTAAAAAGTATACATAAAGTAAGCACTTGGTTTCCAAAGTGGCAAAATTATGGAGGAGTTACAACCCCATAGTGTGATCGGGTAATCTGACGGTGTGTTCCTACACTCCTCAATGTGTCTGTTCATTAAGCTGTGCTGAATTATCCTTGATTCACAATTCCTGCAAGAGTTGCACATGGTATGTGGGAGATGCAAATTTAAGGTGGCATAATTATCCACACAATCACACATAATCCTTTTTAAAGGTCCCCAGCAGAATTTGATGGCATAGTGGTTCACAGCAGTGCCATCAGATTCCAGTTAGATCTGTAAATTAACAAAGCAATGTGATCTGGGGGTGTATTTAACTTGCAATGGACACCCCCATTCATTATCATATGGCAGTGTGAGATGGGTGTGTTGGGAATGTGATCCATTGAGACAAGTGATTATACACTCATGTGTTTCTTTTAGAGGTGATTTGTTCAAGGCAATCCTTTGAAGACATGACCATTCCAGATTTTTGTGATCACTGATTCCATCTCAGGTGAACCAATTAGCTGCTGTGTGCAGATCCAGCTTATGATGGTAAGAGTGTCAGACAAGACAAACGGTGCCGAGCTTGCAGTGTGTATGGATGTATGTAAGGCAATAATTTTTGGCATTATGCATTTAGGGAATATAATGTTTCTAATCTTGCATATATGAAAAGGGTCAATACATTTGTCTTTATCGAGACAGATTCCAAAGCGTCAGAGCAATCTGTCACAGATAATTGGGTTTCATTTTGTGTAAAAGTTGAAACGAATCAAATCTATCTATATACAGGCATAGCCCACTTTAAGTACACAATGGGACCAGGGCATGTATGTAAACTGAAAATGTACTTAAAGTGAAGCAATCCCTTTTTTCTTTTCTCGATGCATGAAAATACACCAGCTCCATTGTAAATTTTGGCCACATTGACATAGCCTTACTCCCAAACCATGTGGGAGCATGTTAAGGGGATCCAGGACTATGACATGATAGATTACCTAGGCAAGCTGGCCAGCCACAAAATGGATATGGTGTAGTCCTGGGTACCTGGGTACCCTGTCGTTGCTCCCTAAGTTTGTTATCCCTGTCACTTATGGTTTGTGAGCAGTGTCATGGCAAGCTGAACAAGCTGTGTCCTTACTCACGATTGTATATAAAGTGAGTGTACTTAAAGCAGGGTATGCCTATCTATATCTATATAGAAAGTTCAGAGATGTGAACCTGTTCCCTATTATATACACTAATATATGGTATATAACATATTCTATAATGTATCTAATGTATATATATTGTATATAATATATACATAGTATATATATTGTCTAATATATATATTTTGTATAATATATATTTTTTATATACACATACATATATATATATATATATATATATATATACACACATACATACATACATATACACATACACACACACATACATACATACATATACACATACACACACACATACATACATACATATACACATACACATATATATATATATATATATATATATACACACATATATATATATATATATATATATATATAGGGAACAGGTTCACATCTAGGAAGTTTCTATAACAGGAAGCTTCTAGATCACGTCTAATAGGCAGAAAGTGCATGCGCAGATCAGCAGACCAAAAGTTTCTTGCACACCCACTAGATAAGCGACCCACCCATCCCCCATCCCGCACCCTGCACATTCACACCCCCTCCTTACCTTACACACAAATGCCACTATTTCGGCAGTAAACAGTGCAGGAGCCATGATGCACACTTAAGACAGGGCCTGGACAATTTCCGGAAACGTGTGCACGCACCAAAAGTTTCGTTTCCGGTTTCATGTATAAATGTGAGAACGCGGTTTTGTATATTCGCGAATTCGCGAATAGTGAACATACACAACCATTAAGCAGATTTAACTTAGAAAAAGAAATACAAATACATACATTTGTGGACACCAGAAAACTTTATTTAGACACATGAAGACATTTTAAAAAAAAATTGGAAACATGCTGTTTATTACATTTGTATTTTTCAAACAAAAACAACCTTTGTACAACATTTAGACCATATACATCGACAAAGAGCCCATAATCAACAGATGCATGTGCAGATTGACAGAATTATGTTAACAGCAATAAATACTTACAGAGAGTCAACACACAACACAGCCAAATCTCACCTCCATAAATAACAAAGGGCCAAAAATGTTACCCATAAAACATGTGACACACAAATATATTGGACCTCTTCGTAGGTCAAATCTTTCCTGATGTCTGAGTGAGCTATATATAATCCAAGCAAACACACCCAGAATGGTAACGCCCAGTCCAAAAATTAACTGTGTGTGTCCTGTGTGTTTTGGAGCATGCTCAGTTGCCAAAACAAGGGAAATAGAAATGAGGAATAGAAATGTATGTAGGTGTGTATAGTATATGTGAATTGAAAAAATTCTCTCTTGAAGTTTGCTAGTCATTATTTAGAATGTTTAGATACAGGAATACATACATATATATACAATTACGTGAGAGAGAGAGAAATATATATTTAGGTAAACAATTGAAACACACCTTTTGGGATTTGGGAAGTGAGATTGTGACAATTGACCAGATATGTAAGCCAACAATCTGACTCATCACTCATGAACATCCCTAAATTTGGCGTGGCAATTATATCAGGCGTTCTTATGTGCATTTTGGCTGGCGTTTTCACAGGCGTTTTGACATGCATTTTTTGGGCAGGCATTGTTATATGAAATCACCTACAAAAGCCCCAAAAACAGACCACAAACACGTACATGTGAACGTAGCCCGTTTGGGGGCGTTTGAGGGGGATTTGTCCAGCTCAAGGATCAGCTCCCAAAACAGGCAAAAAATCCAATCCTATTCAGTTCAATGGCCCCTGTTCCCATGTGAGCATTTTGACGGCATGAGGAAAACACCCAACGCTCAATGAGAAATAGCACAATGATTAGGGAGTCTGCCTTCCTGCTGTAGGTTTGTAAGTTCGAATCCGGAAGGTGCCCTCTGTATGGGCAACACTTGGATATCTCCAATCCTCCAAATGTTGACATCATTAATTTTGTTCATGTTTGAAAAAGGCATGTGTATCAGCAAACTTTTAATCTAAAGACATGAACAAAATACAAAAGATGCCACATAAAGTCAATATGTAGCAATATTGTGAGCTAAAGCTCTATTTGTTTGTTGGGCATACTTTGCTAATTAGCCAAGTATAAGGGATATATATATATATATACCTTCAGTTAAATGTGTAGTAAAATGGTAACACTTGGCCATACCCATATGGAAGAAAAGGTAGTATTTGCAATATATTTCTAAAAACATTCTTTGGAAACACATAAAATATTGTCAAAATTGTGACATTTCCTTGATATGTGTGAAATGCTAATAATCTTTCTTTGAAATATGTTTTACATCTATTTTTTTTCTATCTGACGACCAATTCCCCAATGTAATATTTTGTGGGTTTTTTCAGAGAATGTGGAGGTTCTATATAAACACTGTAGATTTGACTGCTATGATTTCGGAGTTAGCAGGAAAGGTGTATGGAATGTGATGGTGTTTACTAAAGGATCCCTTGTTGGAAGTGTGCATGTTTTTCCAATTCCGCCGGTTTTTGCCATTTTCTATGGGCGAGACAGCGGATTTGCAAGCGGTATTCAAAAAAAATTGACCCAAAATCGCGCTGGCGAAATTTTTTGAGCCAATTTGGCGTTGCGCATGCGCACATTCGCGAGTTCGCAGCTCGCGGCTGGAGGAGCTGTTTAACCTTTCCACACTTTCGCAGATATCTCTCTTTCTAAGTCAGTTTTTGAGATTTTTTAAACGCAAGTCATCTCCAAATTGACTTCCACACCTTCCACAGTGATTTGGGATTTTTGGGGGTACAGGGGAAAATTTGGCTAAACTTTAGTCGAGCTTTTAGCTGGCGTGGTTTTAAGTCGCGCTCTGACCATATTGCATCTTAATGAATCTCACACTAGGCGCTATTTTCCGCCCGCCGTTCTTTGAATGCCAATTTCAGACTTAAATAATCGCCGCTTCGCAAAATCACGCCGAAACGCCAATTCGCCGTACTATGAATCAGGCCCTAAATCTTCTTTCCTCTAGATGTAAAGAGTGCCCCCTTGTCCTCTGTGATGATCTGAAAGTGAATAACTCAACACCAAGTTCACTATATGGACCACTTATGTATTTATACATGTTGATCACATTCCCCCATTAATCTCCTCTTCTTAAGAGAGAATACATTCAGTTCCCCTAATCTTTCCTCATAGCCGAGCTCCTCCATGCCTCTTATCAGTTTGGTTGCTCTTCTCTGCACTTTCTCCAGTTCCCCAATATCCTTTTTATGAACTGGTGCCCAAAACTGAACTGCATATTCCAGATGAGGTCATACTAATGATTTGTACAGGGGCAAAATGATATCTCTCTCTCATTGGGCCATAGGTCTGTTGAAGGACCAATCTGCGCATGCTCCAAAACGCGTTACCAAACCCCATGTAATGTCACTTCGGGGACGCGCGTTCCACCCTGGTTCCAGATGCCAGACTGCCATCTTGCCTCCTCGCTCCCCTCCCTCCTGTCACAGCTGCTGGTTGGCTTCTTCCAGCAGGAGCCGAGGTTTCAGCCAGGAATCGGGATTATTATTAGTACATACCTGTACTCCCCCTGGATCTTGCAAGTGTTTTTAACTGCATATTGAAGAAAACATACTGTTGAATACTGCACTTTTCTGTTTTCTCTTACTGTGGTGTATATAGACTACAATGTATATCTGAAGAGTCCACCTTGTCTAAAAAGAACACAGATAAGAAAAACACATATCTATTCCTCAACCTTTAGTAATCTCCCGAGAGAGTTTTTTGCATTTTCCCAATGCAACTATTACAAAAAGCAATATTGGAAAAGATCCTTCCACATAAGTTTTAATGTAATTACACCCTAAAGCCTTTGTGATCCTGTTGTGTTGTCATTCTAATCTTCCGAGAGGGAGCGAACACTAATCAGGATTGCAAGTCAATGAAAGAAAATCTGTAAACACTCATGAAATAATCATAGTAATGAAACATCTTGCCAGCAAATGACATGCTGAGATAAACCATTACACAGGAAATTAGTGCACTTCACCAAAAGACGCTTCTTTGTTCCGTCTCTCTGTTGCATAAACAGGGGCTGAATGCTTCACCACTGGAATAATTATGGAAGTGAATGAATACAATTACAGCCTTACTGGTTCTAAAGAAGATTTATAGGTGGATGTACAGTATGTAAAAGGATTAACGTTTTAAGTTTGTTTTGTTCAGACACACCGAAATGTATTAAAATATAGCTCAGCCGGATGGGCTCAAAAATACCTATCATGCAACAATGGCAACGCTAGCATTAAAGTGTGAGGCTTCTTTGTTAAAAACTGGTATTACCTATAATTGCAATACAAGCCACTTTGTAATTTGATGTCGCTAAGATTACATATTCCTTTTATTCCACAGCTGTAGCTGATTTGTTATAGCTGCCGAAGCAAAATTACATTTCTTTTTTCTAACTGCATTAAGGCAAGAGACTATGGTCTGTAGTCAGGATTTCACAGCATTCTCAAACCCCTGCTCATGGCTTTTTTTCTCTCAGAGAATAGGTGCAGGAACTCCCCCTTTCCTGAGTCAGCCCTTTTCTCCGCCCCCTACCCACCTCCGAACACCATTCCTTGGTTACACCCCCTACCCACCTCCCAGAATCCAATACAGAACCAATTACTGTATAATTTTGTGAAGCTAAGTAATTTGTATGGAATTTGGCAATGATAACAAGAAGGTTTTAAATGATGGTATAATAAATCCGTCCATTTTGCATTTAAGTCTGAGTTATAAAGAATGTACTACAAATAGAAAAAAAAAAAAAATAATCAAATTGTATTTTCTTGCCAACATTGCAAATGTATTAAATTGTATACAGGATGTTTTCAGTCTTTATCCCCACATTCCTGCAGTTGGGTCACTGCCTCTCTGCAGATAGCCTGCTGTAAGTATTATACTGTCCAATTATTGACGAAGAACATGTACACTAGGATGATGCCAGGGTCCTTGTTAGAACATTCGGTCTTACCATGCAGTTATAATAAAGAAGGAAAGTCCTACTCAATTTGGAAAATTTCCCAAGTGCATGGCTCATAACCTTCAGAACATTGGCAGCTAATGTTACACAATAAAGATGCAGTAAATTAATACAACTGGTTCATTTCACAAAACCTAAATCCAGCCAAGGCACTCTAAGGTTAGTCATGTGATCGTCATTGGCAAATCTCCTAAAAGTAACACTCACATTTTTGAAAATAAGAATCTTTGTCTAGTTTTTTGAATTTAGTCTTCTGCATTAAAAAGGGTGAAAATTAGCATTTTAAGAGAGATGAAAACAACTGAAACAAGTCAAAAAAGTGTCTACAGAGGAGTGAAGGATGAGTAGTGACTACCAATACACAACATTCTGAGTTTGTGAATAAAAATGTACCCCACACTACAGTCTGTTTATACCATGTGATACCACCATAGAAGTTTGCCCACAGAACTCTGTATACATTTAGCACTGTTATATTGCCTAGGATTTGCTCATTCAGGGCATAGCAACAGGTTTGTTTCAATCCTGTAACTTTTCTTTGCTCCTCCACCAGTTTGTTCAGTTCCTGGAGCCAAAGACAATACCCAGTATGCTGGAGTATGGAGGAGCAGGTGTTTAGTTTTGACAGAGTTATCATGCAATTTAGACGGTCATTTTGAGACCCAGAAGTGCACAATCTGCATCATAAGGGGGCCCTGGTTTGGGGAAATGTAGGTACGGGTAGGAACCCATCTAGTGGGGTCAGTTAAGCTTTGTACAATGTTTCAACCCTTCAGTCATGAGTTGAGGACCTGGGGTCTCTGGGAAGCCAAGGTGGTGGAATTCCTAAAGGGAATTGCCAGAACAGGCATCCAGAAATAAAGATGTTACTGGTTTGGGAAAATGTAGGTTTGGGAAATTTAGGTACAGGTAGGGGCAGTTAAGCTTTGCACAATGTTTCGACCCTTCAGTCATAAGTTGAGGACCTGGGGCCTCAGGCAAGCTAAGGTGGTGGAATTCCAAAAGGGAATTGCCAGAAGAGTAATCCAGAAATAAAGATGTTACTGGTTTGGGAAAATGTAGGTTTGGGAAATTTGGGTACAGGTAGGAATACATCTAGTAGGGGCAGTTAGGCTTTGTACAATGTTTCAACCCTTCAGTCATAAGTTGAGGACCTGGGGCCTCAGGCAAGCTAAGGTGGGGGAATTCCTAAAGGGAATTGCCAGAACAGTCATCCAGTAATAAAGATGTTACTGCTACAAAGAGAACCATTATTTTCAGGAGATTAAAGAAGAAATAAACCTTTGTTTCAATGGCCCCATGCCCACAAGGACCGTCACTGGCACCTGCATCTTCTGGGTGCCAGTGTTTGGCCATCTTAATTGGCCAGACAGGATGAATTCACTCCAACGCATGCACAGGAGTGCAGTCATCCTGGCACACAGGCACTTTGTTGGAATGTAAACTGAGCTGTGCATGCACGCTTCCAGCACAGTAACAGAACTGTCACAAGCAGTTTCCAGTCTCTGTTTATGATCAGTAACTAGCGGAACAGGCCCCCGATCATGTGACTACAGTGGCAGCCAATCAAAGTGATCACGTGATAAGAAAGTCCGTGGAATTATGACCCACTTAAAGCGCTGCTGGGAAGGGGTGGGAAATAGTTAAAGGAACATTCACGCTGTCTTCTTCTTTGATACCTCTGCAACTAAGTAATTACCCATAAACACTGCTGACCTCCTTCTAAAAATAATATATCAAAAAAACACAGCGCTAAAGACAGTGCATAATCTTACATCATATACACAAAACTTAAAGCGGAGGTCCGGCTTCAAATACCTTTTTTAACTAAAAATACCCCTATAATACTAATCCATCGCCCTTTACAGAACCACTATTCTCATACTTACAAGATGTATAGTACTGGATTTTAGTCAAAATCTTACTTTTAAAAACGCTGTCTGGGCGTGGCCATCTTAGATGTGGGCATCTGAAGCTGCAGTGTAATCTGCTGTGTCCTTCTTCCTGATTCCAGGGAGTGCTCTGGGAGTTTTTCCTGATTCCAGCCACCTGGGAGTGATGACAAACTGCTCCCAGGATGCAATGCAAAGGTAGAAGTGATGTCGGTGGCCATGGCCACAGAGGGGGGAGAAGGAGGAAGTACAATCAAAAATGCCCTGAAAATAAGGTAAGGGACCCCGAAAAAAATTGAAAATGCCCAATTGTTGATCAGCATAGCGAGCACTCCAGGAATCACTAAAGTTACAAAATAGGCCGGAACTCAGCTTTAATCCAGTAAACTCCAAACAATGTGCCTTATTTCTTGTGAATAAGTGCAATGTAGATCCCAGTGTGGGCAATTATTGACTGTAATAAATTAATTATTATACAATCCCAGTGCTGGAAAATGGGTGAAAATAAATATATATACTTCACTAAATTTAAATCCCAGTGACAAAAAATGAATTAAATGAGTATAAATGAATATTCCAATAAACAAATATATATATAGGTGTCCAGTGATCATCCAGTGGTTACACGTAGCTGGTGCTCAAAAAATGGAAACATCTAAGTGACTTCTTGTGGATTGTGAATCCCGTGTGTCACTCCTCCCCAAACAGTGAATCCACTTACCAGAAGACTGGACCCCTAGGCCAGTGATGGCGAACCTTGGCACCCCAGATGTTTTGGAACTACATTTCCCATGATCCTTATGCACTCTGCAGTGTAGGTGAGCATCATGGGAAATGTAGTTCCAAAACATCTGGGGTGCCAAGGTTCGCCATCACTGCCCTAGGCTGTACAGCAAAAAAAAATGCTATTTGGCTGGCTGGCTGTCATTATCCAGCTTGAATGCTTTGTGAGTCACTGACCTGGAGGAAGTGTAAGACCAGTGAAGGTAAGGTAAAGACATAACTACAGATATGAATACTTTTGTAGGCCAGTAGTCTTGAAGCCACAGGATCAGAATGACTGATTTTCAGAAGAAGGTCAGTAATGGCAGCCTATATTTTGCTCACAAGTTTTCTTTAAAAATAAAACAACCCAAAGGTTTTCCAACAAGATAAAAATGCTTCTGGCCATTGTCACCCTTGGCTGCGGTAATCGCCATTGTTGGGCAATACATGTATGAAACAAAATGTGTGGGCCATAGAACAGAAAAAAAACATCACTGAACTAATCAGATCAGCTAATGAACGCATTTCACAAATCAAATTAATACAGATGCGGAGAAATGACTTCGGGACTGATGTCGTTATCTTGTAATTGTCTTCTTGACTGATTTTATGTACTGTACACATATGGAAACATTGTCTTAAACAAGGAAACGGCTTATTCATCTGATTAATCATGTCATTTCACTGTCAATTTGAAGTAGACCTTTCTACATAAAATAGGTGTTACACAAACATTCTAAGAATAGGTGGAATTACCAAAAGCATATGGCACTATGCGCAATTAGGCTTACATTACTTATTACCTAACTTAAGCTGCAAAGGCAGCCAGAAGGGGGTGAATATATCTGCCGTGGACGTGATGCTTTGCTTCCCAATGCAGCAAAAACGATCTCTCTAGTGTTTGGCTTGCGGTTGCATCACGGCCACATTCAGTTGAATATGTCATGTTCATCGGCAGTACTGCCTGCCAAATGCAACATATTAAAGAAAAAGGGGACACGCTCAGGGCTGCTGATAGAAATCTCGGGGCCCCATACAGCCTATGTGACAGGGCTCCCCCCTCCAAAAATATCAAATTATATTTTTGATAAAATGCAAAGCCCGCAATACTATGCCAGAAATAGCGGCATGGAGGCAATATCTGTATCCCCACAGTGAGAGATTGGTGATGTGTTCATTCAAGATGGTGAACGCCCCCCCCCCATCCTGGGGGGGGGGCAGGGGGCACCCATTCTAGAACCAATACCTCTGCAGTGCAGAAGGAGAAGGAAATGAAAACTAGAAGCCGGAAACACTGCACAAGAGTCTCAAGAGTCAAGCCTCGTACACACGCAACAAATTTCCGCCGACCGGTCATCCGTCTTTTGTCCAGAGTGGTGTCTGTTGGTTGGAATGTGCTCTAGACTGCACACAAATTTTACCGTACGACAGAATTCTACTTTAGAAGTGATGTCATGTGTTGGATTCCTTTCTAAGTGTTCTTTCATCTCTGAGCATGCCTAATCTTGCTCATAAGATTTTTCCCCATCGAAATCTGTACTAATGAAACGAAAATCGGATGCGTTTTGACGGAGGACAAAAATTTTAATGCCTGCAAACCAGGATTTTGTCAGTCGAAAAGTCAGAGTCGGCTGTCGAAAGCACCATAATAACAATCCGAAAATCGGCAGATCGGTCGTCGGACGAAATTTCCCGGCCGAATTTCTTATCGTGTGTACGGGGCTTCAGAAATAAGGCAGTACTGCTCCGCAAAAGCCTGGGCCCCCCTTTTGATGAGGCCCAGGCCCAGTACAGGAGGACTGGCTGTACTGCCCTATCAGCAGTCCTGGACACGCCGCAACTGCAAGCCAAATACTAACCTTGTGGTTGCGACGCGGGATTCTCATTCAAAAAGCCAGCTTGGCTGTCAAAGAAAAAAACAGAAGCTTGGGAAGTGACAGTATCACCTCCTGATTGCCTGTCAGCCAGTCCTGCAGTGCTCTGTGAAAAGCAATCCACCGTGGATTACTCTTCAGAAAAGGGCGCAGTCATAAATGATCCCTAAAGTAGAACTTTACCTCATTTCTTTTTTTTATTTAGTTTAGGATAAAGTGACAATCCATGTGAAGTTTTACCATCTGTGTCTGCACTTGAGAGATTGCCCCTTCCAGTCTTGAGTACTACTCCCATCAGAACAGGAAGTGGGGGTAGATCTCCCCTATGCCAACACGGAAAGCAATAAAAACCTAACAGGGGTTATACTTTCCACACACTGCACAGAAATAGAAAAAAAAATGGCAGCGTTCTACCTTAAATAGGAAATATAATATAATGCATGCGATTTGTTAAAATAGTTGGATATATCTGAACATCTGCCTTATCCATTTTCCTTGTACATGCACAGCAATTGGGGGGGGGGATATAACAAAGCTTGTGCTTGCATCACTCTTCTAAACATAAAAAATGGAGCAGAGGCTGTTCCCAATTAACAAACGGGACACAAGTCTCTTTGTAATTAGGAGCACAGTTCTCTGTTCTGTTGTATCTAACAGAGACAGCACAGAGAACAGGAAAGCTGGAGATCCATGCACAAATCTCTCTGCTTCTATAAAACAAGTCTACAGTATCTGCTTAGTTAAAGAAGCACATGGTGCTCCTGAGTTTCCTGTGCCATTATAATGGCACAGGAAGCTTAGGTAATTCCCCAGTCAGGTTGACTGCATTGAAGTTTTCTACACTGTAAGGAAGGAGATGTGTAGGAGTTTTATTATGTTATGAGCTCTTTATTTTTTTCCTTACATAGTTACATAGTAGGTGAGGTTGAATAAAGACAATAGTCTTTTGAAAGCCACCATACTACCCGCAGAAACCACCTCTTGTGGTAGAGAATTCCACAATCTTGTAGCCCTAACAGTAAAGAACCCCCCACGTTGCCTGAGGTTAAAACGCTTCTCCCCTAATAGCATTGTATGCCCTCGAGTCCTCATGCAATCCCTTCGACTGAACAACTTTTTTTCTAAGCTGAGATCCCCATTGAGATATTTATAAATTGCTATCATGTCCCCCCTCAGGCGTCTCTTCTCCAGGGAGAATAAATCAAGCGATTGCAGACGCTCTTCATAATCAAGGTCCTCCAATCCCCTAATCAATTTAGTTGCCCTTCTCTGGACTCTCTCCAGCTCCAACACATCCCTCCTGAGGACTGGCGACCAGAACTGGACAGAATACTCCAGATGCGCCCGGACCAGAGTTTTATAAAGTGGTAGGATTATAGTTTTATTTCTGGAATACATCCCTTTCTTTATGCATTCTAATATTCTGCTGGCTTTGGCAGCTGCCGCTTGACATTGCATGCTATTGCCTAATCTATCATCAACCAAGACTCCCAGATCTTGATTCTTGATTCCATTTTTGATTCCCCCAAGAGTTCCCCTCCTAACGTGTATTGTGCTTTTATGTTTCTAGTCCCCAAGTGCAAAACCTTACACTTCTCCACATTAAACCTCATTTGCCATGTCGTTGCCCACTCTGTTATTTTGTCCAGGTCATTCTGTAGGATATATGCTTCATGCTGTGCAGTTATTGCCCTGGCCAATTTTGTGTCATCTGCAAAAACTGATATCGAACTACTGATCCCGACCTCAATGCTGTTTATGAATAAATTGAACAAGGTTGGTCCCAGGACTGAGCCTTGGGGGACCCCGCTTACTACCTCAGACCAGTCTGAGTATGTGCTGTTTATTACCATGTTTTCACTATACTAACTGTTGCACTGTTTAGTTATGTTGCCCTGCTGAGCTGGTGCCTTCTGGCAATCAAGGGTTAACTATGCTGGTCAGGTTTCCCATGCTTTTTGATGGACCACCCTCTGCTGGGGGCAGCTAAATAAAAGGAAGGAACCGCCTCCAGATCAGGTCGCTCCATGTGTGGGAAGAGAACGGGAGATTGATATACAGTATCATGTGCTACAGAGTGTAACGTTCATGCGTTTTTGTTAATGGATGGATTTTCAGCTGCAGAATTATCACACTCAGTAGCCTTGTATAGATACTGTTGAATAAACCTATCCAACTCTCAGGACTTCATCACGGTGTACAGCCTGTTATGCAATATACATATACTCAATCAGATGTTTTAGTGGAGGGATAAGACATATGAGAATGTATAGATGAGAGACAGGTTGTATGGTGATTACTAGGAGTAATATTAGGAGAGTTGCAGGTGATGGTAAAGCAGATAGGTTCTGATGTCTAGTATAGTGCAGATGATAAGAGGACACAGATGGAGTATACTTAGACAGAGTAACCTGGTGCAAGGATAGTTGAAGGTAGTCCCAAGAGCTAACAGTCTATGCAGATGGTATGGAATAGATAGATAGATAGTCCTGGTAATTGCAGTAGATGACAGTAGGAGATTGGTTAGTAAGGAATCCCCTGTGGGGTACTTATCACTTAGATAGGTTAGTAGTAACAATGTCCATAGATAGAAAGGTGATCCCGTAGCGAGATACGGATCAGCGGCGAGGTTCCGGCGTCAGTTCAGCAAAGGAAATGTCAGCAGCTCCGACTTCACAGGAGAAGGTGCGGTGAACATGTGGTTTGAACAAGCCATGAGTGAGAGAAAGCCGGCGATTGAAATAGCCGCTCATAGCGGCGCTCGGCAATGATGTCATCCGGTCTTAAAGGTATATGAGTCTCTTGTTACACAAGATGGGACGCAATTAGCAAAGGAGAAATATGGAACAAGGGTACCAGAGGTACCAGAACATTACAGTACCCCCCCCCCCCCTTAAGGCCGGCTCCGGAAGGCCTCTAGAACTGTTTTTTCTGGATATTTCGAGTGGAAATTGCGAATCAGTCTAGGGGCATGTATATCGGAGGTATCCAGCCAGGTGTCATCTTGGGGCCCATAGTTCTTCCATCGTACAAGATACTGGAGTCTTCTTCTATTGAAACGGGAATCCAAAATTTCTTTTATCTCAAATTCTTCTCCACCTTCCACTTGTACAGGTGGTGGAGGTGAGATAGTAGGCCTTATTCCTTGGTTAGGAACATGGGGCTTCAGTAGAGACACATGGAAGACAGGATGTATCTTGAGGTCTGCTGGTAATGTGAGTTGTACTGCAGCTTTTCCAATAAGCTTCTCTATTGGGAAAGGTCCCAGTAATAGAGGTCCAAGTTTTTTACTAGGGATTTTTAATCTCAGATTTTTTGTAGAAAGCCAAACAAGATCCCCAATGGCATATTGGGGAGAGGGTTTCCTACGGAGGTCGTAGTACCTCTTTTGTTGGCTATGAGCATGTGATATGGTATTGTTGAGTAATCCCAGAGAATCCTTTATCTGGGCAAGATAATCAGATGCCACTGGATTACTTGATGGCAAGATACGTGGTGGAAGGAGTGTGGGATGAAACCCGTAATTTAGGTAAAATGGACTTTGTTAAGTAGTGCTATGAGTCGCGTTGTTATAGGCGAATTCCGCCAGCGGGAGGAGATCTGCCCAATCGTCCTGTAGATACGAAGTATAGCAACGCAGATACTGTTCAATGCACTGGTTAACTCTCTCTGTCTGTCCGTTGGTCTGAGGGTGGTATGGAGAAGTAAGTTTACACTCTATTCGTAGTATCTGACATAGAGCTAGCCAAAACTTTGAGATGAATTGTGAACCACGGTCAGACAGCAATGTTTTTGGAATACCATGTAACTTAAAGACATGTTTCACAAGTAATTCCGCTGTTTGTTTGGACGAAGGTAGTCTTCGGATAGGAGTAAAATGTGCCATCTTGGTCAGATGGTCCACTGATACCAAGATGGTGTTGAATCCTTTGGAAGGTGGTAGTTCCACTATGAAGTCTAAGGATACCACTTCCCACGGAACCTGGGGTATCGGTAAACTACAAAGTAACCCCGATGGTTTCGTGTTGTCGATTTTAGACCTTGCACAGATATCACAAGATGAAACGAACTTTTTTACGGTTGTCTTCATGTCTGGTCACCAAAACTGCCTAGTAAGTAGATTTAAAGTTTTAGTCATACCCATATGTCCTGCCATAGGTACGTCATGCGACAATTCCAAGATTTTGGTTTGCATAGTAGGGAGTATGTATAATTTATCGTTGTAATAGAGGAAGCCTTCTGCGTCAGTAGTTAGTTGTGGTGGAGGTGAGTCCAGTCCTATGCTGTGCAAAATCTCTTCCTTCAGGGAGCGAATGACACCGATAATACGTTCAAGTGGTATTATAGGAACTGAGGGAACCTCGGTAGAATCTTTCTCGGCTAGTCGTGAGAGTGCATCCGCTTTTTTATTTTTGTCTGCGGGCGTATAAGTCACTAAAAAATTAAACCTCAGAAAGAATAACGACCACCGAACCTGTCGGTGTGAAAGAGTTCTATTAGTCTGAAGGTATTGAAGGTTTTTGTGATCAGTATATATCAGGATTGGCAATTGAGTGCCCTCAAGTAGATGTCGCCAATTCTCTAATGCCAGTTTTATGGCTAATAACTCCTTCTCTCCTACTGGGTAGTTCACCTCGGGGCTGCTTAATGACTTTGAGAAGAAAGCAACTGGGTGAAGAGGTGAGGTGTTTGTTGGTCGTTGTGAGAGAACTGCTCCTACTGCCATATTTGACGCATCTACCTCCAAGATGTATTGAAGGGATGGGTCTGGATGGCATAGTATGGGGGCAGTAGTGAAGCTTGATTTCAGCAGACAGAATGCTCCATCTGCTTCTTTTGACCAATTAAATGGTTTCTTCGTGCTTGTGAGTTGTGGGAGAGGTTTCACAATCGCAGAGAAGTTCTTAATGAATTTCCTATAGTAGTTAGAGAATCCTAGGAACCTTTGCAATGCCTTGCGAGTGGTTGGCACAGGCCAATCTAGAATGCAGGATATTTTGCTCATGTCCATCTTGATTCCATTTTTTGATATAATATATCCTAGGAATAGTACTTCTTCTTTATGAAACAAACATTTTTTTGATTTAACATATAAATTATGTGCAAGTAGTCTTGACAACACAAGTCTCACATGTTTTATGTGCTCAGGTAAGGAATGAGAATAGATGAGTATATCGTCCAAATATACTACAACACAAACGTCAAGTAAGTCTCTGAATATCTCATTTATAAACCGTTGCAAGGCTGCGGGAGCATTACATAGCCCAAATGGCATTACAAGGTACTCAAACAGTCCGTATCTGGTTCTGAATGCCGTCTTCCATTCATCCCCTTTGCGGATTCGAATTAAATTGTATGCCCCTTTTAGGTCCAATTTTGAAAAGAGAGAAGCTCCACGCACCTGTTCGATAAGTTCAGGAATAAGAGGTAAAGGATAACGATACTTTATTGTAATGGCATTTAATTGTCTGAAATCAATGATAGGCCTAAGGCTAGAATCCTTATTGCGGACAAAGAAGAGTCCAGCAGCAGTGGAGGAAGTAGAAGGTCGGATGAATCCTTTTGCCAAGTTCTCATCCAGATACTCCTTAAGATGAGAGAGTTCATCCTGTGAGAGAGGATAAACATGTCCGAAGGGCAACTTGCTATTAGGGAGTAGATCGATACAACAATCATAGTCCCTATGAGGAGGTAGCATTTGAGCGTTTTTTTCAAGGAAAACCTCCGATAAGTCCTGATAACACTTGGGTATAATGTCATCCGGCACTACAGACAGGATCCTATCATATGTGGGGAGATTACACGTCGTTTCACAATAGTGAGAAGAGAACGCTAGCGTTCTTGTTTTCCAATCGATGATTGGTTGATGTATGTGTAACCAGGGAAGTCCCAAAATGATTGGGAAATGTGGTGATGTTAACACATCAAAGGTGGTGGTCTCCACATGAGACTCATCAGCAGTTACAAGGAGTGCCTGTGTCTGACTGGTGATAGGACCAGAGGATAGGGGGGTACCGTTAATAAAACTAACGGAGACAGGTTTGGGTTTTGAAACAATAGGTATTTTATTAAGGGAGACAAAACAAATGTCAATGTAGTTTCCACAAGATCCTGTGTCGATCATAGCCTGGGTGGTGATCCTAGTTTGGTCCCACTGCAATGTTAAATGAACAAAAAGATAAGGATTAGAAAAGGAAGTTGTGAGTCCGCCTAGCAAGACATTTGAACACTCACCCTCTTTTCTGCGGACAAGGGGACAGCCACTTATCAAATGATTCGGGGATGCGCAGTACATGCAGAGATGTTCGGTCTTCCTTCTGGCACGTTCAGAAAGGGTCAGAGGTGGGCGTATCATTCCTACCTCCATAGGAGTAGGGTCAGCAGGCAACATCCGAGAAGGACTGGAAAATGGTGAGCCCATCTTCTCAGCCTTTCTTTCTCGTAGTCGTCTGTCAATATTGATACTGGTCTGTATCAGTCCCTCCAGAGTGCCAGGTAAATCCGCTCGGGCGAGCTCGTCTTTAACGGCCTCAGATAGGCCGAGTCTAAACTGCGTTCTCAAAGATGTGTCGTTCCACCCTGAATCAGGGGACCATCTTTTAAAATTTGCCACGAAATCTTCAACGGGTCTCCTTCCTTGTTTCAAGGCCCGTAACTGGGTATCAGTGGTACTCTGCTTATTGGGGTCTTCATATAAACTAGCGAGTTGTGCTAGGAATAGAGGGTAAGAATTAAGGAGTGGATCATCCTTTTCAAAGAGAGCGTCTGCCCAGGCCCGGGGTTCACCCGTTAAATAGGAGATGATGGTACAAACTTTAATTTGGTCAGTGGTGTAGGTTAGAGGTTTTAACAAAAAAAGTAAACGACATGCGTTTTTAAATTCACGAAATTTGCTCCGATCACCAGAAAACACTAGAGGAGGGTTTATCTTAGGCTCACGGGGCTGAGTAGCAGAAAGCTGTGTGAGACGGCCAACCTGCTGTCTCAAGGTCTGATTTTCGTTTTGTACCTCTGTAAGCGCAAGGATCAATGCATCTACTTGCTGTTTTAATTGTAGTACATGAGTGGGTAATTCTGCTGAATCCATTTTTTTTTTTTAAGGCTCGTTCAATCTGTAACGTTCATGCGTTATTGTTAATGGATGGATTTTCAGCTGCAGAATTATCACACTCAGTAGCCTTGTAGAGATACTGTTGAATAAACCTATCCAACTCTCAGGACTTCATCATGGTGTACAGCCTGTTATGCAATATACATATACTCAATCAGATGTTTTAGTGGAGGGATAAGACATATGAGAATGTATAGATGAGAGACAGGTTGTATGGTGATTACTAGGAGTAATATTAGGAGAGTTGCAGGTGATGGTAAAGCAGATAGGTTCTGATGTCTAGTATAGTGCAGATGGTAAGAGGACACAGATGGAGTATACTTAGACAGAGTAACCTTGTGCAAGGATAGTTGAAGGTAGTCCCAAGAGCTAACAGTCTATGCAGATGGTATGGAATAGATAGATAGATAGTCCTGGTAATTGCAGTAGATGACAGTAGGAGATTGGTTAGTAAGGAATCCCCTGTGGGGTACTTATCACTTAGATAGGTTAGTAGTAACAATGTCCATAGATAGAGAGGTGATCCCGTAGCGAGATACGGATCAGCGGCGAGGTTCCGGCATCAGTTCAGCAAAGGAAATGTCAGCAGCTCCGACTTCACAGGAGAAGGTGCGGTGAACATGTGGTTTGAACGAGCCATGAGTGAGAGAAAGCCGGCGATTGAAATGGCCGCTCATAGCGGCGCTCGGCAATGATGTCATCCGGTCTTAAAGGTATATGCGTCTCTTGTTACACAAGATGGGACGCAATTAGCAAAGGAGAAATATGGAACAAGGGTACCAGAGGTACCAGAACATTACACAGAGCCCCATCAAGGCAAACCTGGAATTTTCCGTAGTTCTAACTCTAAATTTTGAGAGCCTCCATAGTAGAAGCACATGCATTATAATGGATAGGCAGAGGGGAGGTGAGCCTGGAGGGAGCTCACTCCTCCTTGGAACAGGGGCCCACTGGACACCCAGAACATAGCACCAAAGCAGCAAAAGGTGATCAGTGTGTCCCCTCACCAATATCTCAACAGTACAAAGAAATGGCCACTGCTCTCACCTATAACTGGCCTTTGCAGCAAGGAGCATGTGAAAGGTGCAACACAAGCCAAACAAATCAAAGAAATTCCCAGCTCAACTTACCGACCAGCCTGCAACCAACTGATTTATCCTGTCTAACAGTATGCGTTAAAAACAGGAGTTCAGTTTGCCCACATTTGCAAATACATGCTACAGAGCCCCGTCAAGGCACCCCAATATTTTCTTTAGTTCTAACTCTAAATGTTCTCTCTGCCTCTCTGAAACAGGTCTATCTACTTAGTTAAAGTAGCACATGGTGCTCCTGAGTTTTCTGTGCCATTATAATGGCACAGGAAGTTGAGTTAATTCCCTGGTCAGGTTGACTGCATTGAAGTTTTCTACACTAATGATGGAGATGTGTGCCAGCAGGTGTTTACTAATCGTTTATTATGTTATGCGTTTTTCATTTTTTTTTCCATTATGTTTTTACTGTACTAACTGTTGCACTGTTAAGTTATGATGCCCTGCTGAGTTGGTGCCTTCTGGCAGTCAAGGGTTAACTATGCTGGTCAGGTTTCCCGTGCTTTTTGGTTGACCACCCTCTGCTGGGGGCAACTAAATAAAAGGAAGGAACCGCCTCCAGATCAGGTCGCTCCATGTGTGGGAAGAGAACGGGAGATTGATATACAGTATCATGTAACTCTTATGGGGCTTGTGTGTTCACCCCTTGGCAGGAACCCAGTCGGGGTTCTAGGACATGGGCTAATGAACTTAAACGAGAACCTTAAGAACCATTCCAAGGTTCCTGTTGTACCAGTGATATAATTTGATACTTGAACAGTTTCATTAAAAATAATTTGTTACCTTAAAGCCGGGTTCCAGCCTTGGAGGGTGAAATTTAGATAAAAATACCCCCGGGACAGTCAGGGCTAGTACATTCCATAATGGATAGCCTCTGAACTGTCCCAGGTCGCACTTACCTTTTAGAAGAATTACTTACCTTGAAAATTTCTTCACCATCGAAGCCAGCGCATCCTCTTCTGCGTCCTCTTCCGTGTCCTCTTCTCCCAGAATGCCCTGCACCGGCCCCGCTCATCACTTCCGTTGCGGGCGCGTCATCCCTCCACAGCTTCTGGGCATGCCCAGAAGCTGTTTAGCAGGGAATGACGTGCCTGCACCGGACATGACGAGCGGGGCCAGTGCAGGTGCATTGATTCCTGGGAGCGATGACGTTCAGCTCCCAGGAATCAATGCAAGCAGGAAGTGATGGCGCGGGCCACGGCCGAAGAGGGAGGAAGTGGAAGAAAGGTGAGTATATTTTCTTCAATAACAAGGTAAGTAAACAAAAAAAAATCGTAATTATCCATTTGTTTTTTAGGTGACCAAGAGCAAACGGATGGCCCAAAATCGATATTGTCGATTTTGAGGCCGGAACTCCGCTTTAAGTTCTGCCTGCTCTGAATTTACTTGAGGGCACACATAAAGGGGCGCATGCAAGGTGTATTACACAGATGGTCACACCAAGGGATAAGATGATACAATAAGAGATGCAGTAGCAGTGTCTGATTAACGGTCAAGCTAACCAGAGATGGCTATATTACCATTGATAATGACTACAGTACTAGTGTCTTTGGTTGGGAAGCATAGGTGACGGAAGGCCCCAGTAATGAAGGACTTTGTGGGCTTCGGTTTCCTTCCCTAGTGATCGATACCCCAGTCTTGGGTCCAACTTGCATTATGGGGTGTCCTAGGGACGCAGCCTGTATGTTTCTGAAAAAGGAGAGAGGCCTCGGGAGAGTAAGCGTGGGTTATGCACGCAGTAAATCTTCCTGGGAAACTGTCTGTGTGTAGAAGTGTCGCTGATTATGGACAGAGCCGCCTTAACACCATGCTCATGTTTCGGCAAATGACTATGGCAGCCTACAAGGGCATACGTGCACACTCCCAGTCCCTACCTGGGCACCACCCAGAGAAGCTGTGTGCCAAGTTATTGTCTTTGTTATTTAGTAAATCGTTGAAGAACCAATCTGTGTTGACATTTTTATTTACAATGGTGGTCCTTGCGCCAGAAAAATGTGAGTACCTCTCAAGAACAGATATGTACGTACCCTGTCTCAAGAGGAAGCTGGACAGAGCCCCTGCCCAAATAATGGGAACCGGCAGCTAATCCAGCTTGCTAACAAATTGTCTTTTTTTAAAAACAAAATAAAATACTGTTTTTAACTTTAATCGTCATTTGTTCCATATCGGCACAATACATTTTCAGCAGGGTCTTTGCAGCCATTTCCTGTCTACGTGCAACCTGCATGTCTTTTGTCAGGGTGGGTTCCCTGATGGTGACATCAATGGAACATGTGCATCCGCAAGGCTGCCCATAGTCTCCACTGGGTAAATGCATGACAGGCAGGGCTGGAACTGGTTGGGTTAGCAGGGGAGGCAGCTGCCCTGGGTGCAGTGTCATTATATGTTAATGGGGGGCGCTGTGAGGCAGCTGTCTGTAGAGTACATTCAACAAAGCTCAGCCCTTGCCCTCACCCCTTCCATTCTTCACTGACCCACCCTGCTGTCTAGGGCTGCCCTACCTGAAAGGAGGAGCCTGAGCAGAGGAGTAGTGAAGTCTCTAGTGGCGGGGGCTATAGTCAATGGGTACTGCCATTCTAGAATTGCCAACGGGCTACCTTTTTTTTTTTCTTTTTTGTTTCACCTTTTTGTTTCACCAATTATTAAACAGGCAGAAGTGGTGCCGGAGTGCTAGTATCATAGATCCCAGCTGCAGGGGATGATCTGCAGTGCCCAAATCAGGGGTAGGGGAGGCGCAGTTTGGCATCTTCGCCCTGGACACTGGATTACCTTGTCCCGGCATAAGTGAGGGGGTGACAGCATAAAAGAAAACTTCAGAGGCAGGGACAGAGCATTGCTACCTATACCAAGAAGTGCTTGTTACAGCAGATTTACCTGGTGCTGTTTTAAAGAGTAACTCCATTTTTGTTGAGAAATAAACATTCCCATCTGAGTGATCTCTGTACATTGCAAGGATTTTAACAAACGTTGTTGCAGATTCCTACTGTAATGGTTCTGGTGGTTGAGCCTGACATGCAGAGGTAGCCTAGCAGGATCTGATAAAACAGGAACAAGGACGGATCACACTGGTGGTAGACACGGGCTAGCCCGAGGTGCGGAGTCTAAGTGACAGCAGGTCTTCACCGGAGCCTCTTATGGTGAGGATGGGTTATGCTGTATGCTGAACACCAGGTCAAGGTCCTCAGGGTCGCCCCACCAGTCCAGAACCGGAAGCAGATAAGCCGACAAGGATAAGGCAGGAGAGTGGTCACAGGAACAAGCCAAAGTCAGGGCGAACAGCAAGCAGACGAAGTAATGGACAAGCCAGGAGGTCAATCAGGAAGTCAACAGGATACAGCAGGTTCAGGATCAGGAGTACAGGTAAAGCTCCAGACAAGACAGCAAGGAACAACTGTGTCAGTCACCTCTATATAGGCCACATATGGCGCCAAATTGTGACACTATTGCGTGTGTGCGCGTATGCGCATGCCCATTGGCGAACGCAAATTTGCCATTAAACGGGAATGAGTGAATTTGTGCATGCGCGTTCTCGTACGCCCCCGGGATGTCACAGTGCGTTCCTTACACCTACCTTTGGTTTTCTGAAGAAATCATTATTTGTTCCTCTATGCCTCTGTGCTGAGTGGGTCAAATAGGAGTGATTTCGTAATTATCTATCAGCTGTGGCAGCTGCAGGGCTCTAATGAGGAAAGCTGCCGGGCCTGCATCCCTTTAGACATGATCCTATTGGGAGTATCTCACCAAAAATGACGTTTTTGTTGCAGGGGATGCCAGAAATCTGACTTGTGTTTCAGGCAGACTTCTGGGAAAAATCGATGAGCCAATCACACAAGCAGGAAATGATGTTTCTGGGGTGTGGTCAGTATACATTCTGTGTACAGAACAACTCCAGGCAGCCATATTGCATTGCATTTTCAGAAAATTACAACAGCTGCAGATTGAAAAGGATTTTTTTTATTTAAATTTTTAATAGCATTCAATTACAATATAATTTGTGTCGCAATTGTATACGCTATATATTGTTTTTTCTTTATTTGCTAATTTTTTTTCCCCACGAAAGTGGAGTTACCCTTTAAAGAAATCTGAAGATTTAAAAATATCGAAAATTACCTTTTCAATTAGTTTAACATGTTAAAACCTATTAGAGATATTAGTAGCTGGGGTTATATATTTTACTTTCATTCGGAACGGAGACACTTCATAACCTATAGAAGCCACAGGCTGCAGCCAATTAGGTCTAAAACTGCTTAAGCCATCAGCAATAAAGGCGAACAAAGGACCTGTTCTTTATTTTAAAATGTGTCAATATTCCCTGACCCATTACAGCAGCCATAGATATCTGACTGGCATTTAAGTGTCAAAGGCAATCACTTTGCTAAGCCCTACAGACACCTAGAGGATCAATAAAAATAATAAAAGCACCAAACAGCAGCATATGTCACTGATGTCAGCTGTAGGACAACATCTTTCAGAGGCATCAATTGCAAAGAAAAAAGTAAAAAGTAGAATCCAACCACAAAAACTTTAATTTACATATATTTTCATATACCCACCAGGGGTATACATCCATCTTTTATTAAAGGAGAAGTTTGGCTAATGCTCTGATGACCATTATTCTCTTGTGGGTCACAGGAGAGCACTGAGTTCCGCTTTCCTTTGACCCAGATTCAGCAGACAGCTGGCTAAAGCCTGCTGATGTCTGATATCACAGAGCTGATCCAGATTCTGCAGGGATCCCGACAATAATGTTAGGTTCTGCCCAGATCCCTGACCGGCTGAGTCCTGGGGGGGGGGGGAGTACACAGAGTGGGTGACTGACAGAATGAATGACAAGAACTGAGTGATCTGCAGTCTTTGATTGCTTAGTTCTCAGTGTAGAACCAGTGTGGGACAGATGCAGCATTGGATCTAAGCGAGTATAAAATATATATTTTTTTTAATCTCCTACTTCTCTTTAAACCACTTGCATACTGGGCACCTTTACCCCCTTCCTGCCCAGGCCAATTTTCAGCTTTCAGCGCTGTCACACTTTGAATGACAGATAGGAGGCACTGATAGGTGACATTGATGAGGAGGCATTGATGGGAACTGATAGGTAGCACTGATGGGCACTGGTAGGCAGCACTGATAGGCGACATTGATGAGGAGGCACTGATGGGAACTGATAGGTAGCACTGATGGGCACTGGTAGGCAGCACTGATAGGCGACATTGATGAGGAGGCACTGATGGGAACTGATAGGTAGCACTGATGGGCACTGGTAGGCAGCACTGATAGGTGACATTGATGAGGAGGCACTGATGGGAACTGATAGGTAGCACTGATGGGCACTGGTAGGCAGCACTGATAGGTGACATTGATGAGGAGGCACTGATGGGCACTGATAGGTAGCACTGATGGGCACTGGTAGGCAGCACTGATAAGTGACATTGATAAGGAGGCATTGATGGGCACTGATAGGTAGCACTGATGGGCACTGGTAGGCAGCACTGATAAGTGACATTGATGAGGAGGCACTGATGGGCACTGATAGGTAGCACTGATGGGCACTGGTATGTAGCACTGATAGGTGACATTGATGAGGAGGCACTGATGGGTATTTAAGGGTAGCACTAATGGGCACTGGTAGGCAACACTGATAGGTGACATTGATGAGGAGGCACTGATGGGCACTGATAGGAAGCACAGATGGGCTCTGGTAGGCAGCACTGATAGGTGACATTGATGAGAAGGCACTGATGGGCACTGATAGGTGATATTGAGGAGGAGGCACTGGTGGGTACTGTTGGGACTACACTGATAATCAGAGCCCTGATTATCAGTGTACATGTCTCCATTACAGAAGCTGGTTATCAGCTCTCTTCTCCTCATGCTGTCAGCATGAGGATAGGAGTGCCGATAACCAGATTCTGTTTACATCCATAATCACATGTGATCAGCTGTGTCCAAAGAACCGCTGACTGGCTCTTTACCTCAATCTGTGATCAGCAGTGTCCTCCCGACACTGCAATCACAGAGTGCGCCACCCACGCCCTGCAGCGGGTGCGATCACAGGATGCCGTCATATGATGGCATCCCAGAACTAGCCGGCTGCACTGTAGCTGTCATTTGGCTATAGCGTGGTCTGCAAGTGGTTAAAGGCATTTGAAAAAACAGAAATTGCATTGTAAAAGTAGCAGTGACATTAATAGGGTGCAGAGAGAAGAGCTGTGGGAGAGTCCTAGCAGGCTCCACCCACTATAGGCTGCCTGCAGAAAACTACAGGAGGGGGCGGAGACAAGACCAATCACTCTGTAATCAGCAGTAATCGGTCTTTATTACAGGAAGCTCCTGCATAGAGGGAAAGTCTCACACTGGATTACTGCACAGATCTGGAAGAAATACACAAATCACACCAAGATAGGGAAGACTATACAGGACTCTTATTTAGGCAATATTTGCTTATCGTGGAGTTAAGCTTTAAAGGGTAACTTCACTTTTGTGGGGGAAAAACAGCAAATAAAGAAAAAACAATATAGCGTATAAGATTGCGACACAAATCATATTGTGATTGAATGTTATTAAAAATGACCTTTCCTTTTCAATCTGCAGCTGTTGTAATTTTCTGAAAATGCAATATGGCCGCCTGGAGCTGTTCTGTACACAGAATGTATACTGACTACACCCCAGAAACATTTCCTGCTTGTGTGATTGGCTCACCAATTTTCCCAGAAGTCTGCCTAAGATACAAGTCAGATTTCTGGCATCCCCTGCAACAAAAATGTCATTTTTGGTGAGATATTCCCAATAGGAACACGTCTAAAGGGATGCAAACCCAGCAGATTTCCTCATCAGAGCCCTGCAGCTGCCACAGCTGATAGATGATTATGAAACCACTCCCATTTGACCCACTCAGCACAGAGGAACAAACAATGATTTCTTCAGAATAACAAAAGATAGCAATCTGCAACAAAGTTTGTTATAATCCTTGTAATGTACAGAGATCACCCAGAGGGGAATGTTTTGTTCTCAACAAAAGTGGAGTTACGCTTTAAGGCCACATTGGAATAAGTTAAACACTGTTAATATTCTAATCCTTTCCTCCGAGACATAAACGAGGAGCCAATGAATGAAATGGTATTTCAACTAACAAAAAGCAGAAACTCCTGTCTGTACCTGAGCCTGACTAATCCAAAGGAACCTTCGGTAAATGGGAAAGAATATCGCTAATCAATTATTATGCTCGGATTTCATAAATCTGAGAAGGGAGCTTCTGTGGATTACCTCTCCTCAGCTATATAATGCGATTTCATGAGTCATGAGGAAGAAGCTTCAATGGGTTTTTCTGGATTTTATTAAACAGTTACACTGGGGATCATGTAAGTCACAGCTGATCAACTACGATAATGGAAGTCTTTATTATACAAGTTCTATTGCGTCTGAGGCCTGAAAAATGATCTTGTACAGATAATGGAAAATGATGACGGCTGTGAAGGACTCTGTTCATGTCTTCATCATTTCATAAATGTCCACTGTCCAAAAAGAGTCTCTTTGCTTGTAAAAAATGCTACATTTACAAATTTCATAACATTCATATAGCACACAATGCTGGGCTTTCTAAAAAAGAAAGTCAAGTATTTTTCACTTGCTCATTGCCTCTGTTTACCAAAAATGTGCACTCACTGGCCACTTTATTAGGTACACCGTGCTGGTTCCGGGTTGGACCCCCTTTTGCTTTCAGAACGGCCTTCATTCTTCATTGCATAGATTCATGGAAACATTCTTCAAAGATTTTGGCCCATATTGACATGATAGTATCACGCAGTTGCTGCAGATTTGTTGGCTGCACATCCATGGTGCCAATATCCCATTCCACCACATCCCAATGGTGCTCTATTCGATGAGATCTGGTGAGTGTGGAGGCCATTGGAGTACAGTGACCTCATTGTCATAATCAAGAAACCAGTGGTGAGATGATTTGATCTTTGTGACATGGTGCATTATCCTGCTGGAAGGAGCCATCAGAAGATGGGTACACTGTAGTCATAAAGAGATGGACATGGTCAGCAGCAATAAACAATGCTCAATTGGTACTATGGGGCCCAAAGTGTGCCAAGAAAATATCCCCCACACCATTACACCACCACCAGCCTGAACCATTGATACAAGGCAGGATGGATCCATGCTTTCATGTTGTTTATGCAAAATTCTGACCCCACCATCTAAATGTCGCAGCTGGAATCGAGACTCATCAGACCAGGCAACGTTTTTCCAATCTTCTATCGTCCAATATTGATGATCCTGTGCGAAATGCAGCTTCAATTTCCTGTTCTTAGCTTACAGGATTGGCACCCGGTGTGGTCTTCTGTTGCTGTAGCTCGTCTGCTTCAAGGTTCGATCTGTTGTGCATTGAGAGATGGTATTCTGCATACCTTAGACGTAACAAGTGGGTATTTGAGTTGCTGTTGCCTTTCTATTATCTCGAACCAGTCTGCCCATTCTCCTCTGACCTCTTACATCAACAAGACATTTTCCTCCACACAACTGCCGCTCACTGGATATTCTCTCTTTTTCCGACCATTCTCTGTAAGCCCGAGAGATGGTTGTGTGTGAAAATCCCAGTAGATCATCAGTTTTTGAAATACTCAAACCAGCCTGTCTGGCACCAACAACCATGCCACGTTCAAAGTCACTTAAATCCCCTTTCTTCCCCATTCTGATACTCGGTTTGAACTTCAGCAAGTCGGTCTCACCAAGTCTAGCTACCGGTAAGAGACATTCAGCTGGACCCAAACAGGCATTGGCGCGCATGCCCAGGCATATTAGTGTGTGCACAAGAAAAAATGTGCATGTGTGTGTGTGCGAACTTGCATGCACGTGCATGTTCACATGCGTGAACTTGTGTGAACATGCGTGTGTGCATGCACGCATTGGCGCCAAACTGCCTATTTAAACTGAGCAATGACAGGAGCACATTGCTGAGTGGTCTTTCAGCTTGTTCCTGTTTACCTGTGCCCTGACCTGCTTCTGGTTTACCTGTGCTGACTCGGCTTGCCCTTGACTCTCCTTTGGATTCCTGCCTACCTGTGACCCCAGTCTGTGATTGACCCTGCTTCTGTCTTATGCCTTTGTACCTCACTGCCAGGCCAGTGTACCGACTTCGGCTCATATCTTGACACCGCTTCCGTCTCACGTTCCTGTACCCGCGCTGCCCAGCTGTTGACGACTCCTTGGCTTATGTTCCGGCTACACTCCTGCCTTCTCATCCAGGATCACGGAGTCCCAGTTCCAGGTGCTCATCTGGTAATTCCCGGCCATCGGTCTCCTGCCAAGGTGCAGCCAGTGCCGTCTGCTATACCGACCCTCGTGCCACTCTGTGCCCCACACCACCTGTCATCTCTACCAGGGGTGTTGGACAGGAGGTGCAAGAGAAGCCCCCTCTACAGCTCGATTTCCACCAGGTACGTGATACTACCTAAATGCATTGAGTTGCTGCCAAGTGATTGGCTAATTACCAAATTGTGTTACCAAGCAACTGAGCAGGTGTTCCTAATAAATTGGTCGGTGAGTGTAAATGGCTCCATATGAGCTAACAAGAGGGAGGAGTACGTGCTGTTCCTCTGACTCAGATGTATGTGTTGTAGATAGGCTAAATTGCAGGGGAAAAGAATTATACAGGCTATTATCCACCCGTGGTGCAAGAAAAGAAAATTGCATAATTTATGGCCTGCCTAAGGAGAGTGTACAATCAGATTGTAGCATTTGAAGCTGGCTTTAGGTTAGTAAACAAAAAAGGCAAATGGCATAGTCCCCGTTCACACTGGCACGACCTGTGAGGCGACCTGGTCGCCTCACAGGTCGCCGTAGGTCGCCTTCCATAGGGAAGCTGCGGACCCGTTCTAATAGGAGCGACACAAGTCGCTCCGACTTAGAAAAAGGGTCCGGAGCTTCTTTGGGGCGACCCCGAGCGACCGTCATAGACTTCAAAGTTATGAAGTCCGTGCCGGCCGCTCCGAGGTCGCGGCGCGCTGCTCGCACCGCAACCTCGGAGGTCGCCTGGGGAAGTCGGATCGCCCCAGTGTGAATGGGGCCATAAAATCTTCAATCATCCAAAAAATGTTCACCTCCAGTATTTACAGAATAAAGGAAGCGAATACTAAAACGTTTAAATTAAATTAAATTAGATGTATGAATTTTATTCCCTTTTGGTTATAAACATAAACTTGTTAAAAGAGTGACAAAGGATATGCAAATGTATATGTGCTTTAATATCATTTAATATGCAAGCCAAGAGGATTAAAAAGCAAATGAAACCCCTATAACATAATCAGGAGAAAACAATTGATGCTTTCATTATAAATTCTTAAAAATTAAAATAATTTAAAAATATAGGGATTACCCGTATCAACCCTTTACATTACAAAATCACTTTGTTTGTGAAAGTATTTTGCTGTGACAAACTAATTCAAAACCAAACTACGGCAAACACAGCTTCTTTTGGATAAAGTTGAAAAGGCTAAAACATCTCTGTCGGGATTTATTGGCTATTGCTACCTTTGCAAAGGCTTAAAGTAGAAGTAAACTTTTAATTTTGGATAGAGTAAAGCCTCGTACACACGCAACGATTATCGGCCGACCGATCGGCCGTCTTTTGTCCAGTTGTTGTGTTGGTTGAAATGTGCTCTAGACTGCACACAAATTTTCTCGGCCAACAAAAAACAACTTCAGAAGTGATGTCATGTGCTGGTTTACTTTCCGTGTGTTTTTTCTTCTCTGAGCATGCCCAGTCTTGCTCATCTGATGTTTGTCTTCCGAAATCTGTACTGACTGACGAAAAATCGGCCGTTGTGGTGACGGCCAACAAAAATTTTATAGCATGCACACCAGATTTTGTTCGGTCGAAAAAGTCGCAGTCGGTTGTCGGAATCATCATACTTAAACCTCGTACACACGCACCGATTGTTGGCCATGAATTTTTGGCCAACGTCCGATTGGCCGATTGTTGGCTTGCTAGTATGATGATTTGCGACTTTTCGGCCGAACAAAATCTGGTGTGCATGCTATAAAATTTTTGTTGGCCGTCAACAGAACGGCCGATTTTCCGTCAGTCAGTACAGATTTCGGCAGACAAAAATCAGATGAGCAAGATTGGGCATGCTCAGAGAAGAAAAAACACACGGAAAGTTAACCATCACATGACATCACTTCTGAAGTTGGTTGTTGTTGGCCGAGAAAATTTGTGTGCAGTCTAGAGCACATTTCAACCAACACAACAACATTGGACAAAAGACGGCCGATCGGTCGGCCAACAATCGGTGCGTGTGTACGAGGCTTAACAAGCTGACAATCGGCCGATTGGACGTTGGCCGAAAATTCACAGCCAACAATCGTTGCGTGTGTACGAGGCTTAAGAGAGGAATATAACCCCTGTCAGGTTTTTTTTTTTTTTTAAATCTATGTCCCATTGGGGAGAATTTCCCTTGACTTCCTGTTCAGAACCAAAACAGGGAGTGAGAGGAAAACCCTCCAAAGTGATGGAATCCCTGGTTGTAGCCAGAAATAATGTCCCCATTGGAAGATTTCCCCTTATTTCCTGTTCTAGTGACAACCCAAAATGTGGGATTTTCTTTGTGATAACAGTAAACAGGACAAATAGAGAGGGTGAATCTCCCTAACAGTAACAGCATACCTGTAGGTTATTTGGGTCCCCTCAGAAGCCTGACCTGAAAACTCCCAGTTATGAAACCCCCATGTCCTGGCTGGTTGCTAGGAAGAGAAAACCATTGGTTTTCAATCCGGCAAAGCTAGGATTGAGTGGCCCTTTCAATCCCAATGGGCGAGTTTGACAGGTGGTGTGGCTTACCCGAGAGAAAAACACTGTGGCTTCAAAGTAGAGAAGGACTCAGGCGTGTCCAGGATCCTAGTCCCAACCCACCTCCCCGATCCCGCCAGGAAGCCGTCACTGCACACTGCTAGAGTCGGGCTCAGGCGTGTTCGGGATCCTAGTCCCAAACCACCTCCCCGATCCCGCCAGGAAGCCGTCACTGCACACTGCTAGAGTCGGGCTCAGGCGTGTTTGGGATCCTAGTCCCAACTCACCTACCCGATCCCGCCAGGAAGCCGTCACTGCACACCGCTAGAAAGAGGCTCAGGCGTGTTTGGGATCCTAGTCCCAACCCACCTACCCGATCCCGCCAGGAAGCCGTCACTGCACACTGCTAGAGATGGGCTCAGGCGTGTTTGGGATCCTAGTCCCAACTCACTTACCCGATCCCGCCAGGAAGCCGTCACTGCACACTGCTAGAGATGGGCTCAGGCGTGTTTGGGATCCTAGTCCCAACTCACTTACCCGATCCTGAAAGGAAGCCATTACTGCACACTGTTAGAGATGGGTTTAGTTATGTTTGGGATCCTAGTCCCAGCCCACCTACCCGATCCTGAAAGGAAGCCATTACTGCACACTGTTAGAGATGGGTTTAGTTATGTTTGGGATCCTAGTCCCAACCCACCTGCCCAATCCTACCAGGAAGCCAACACTGCACACCGCTAATCACAGGCAGTGAGACATTTCCCAGTCCACAGCTGCACAGACCGGGAAATGTCTGACTGCCTGTGATTGGTGGTGTGCGGTGTCGGCTTTCTGGCGGGATCAGACAGGGGGGTTTGGACTAGGATCCTGAAAACGCCTAAACCCATCTCTACTGCAAAGCAAAACATTTTGGTCATGGAATTTGAACAGCCCTGTCAGGCTGTAATGGGCAGTCTGGGGGGCTCAGCTCTCTGTTTTTTTGCCCCCCGGCCCCGATGTGAAAGAGCCCTAAAACAGGATTACTGTATAATCCATTATTTTTTTCCACATTCTTACATTTTAGAGTTTGTCTTTTGCTATATTTTTTATATTGCTTCAGACAGCTCCCTAAATCTACTCCTGGTCCTGGATTAGAACCAGGTTGCTTAGAATTCCATACACTGCGCTATAATTACAATGCTAATCATATATTATAGAAGCTCTGAACATTACTGCAGATTACGCCTTATAAAGAAAATCAAGACAAACAAGCTAGACCATTAACATAATAAGGTAACGTTCAGGAGCTCACAAATCAATGAAACAGAAAACAGCAGCGTGCTTGTTAACCGACGGATAAAAGTGTCCCATTGGGACCACGGCCATGGACATAGATACAAATACAAAATCTCAGGGATGCCAAACAAGATCAAAACTAAAACTTTGCAAAGTGTCTCATCGCAACTTCAGATGTTTGATACAAATTGGCAGCCATGCAAAGGTATCTGAATAACAGCTGTGGCTGCTAATAGGCAGAGCTTGCAGCACGTTATTTTGAAGGTGTCACAGATGAAAAACCTAAGATTGTGTCTTTATGATAACAAATTATAGTGAGATACGTTATATATAACCTTACAGTGATACTAAGCACACACTGTTTAATTTACATTGTCCCTTCTATTTCTGTATATGGATGATGGCACTGTAACTATTTTAATTAAAAAAAAATCTAAGTACCTTTTTCCTAATCGATGTACAGCTGACCCAGATCTTTCCCAGCCTGTCTGCAGGGAAACATAAGCAGGAGGAGCTTCTGGTCCTCTGATGCTGGTCACATGTTCAAAAACAAAAAACAAAAACAGCCTTTGGAACACAAAGTAAAAATAAATAATTGATATTAAAAAACAGTTTTTTATTGTCATACAAATATATATTTGAAGTCAATTATTTATTATTTTTGGTAATATCATGGTGTGGGTGGATTTCTGTTATGTCACACCCCCTCCATCCTATGTCTTAGAATAGGAGAGAGGTGAAGCCTCCATCAATATACATGTAATATCCCACCCCCATTGTGTTTAGCTGGTTAGTGGGCATGGTGGAGAAGTGAGGGAATGGGCTGTAATTTACCACTGTGTATACACCCACATGTGTCACTCTATAGTCACATGGGCTGTTCAGATGTGATAGGGAAGGAAATGCTCAGCATAGAAACTTACTGAAAACTGAGCACTGAAAAATAGCAAATTAAGAAACGCAATAACAATTGCGATACAAATCATATTGTAATTGAATGTTATTAAAAATGACCTTTCCTTTTCAATCTGCAGCCACTATAAATTTCTGAAAACGCAATGCAATATGGCTGCCTGGAGCTGTTCTGTACACAGAATGTATACTGACCACACCCCAGAAACATCATTTCCTGCTTGCGTGATTGGCTCACCAATTTTCCCAGAGGTCTACACTAAGATACAAGACAGATTTCTGGCACTGGCTGCAACAGAAATTTAATTTTTGGTGAGATACTCCCAATAGGAACACGTCTAACGGGATGCAGACACAGCAGATTTCCTCATTAGAGTCCTGCAGCTGCTACAGCTGATAAATAATTATAAAACCACTCCCATTAGACCCACTTATCATAGAGGCATAGAGGAACAAACAGGGATTTCATCAGAATAACAGGCAAAATTAAAAAGGCACCGACAATAATGAATTAAGAATGTATTTTTTTGCATTGGAGCCAGCAACCATTGCAACTGCGATCAGCACATGACTTCAAATTTGTGCTCCAATGAGATTTACGAGTCCTTCGGTATCAGACGGGACTAGTAGTCTTTCAATTTATAGACCCAGGTGGAGCCACGCTCTGCCACACTAAATTGAAATACAAACAGTGTGCTCCAAGGGGAAAAGGTGGAGGCCGTGTCTGGGTGTATCATGAAAAATAGTCAAAAAGGTAGAATGTTCTTTTAAGTTCACCTCCCAAAATTGGCTCTATTAAATTTCAGTATAATGGCAAAATTTGACCAAAATACTTCAATTTTTATGAAATTTCATAGAAATAGGAACTCTCAATTATGCAAATCTCTACTGCTGAGTCCCTTCAAGAAGAGGGGAGTAGGGTGAGCTGAGCTGCTGAGAGAACAACTTCAGAGTCCTTGTTATGAACAATACAATTCAAAATTCCCCATCACACTTACAAGCTAATCAGCCCAAACATAATGTCCAAACTGTTTCAACAATTTACATAAAGACTGAAGATTCTGTTGCATACACTTGCAAATATACGTGAATCCACACTGCTGCCCAAAGGGACCTCTGCAAAGTGTGGTCCATACAGCGAGGAAAAAAAGTATTTGATCCCTTGCTGATTTTGTACGTTTGCCCACTGACAAATGATCAAGCTATAATTTTAATGGTAAGATTATTTTAACAGTTAGAGACAGAATAACAACAAAAATATCCAGAGAAACTCATTTCAAAAAAGTTATGAATTGATTTGCATTTTAATGAGTGAAATATTTATTTGACCCCCTTCACAAAACATGACTTCGTACTTGGTGGCAAAATCCATGTTGGCAATCACAGAGGTCAGACGTTTCTTGTAGTTGGCCACCAGGTTTGCACACCTCTCACAAGGGATTTTGTCCCTCTCCTCTTTGCAGATCCCCTTCAAATCATTAGGGTTTTGAGGCTGACAGTTGGTAACTCAAACCTTCAGCTCCCTCCACATATATGGGACTAAGATTTGAAGACTGGCTAGGCCAGTCCAGGACCTTATAGTGCTTCTTCATGAGCCACTGACATTATCATGCGGGAATACCTATCCATGACCCATTTTCAATGCCCTGAAGGAGGTTCTCACCCAAAATTTGATGGTACATGGCCCTGTCCATCATCCCTTTGATGCAGTGAAGCTGTCTTGTCTCCTTAGCAGAAAAACACTCTCAAAGCATAATGTTTCCACCTCCATGTTTGACGGTGGGGATGACGTTCTTGGGGTCATAGGCAGCATTCCTCCTCCTCCAAACACTGCAAGTTGAATTGATGCCAAAGAGCAAGATTTTGGTTTCATCTGCCCACAACACTTTCACCCAGTTCTCCTCTGAATCATTCAGATGTTCATTAGTAAACTTCAGATGGGCTGTACATGTGCTTTTTTGAGTAGGGGTACCTTGCGGGCACTGCAGGATTTCAGTCCTTCACGGCGTAGTGTGATACCAATTGTTTTCTTGGTGACTATGGTCCCAGCTGCCTTGAGATCATTGACAAGATTCTCCCATGTAGTTCTGGGCTGATTCTTCCCCGTTCTCATGACTATTGAAACTCCACGAGGTGAGATGTTGCATGGAGCGCCAGACCAAGGAAGATTGACAGTTATTTTGTGATTCTTCCATCTGCAAATAATTGCACCAACTTTGTCACCCTCTCACCAAACTGCTTGGTCTTGTAGCCCATTCCAGCCTTGTGTAGGTCTACAATCTTGCCGTGAAATCCTTGGACAGCTCTTTGGTCTTGGCCATGGTGGAGAGATTGGAATTGGATTGATTGCTTCTGTGGAGGGGGGTCTTTTATACAGGTAACAAGCTGAGATTAGGAGCACTCCCTTTAAGAGAGTACTCCTAATCTCAGCTCGTTACCTGTAAAGAAGACACTTGGAAGCCAGAAATCTTGCTGATTGATAGGGAATCAAATACTTATTTCACTCATAAAAATGCAAATCAATTCATAACTTTTTTTGAAATGTGTTTTTCTGGATAGTGCTGTTGTTATTCTGTCTCTCACTGTTAAAGTAAACTTACCCTTAAAATTATAGACTGACCATTTCTTTGTCAGTGGGCAAACGTACAAAATCAGTAGGGGATCAAATACTTTTTTGCCAAACTGTAATTCCAGTAGAACAGAGCACCTTTTTCTCTGTTGTGAACTTTGAGGATGAATTGCTCTACAGTCACTGCAGCAACAGAGGACCGTGAGGGCTTGTTTCAAAATTCATCTGCTCCTTACTAAGAATGTATTAATACATGGGTGTGCACAATGGATCTGCCTGAGCACACCCTAATCACAACGTGCAATGTTGATTCCCCCCCCCCCCCCCCCGCTTCCCTACTCTCCCCTTAGCTGCTGTGGGGGATGTTTTAGGATGGAGTGCTCGGGAAGGGGCTTGTAAATATGTAATTTACTGGGCCCATTCCTTTTCTACATGAACACACTCACTCACTGTGTTCATTCATAACTGAAGCATAGTAAATCATGTTTACTACACTTCAGTATGTGAATGAACAGGAAGCCACCCAGCACAGAGCACTTCCTATTCATTCCCTGTCCCATGCATCTGAGACTGCAGAGAAAGGCATGTGTGTTTGAGCTTTGGGGTGCACACCCTAATGCAATAAACTGCGCACACCTATGCTTAAATAGATCCACTTTACAGACTTTATTAGATGTTGAAAGGCTTCATAAGTATGAAAAAACTGATTGGAAGTCTAACATGGCTCAAAGTTTTCAGTTGTATTTTCTGCAGGGCCCATTCACCACTGCATTTTTATTTTGGTGCATTATGTGCATCTGAATGCATTTTCAATGGACTTTACATGTGATACAAGTAAAGGGAACCGGAGTTGACAGAAATATAGAGGCTGTCATTATTGCCTATTTTCTTGCAAGTTGTCTGACATTTATGCCACCCTCTGATTTCCATACCCCTTGAGTAACAGGCCTGGAACAAATATGCAGGGAGGAAAGTCGGAGCGAAGTCAGAATTATGTATGTTGGCTGCATTTCAGTGACTTTTAACCACCTGCCATAGTTTTACTGCGGCAGGTCAGCTCTGTTACAAGAAATGACATGTAGCAGTTAGTTTGGACGCACACGCGCAGATTGGCTAGAGGGGGAGCCAATCAGCAGGTCCAGCTGCCGCAATGTCCGCAGGGCACCCGCGATCACTCCTTGTGGAGACAGGACCGCGGTCTGCCAATGTAAACACGATAATAGCGACAATGTGAGGCGCCGAATCCGAAATGACTAAATACTAAATAAAAAAATGGTAGTAATAAATATAAATTCAATGTGATAAATATTAAATATTAAATAACAATATCACATATAGTGCAAAAAATCCAATGTAAACACGGCAGACCGCTGTTCTGTGAGTGATGAACGTGGGGATCCTGTGTTCCTCCTATTTTGTCAGTGAGCCCATCCCCCACACAGTTAGAAAGCACCCCCTAGGGACACATTTAACAATGTGATCGCCCCTGGTGTAAACCCCTTCCCTACCAATGTCATTAATACAGTAACAGTTCATATTTTTAGCACTGACTACTGCAGTAATGTCACTGGTCCCCCCAAAAGTCAAAAATGTCAGTTAGGTGTCCAATCTGTCCGCTGCAATGTTGCAGTCCCACTAAAAATCGCTGATTGCCGCCATTACTAGTAAAAAATAAATAAATACATAAAAATGACATAAATCATTTCCCTAGTTTGTAGATGTGATAACTTTTGTGCAAACCAATCGATATACACTTATGGGGATATTTTTGAACAAAAATATGTAGCAAAATACATATTGGCCTAAAATGATGAAAAAACTTTATTTTTTTTATTTTTTTTAAATAAAAAACATTGTTTTTTTTTTTTTTGTTTATAGCGCAAAAATAAAAAATGCAGAGGTGATCAAACACCACCAAAAGATAGCTATATTTTTGGGAAAAAGGACATCAATTTTGTTTGGGTACAGCGTCGCATGACTGTGCAATTGTCAGTTAACCACTTAAGCCCTGGAAGATTTTACCCCCTTCCTGACCAGGGGGTATTTTGCGATTCGGCACTGCGTGACTTTAACGGACAATTGCGCGGTTGTGCGACGCTGTACCTAAACGAATTTGACGTCCTTTTTTTCCCACAAACAGAGATTTCTTTTGGTGGTATTTGATCACCTGTGCGGTTTTTGATCATGCGCTATAAACAAAAAAAAGCTTAAATTTTGCAAAAATAACAATATTTTTCACATTTTTTTTATATGAAATTCCCCCCCCAAAAAATGTAAAAATCAAAATTTTTTAACATTTTCGGCCAATTTGTTTTATGCTACATATGTTTGGTAAAAAAAATCGCAAAAAGCGTATTTTGATTGGTTTGCGCAAAAGTTATCGCGTTTACTAACAGAGGGAAAGATTTTTATCATTTTTGTTGTTTTTTTTTTAAACGCGTAATGGCGGCGATCTGCAATTTTTTTTGCGGTACTGCGACATTGCGGCGGACAGATTGGACCCTTGACTGACATTTTTGACACTTTTGGGGTTACCAGTGACATTACTGCAGTAATCAGTGCTATACATATGCACTGTTACTGTAAAATGACACTGGTAGTGAAGGGGTTAACTTTATTTGAGAGGGAGGGGCTGTGTGTGTCCCTAGGGGCATGATTCTAACTGTGATTGGCTGTGGCTTGAGGTGTAGGAACAATGATCAACGGTCCTACATAGTAGAACCGTATGATCACTGTTCCTACACAGGGGAGAATGACAGACGGCTTGTTTACACTAGCCGCTTGCCTTTCTCCCGCTGTCACGGACGATCGTGAGTGAGCGGCCGACATCGGGTCCGCCGCTCACACGCGCGGGGGGGGGGGGGTCCGTGACCGCGCGGGAGCGCGCCCCAGCGAGCGAGCCTCACAGGCTAGTGACGTACCGGTACGTCACTTTGCCTGTGAGGGGCTGACCGCCGCAGTATATGTACTTGCGGCGGTCGGCAAGTGGTTAAAGTAAAGCAGTGCCATATTACAAAAAAACAGCCTGGTCATTAAAGCGGTGTTCCAGCCTCCCCCTCCAAAAAGTCTGTACACATACTGTAGCTGCTAACTTTTAATTTTAGGACACTTACCTGTCCTGGAGTCCAGCGATGTCCGCACTACAGTCGATGTTTCCATCGGCTGCGCATTCGGATTGGCTCGGCGGCGGAGGGTAGGAGGAGGGTTCCTTACTTCGCCGCGGCACCATTCCCGAAAGTGGGGAAGGGTACCTGTCAAAAACAGGTACCGGTTCCCTCCTTCCCCTTGAAAGGTGCCAAATGTGGGAGGGAGGAAGCAAATGAGCGGAAGTTCCACATTTGGGTGGAACTCTGCTTTAAGGGCGTAAAATCTTTTGGCCCTTAAGTGGTGAAAGAATGGAAACCATTTTGAGAAGGAGCCCCCATACTTCAAAGCTTTCACTGTAGAAGATGCATTTACATCAGGCTTAATGGTCCTTAAAAATGGTAACCCCTTTTTTTTTTTTCACATCATTGCCTTTTGTTCTTTAACCTTCCTAGCGGTATTCCCAAGTGTGGCTCGGGGTTAAATTTCAGTGCCAAAAGCGGTAACCCCGAGCCACACTCGGGGTACCGCTAGGAAGATCGCTGGATCCTCGTAGAGGACTTACTTACCTTGTCACCGGGATCCAGCGATGTATCCCGGCGGTGTGTGGCGGCGGATCTTCCACCGGATCCTCTGTGTGCCCCGGCTTCCGTCTCCTGCGATGTGACATTCGCAGGGGGGTGGAACCGGCGGCAAATTCAAATGTAAAACACACCAAACACACTGATACAATGCAAAATAAAAAAAATTCACATTAGTTTGCCCCCCAGTGCCCTTTCCTGCAGTTTTACTGTACTTTTTATGTGTATATATATATATGTATATATTTATATATATACGTATATAATATATGTATATATATATATATATATATATATATATATATATATATATATATATATATATATACAGTATATATATGTATACATACATACATACTTTAACTTATTTATAGTTTTTTATTATATTATAATTTATGATTTTGTGTTTCAAACTTTATCATACCCGAGATGTTTTAAAGAAGAACGCACAGTAAAAAAGAAATCATATGTAAATAGTTGGTTTGGGCTGCTCATTCTTAAGAATTACATGGAAAATAATTGTACCGCTTTCAGCACCTAAAATCCGAAAAAATCATACCGCCAGGGAGGTTATACACATATCTAAGAAATAGGAAGAAGAAGCCAACGGCACACAAAGGGAAAACAAAGAAATTCCTAGTCAGTAAAGCGTTACTAAGACCGATGGCTTCATAGCGTCGTACTTAGCATCCATGTATGAAAGACTCTTCCTGTGTAATGAGATGAAGCAGGAATGGCGTCTCTCCGCTAAAGGTTTTTCCTCTCCAATTAATTAAAACTGCCAGCTGTGTTCCAAAGAGGTCGTCATTTGTTAAAAACAATTAGAAATGTCATTAAAGTCTGTTACAAAATTCTGCCCACACATAAGGAGGGATAATAATGTGACATTCATCACATTAGCTAATATTTCAATTTTCAACCTGCATGCATAAGCTTGTGTTTTATGTCAGTGCCAACCTCCTGTACCGTAACATTGTGCCTAGGGCAACAGGGGGCATGGGGACAGGGCAGTGCCTAACCGCTTCTCTATTCCTTCCTGGCCAACACTCTAATAGGGGGAAAATAATGGAGCTGTGTTTTAGGTGGGACAGTTTGTGGGGTCACAGTTCTCTCTGCCGCTCATGTAACTCACATTAACTCTTTATGCTCAATTCTTTTCCTGCTAAGTTACTGCCAGTGACAGGCTTGCTCATGAGAAATGGCCCATAGATGGACAATTGATGTGGTGATACGGATATCTAGAAACATGGAAGAGTGATGTCAGAAAAGGATCAATGACCCATCGAGTCTGCCCCATTTTTTTTTTTATTTTGCCCGAGTATAGATCTTTGTTTACTGGAATCCAAACACAGGTGGACCGCTCTAGGTGAGGTATAATTCAGGTGCAGGTCGGATCCGCCATCCGGATAGATAGTCAAACATGGAAGAAAGTGACCGCACTCCGAAAATTCAAATCAAAAAGGAGTAATTTTATTCTTCGTCACAGGCATCAAAAATAAGACTGGTGAGACATGGGACAATAAAAGGTTGACGTGTTTCATGACACAAGGGGTCGCTTACTCATAACCACCACCATGAGTAAGCGACCCCTTGTGTCGTGAAACACGTCAACCTTTTATTGTCCCATGTCTCACCAGTCTTATTTTTGGTGCCTGTGATGAAGAATAAAATTACTCCTTTTTTATTTGAATTTTCGGAGTGCGGTCACTTTCTTCAATGTTTGACTATAGATCTTTGTTTGTCCCACCCATGTTGGAATCCATTTACGGTTGACTGACCCACTACCTCTTCTGGAAGTCTATTCCAAGTATCAACTATTCTTTCTGCAAAATAATACTTTCTAAGGCTAGTTTTGAACTTTCCTCCTGCTAGTTTGAGGTCCCGTTCCCATGTTCTCTATCTTAGCTTCATGGTGAAAATACTGCTCTGCTGGACCTAATTCACACCATTAATATATTTAGAGGTTTCAGTCATGTCCTCCCTTTCCATCCAAACTGTACACAATATGGGGTTGATTTACTAAAGGCAAATAGACTGTGCACTTTTGCAAAGTGCAGTTGCTTCAGAGCTTAGTAAATGAGGTAAAGCTTCACTTTGCAAAGAATACCCAATCACATGCAAGGAAAAAAAAAAAAGCATGTTTGATTGCACATGATTGGATGATGGAAGTCAGCAGAACTTCTGCTTATTTACTCAACTCTGGAGCAACTTCACTTCGTAAAGTGCACAGTCTTTTTGCCTTTAGTAAACCAACCCCAATGTCCCTGCAGTCTCTATCGATACATGCACATGTACAACCCTCAGACCTTTCACCGTTTGTCTTGCCTATCTCTGGATATCTGCCCATTTATGAAATGACTTTGCTAAGCACCGGAACCCACTGGAAACCTGGCCCAACTCTGAATGGCACCTTGAACCCCTTTACTTTGTTCCATAGAAGAAAGGACAGTCAGCCCATTTAAAGTGGATGTAAACCTCAGACATGAAATATTAACAAAGCATATCCCTCTATTGCAGTAATGGCGAACCTTGGTACCCCAGATGTTTTGGAACTACATTTCCCATGATGCTCATGCACTCTGCAGTGATTATGAGCATCATAGGAAATGCCAAGGAGTGCCAAGGTTCACCATCAATGCTCTATTCTGTGTACTTGTCTCAATTAAGAGCACTAAAGCCCCGTACACACGTAGCGATTGTCGGCCAAACGATCGGCCGTCTTTTGTCCGGTGCTGTCCTGTCGGTTGAAAAGTGCTAAAGACTGCACACGAATTTTGTCGGCCAACAACAGCCGACTGCAGAAGTGATGTCATGTGATGGTTAACTTTCCTTGTCTTTTTTCTTCTCTGAGCATGCCCAGTCTTGCTAATCGGCTGTTTGTCGGACGAATTCTGTACTGACTGGCGAACAATCGGCCGTTCTGGTGTTGGCCAACAAAAATTTTAGAGGCTGCACACCAGATTCTGTTTGGCCGAAAAGTCGCAGTCGGTTGTCAGAAGCATCATACTAACAAGCCGACAATCGGCCGATCGGACGTTGGCCGAATATTTATGGCCGACAATCGCTACGTGTGTACGGGCCTTAAGTGTCACTTTTGTCCGCTGCTTCATTCCTTTGCTATGAGCATAAAAAAACATTTCTGACAAGTTTGCCTGACACCAAGAGAAAAATGGTGACAGGGCAGGGAGCTCTAGCTGATTGACAGCCTCAGCTCTGTTTCTGTGTGCTGTGTGAAGGGGGGGGGGGGGCGGCATGTCCGTTTCCCTCCAATCAGCTTTCAGACCTCTCCTCACTGAGCTCTGCAATGTGTAACTTCAGCTCTCCACCCCCTTTTTTCCTAAACTCTAAGACAAGCTTCAAAATTCACCACTTCCAGCCCTGCAAAAAGGGACGAAAACTGCTAAAGGCTTTCATTATTGCACTCTAGTACATTTCACATTGATTGTAAAACTCTGGATTATTGTGTGCTTTTACAGTGCCACTTATGAGCATGTCTTAGAAGTGTGGATTTCCTGGTCCCCCTCTACACACTGAGATTTCTCCTGCTGCCCCCTACAGCTCTATAAGAGACAGAGAAACGCACAATTTCACACGCTTATTTTAGTGGTAGAGTCACCCAGTGCCATCTTACGAGCAATAAAGGCCCCCGGGCAATGCAGTGCACTGGGGCCCTGTCTACACAATCACCCACGAGATTAAATATGCAAATTATCAAAAAAGGCGATATTTATTGGTACAGAAGTGCCAGGCTTTCAAGTTCGGCGGCTGGGTCCGGTGAACACACACACGGATGGGAGTCAGACTTGACTGTCCTGTGTGTGCCTATTCCCGTGGAGATGGACAGGCATTCCTGCAGTTGTGGGCTCCCCCTTCATGGCCCAAGTAGCCTGCCAGCAGGGCATGGCCGACAGGCGCTTGCCACCTGCTAAGTTTGGCAGCTGGATGCACAAGGAAATCTGGACTAATGCTTGGCTGGGGCTGGGTCGCTGCCCAGTGTGCCCATTCAGAAAGATGGCCCTGGAGTCACCTTAAAGTGGAACTTTATTCGCCTCTCCTCCATCGATAATGCCGGTGCTGACACCTTAGCCCTGTCCTCTTCTTGGTTCAGGATTTTCAGCGTCTTGTGTGGGAGTTCAATTATTCCGGCACCTTCCAAATGCCAGAATTGCACACTGAAATGGCCATGGGCAGGTAAGGATCCTTTCCTATGGAATAACATAGCACAACTTTTTTGCTATAAAAGGCTTGCCTGTTCCCACATTGTCAATTTTTTCTATTTCCTACTTAACGTGCCATGGCAATTTATTCACAGCAATCCTGTTTATTTTCTATTTTAAGCAATTTCTTGCTAAGGAAAACATAGTTATTTTCTATCGAATCACTATTTTGCAAATTGTTCAGCAATTTATACGCTCAGCGATGGAGTCTGAGCAGACATCTCAGCGGCAAGCTCAACAGTGACAATTGCTCTGTATTCACCTCTATGGTTTACATACAAATGGCTGAAGCAGAGCGAGAGCAAGTAGCACAGCACATTAGCCTAATGCTGTAGCATAAATTTAACTTGTAGCAGCAACAAATCACTTCTTACTAGTGACAAATCATTAGCATCTATGGCAATTAAATTGTTAGCTTGTAGGCAGGTGCAGTTAGCCATCCTACCTGTAGAGGGCCTTTTGTCATTATTGCATTGAATAAGAAGTGTCGTAAGGGAATTGTTCCCTTAGAGAAGCGTTTCTCAATCTTTTTTCAGTCTTTAAAATGATGGACAAGCTCAAGGCACCATATAAAATCGTGGGCAGCCTCAGGCACCCCATTCTAAAATGTAAAAAGCTATTCTAATAGTTTTACATAATACATCAACATCCACACAAGTAGGATACCCAACGTTAGAGGTAATTTATTCCTTCCAAATCAAATACACTTTAGCACACTGGTGCTGATCAGTATTCCAGTGTTTCTCTTCTTCCTCAGTTTTTCTCCTTCACTTAGCTAATGTGACCCAGAGCCATCTTACCGAATGGGCAGTTGCCCGGGGGGCCCCACCTGCCCAGCCCCAGCCAAAAATTAGTCCGGATTCCCTTGTGCTGTCAGGCCACTTGGGCCGTGGAAGGGGAGCCCACAACTGCAGGAAAGCCTGTCCGCCTCCACGGGAACAGGCACACACAGGACAGTCAAGTCTGACTCCCATCTGTGTGTGTTCACCAGACCCAGCCACCGAACTTGGAAGCTGTCATTAGCCTGGCACTGCTGTACCAATAAATATTGCCTTATGGATAATTAGCATTTTTATTCTCATGGGTGATTGTGTAGGCAGGGCCCCAGTGCACTGCATTACCCGGGGGCCCTTTAGCACTCCTAAGATGGCACTGATGTGAGGGCAGGGGAGAACTAAATAAGGTGCTGTGAAGATGGCCGACATCCTTCTTATCAACTGATGATGTAATTGGTTGTTAGAATGCCGGCCACTAGAAGGTCGTAATGGTGCATAATGAAAATCCGTGGCTTTGTGTACGTAAAAGGCAGGTTTGATCCACCTGCTGGCTTGTATATGATTTTTAGGGCAATTTGTAGGGATTTTGCCAAGGCACCCCTGAAGAAACCTCAAGGCACCCTAGTTGAAAAAGGCTGCCTTAGAGCTTCCATACAGTGTCTCAAGAGAGGAAAGTGGCCTGATTGGACAATGAACTCTTGTGAGACTTTGGGAGCCATCTTGGGTGAGGGAACCTTTGAAAAAAGGGACATGACGTAATTTTGGTGTGCTTCTGGTGAGTATGTGGTAGGAAAAGGAGCTCAGTTGCGAGTGACAGTGTTTAGTCCAAGGTCAGTTTCCAGACGAGGAGAGATAACACAGGGAAGGCTCCGGTAAGCAAGTGCGGAGATGTGGAGCTGGTACAGGCTGCCCAAAAAATCTACAGCCCATAGTTATGGGAGCTGGCCTCTGGTAATACCGCCTGTAAAATACTGAGACTGTATGTACTTTGGATTGCATATACCAGTGCTGAAGATCAGTTATCTACGCTGTTATTAAGCTGTGCCAATTTATCTAAAGACATCCAAACCCTATCACTGTGTGCAAGTATTCCTGCCCTATACTGGTACCTAAGATACGCCCTGCCTATAAGATACAATTCACTAAACCTAGTAACTTGCTGCTCCAAAATTGCCCATCTGACATGAACTTAAGTCTTCTCCACACTATTCAAAAGTAGAAAAAAATTAGGAGCAAGTTTTTAACTTTGCAGTTTCAGTGAGCAGCTAGGGTATATGTCTGTGAATGTGCTCATTTATCCAGGTTATGGTACAGCTGCTCACCCAAGCAGCTCCTAGGCCCCATGCATACTGGGTGTTTAGCCCTGTGTGTGAAATCCTGTTGGCACAGGTCCACAGTCCAGTCCTGCTGCTGGCAGCCTGTAAAGCTATATTAAAGTGGTTCTAAAGTGTGTTACTAAAGCTATTTTGGTGATTTTTATAGCATAGAAATGTGAATTGTTACATTGTAGACCATATATTGTTTAGAAGCTAAGATTCCCCTATTGAAATGCTAATGAACCTGTTGGACTGTTTTTTGAAGCTCAGGACAGGAAATTAAGCTACAGGACAGGAAGTGGGGGGAGGGGAAAAAGAACTTGAACACAATGTGGTGATAGACAAAGGAACAGTTTTTTGCAGGACTTTGGAGAAGCAAGAAGCATTCTGGAAGATCCTGAATCCTGAAGATGACTCCATCATATAGGCTGAAAATAGGAATTATACCTGAGGTTGACTCTAAATCTTCAACTCAAGTTAACAAATTTTTTGTGAATCCCTCTTGCGTACATTATCAATGCTAATTGGCTGCGAAATATAGATAGCTTGTGTATATTGTATGTATATTTTGTAATACTTTGTATGCAGTGAATTGCTTTTCCTGCAGATGTATGTGCAGCCTTTCTGTTTAGTATAGCAAACATTCATACACTACAGAGGTCTAAGCTTCCTTGCGTAGAACGCAAAGTAACCCTAATAGACACAAAGCAAAACAAAAGCCAAGATATTTTTACCTTAATGCAGTCACTGCATTAGGCTTACAAATAAATGTCCCAGTAGTTGTATTGCCCCCTCCCCCCACCCACTTCACTAAACCCTCACCTGAGTCCACTCGATCCAGTGCTGTGCCCATCTTCACTCTCCTTTCCTATTCACTTTCAATAGGTCTTTATTTAAGTTTTGGAAGATACATGATATAACCTGCACCAATGTTCAAATGTAATCAACAGTGTAGACATGTGCAGAACGAAAAAGTTTGTTCCGTTTCAATTTGTTTTTTACATAAATTCATTTTTGGAATTTGTTTTGTTTATTTAAATTCTAAATCAGTTAAAAAAAATTAAAATTCAAGTCAAATGCCATTCAAGTTCTATTTAAATTGCGTTCCATTCAAAACCAAATTTATTCTATTTGAAATTAGAATTTTGGAAAATAGTTATATTCTTTCTATTCCATTCTATTCTTCTGGGTTTTTTTCTATTCAATTTTTTTATCTTCTGTTCTATACTTTTCTATTCTATTCTAGTTCAAATCTATTCTATTCAAAATATGAAAAACAGTTATATTGTTATATTCAATTCCATGTCTATTCTTTTCTATTATTTTATTTTTTATTCTTTTCTATTCTATTCAAATTTATTATATTCGAAGTTTGAATTTCCGATGATGGTTATATACTTTTTATTCTATTGTTTTTTTTCATTTTTTTTCTTTTCTATTCTAGTCAATTATATTCCTTTTTTTTTCTAATCTGTTCTTTTCTTTCTATTCAAATTTATTTTATTATAATTTCTGGAAATGGTTGTATTCTTTTATTTTCTTATCTATTTTTTTATATTCTATTCAAATTTGAATGTATTCTATTTGAAATTCGAATTTCAAAAGATGCTTATGTTCTATTCAATTTTTTATTCTATTCCTTTATTTTCTATTCTATTTTATTCTGTTCTTTTATTATCAATTCTATTTTGTTCTATTTTACTCTATTCTTTTATCTTCTATTCTATCCCATTTCTTTCTATTCTATTTTTTCTATTCTTTTATTTTGTACAGGCATACCCCACTTTAAGTATCCTCGCTTTACGTACACTCGCGAGTACGAACACATTGGCGTCTATGACAAATCTTGGTAAGCTTGCGTGGCACTGCTCCAGGTTTTTATTATTGGCGTCTAAAGGAAATATTTGTCAGCTTGACATGGCACTGCTCCTGAACCATAAGTGACAGGGACACCAAATTTGGGGAGCACCGAGAGGGGACCAGGGACTACATTATATCCAATTTTGGGGTCGGCCAGCTTGCCTAGGTAATCTACCAGTAGTCCTGGGTCCCTTAAGATACTCCCCAAGTTTGGTGTCCCTGTCACTTATGGTTCGTGAGCAGTTGCATGTCAAGCTGACAAATATTTCCCATTGATGCCAATGTTAAAAACCAGGAGCAGTGCCATGTCAAACTGACCAAGATTTCCCATAGAGCTAGCGTATTTACATGTATTGAGATGTGAAAAAAGGTATTGCTTTACTTTAAAGCGGAGTTCCACCAAAAAAATGGACTTCCGCTCATCTGCTTCTTCTCCCCATTTGGCACCTTTCACCTCTTCCTGACAGGTACCCTTTCCTACTTCCGGGAGACAGTGCCGCGGCGCTGTCCCTTAGGAAGCTCCGTCCCCTTTCTCCTTCCCCCGCCGCTGAGCCAATGAGAATGCACATGCGCAGTAGGGAACCGGCTGTGGAGCTGAAAGGCTTCATTGTTGGTTTCACTTAGAGTGAATGGCGGCAGCAGCACCCGGCAGCCGATCCAAAAATCGGCTGGGGCGCTGACATCGCGGGCTGCCTGGACATGTAAATGTCTATATATTAAAAGTCAGCAGTTACAGTATTTGTAACTGCTGACTTTTAATTTTTTTTTTTTTTACACAGCTGAAACAATTCTTTAAGTACATTTTCGTTTTACATACATGCTCTGGTCCCATTGTGTACTTAAAAGTGGGGTATGCCTGTATTCTGTTCTGTTTTACTTTATATTATATTCTATTCTTTTCATATCCTATTCCTTTATTTTCTATTCTATTTAATTCTCTTTGGAAATTTTAATTAAATCTGAAAACTAATCCAATGTCATCCAAAAGTTTGATTTGTTATTTTGATTCCTTTAAATTAGTTACTATTGTAATTGGGAAATTCAGATACATTTGAATTTCCGAATAAAGAAAAATTTGCCCGAATTTTAAATTCGGAACTGCACAGGTCTACAACATTGTAAGAAGGTACTGTGTGCGGCTGTGAGCAATAGAAAACAGTAAAAATTATAATAATACAGATCAATAGGTATGGCATAATATAAGTTAGGTTTACAGTAACAATACACATTGGAGCTACAGGGACTCCTTTCTTCTTCTCACAAGACACAGAGGCAGCAGTGGGAGCCATTGGCTCCTGCTGCTGTCAGTCAAGTCCTGTGAGGAGGGAGCACGGTGTGGGGGCGATCTATTTTATGTGTTTAGGGATGCACACAGCCCAGCTAAGTTGTGCAACTGCACAAGTGCCCACCTAGCAGCCAGCTTGCTATGGGGGCTGTGATAGTACTCATCGTCACTGGGAGTGAAAGACAGATACTTAATGGACACTGAGAATGTGATAATGTGTATTGTATTTCAGGAGCTCAAGCACGGGCATCTGCTAGTTAATTGGCTCAGGTTGATTTAATCACTGTCGTCTGTTAGTTGCTGAGTGGAAATAGTATATATTGTTTGTGTTAGTTGTTCTTTAGATATGTTAATTATATTTCTGTATACAATTTCATCTGCACATGATAATGTAATCAGGCAACCCCTGATCTGATGGGGTAATTTGATCAGGAGGGGGATGCACTCATGTGTGTATAAACTGAGTGTGAAACTGTTCAATAAAGAAGAAGATTCCAGTACAAGCCAAGTTGTCAGCTAGCTTTGTATGGGGGGCGGCTGGAAAATCTGATATCTATGTTCACGACACGGAGGAAGCCGTATACTGACCGAAGTTCACAAGTACAGTGTGGGTTGCAGTTCCGTTACAGTGGCGATCAAGGAGGAGTGGAGAGCACCGGTGGAAGACCCCAGCAGAGGAGGTAAGAGACTGCTCTGTGCAATACTATTGCACAGAGCAGGTAAGTATAACTTCTTTTTTAGTTTAGGGAAAAAAATGCCTTATATAACCACTTTAAAGGCTGAACGCTGCTAGATGGTACACCAAGTGGTACTAACGCTTAGGGCAGTGTGCAACCAGGAAGGAATGCACAGAACTCAAACTGCTTGGACCAGTGGGGCGGACAGTGCGCAAGTGGCTTCAACCTTCACGAAAATACAGGAATCTCATGCACAGGGCCTAAACAGGGCCTTGAGCTGAAGACGCTACGTAGATCCAATTTTTCAGAACAGGCTTAGTTGAATGTGACTAACTACTACTAACAATAGCTAAGGAATGGACCATTTTAAAATTGTTGGGTCCCCGCACATAATTTTAGCAGCAATGACTAACAAGGAACTTGTAAGCTTGTCAAGATCGACAAGGGAAATTTCTCTCTTAAAAGTCTACCACGCATAATATTTTAGTTTAAAGAACACCTACAGAGATAGAAGCGTATTGAATAAAAAGCTAATTGTCTTGAATCTCCAACCCAGCGGTGTTTCTAAACAAAGGATGTGATTTTAGAGAATACATGATAGGAATATAACATTTATTATTAAAAATCTCTATAGCTTTATTTTATATGTGAAGAAATGATTATAACAATTTGAAGGATTGGAGTAAACGAGTTGATGAGGTTTATTATCATTGGATAATAAATCAGCATCAGTGCTCTTGGAAAACCTAAACAGATTAAAGCATTGACAGTTACTGAGAGCTCCCCAGTGTCCGTTTTACAAGAACGGTATTAAAGGGAATGTCTGGTGAAGTTGTAGATGATTTTTTTTTATTATTATTAATATTATTATATGTAGCACTGCCCCCTGGGGAGCTGCTGAGATTGGATTCCCCTGGGTTACCCATAGCAACAGTCCGTAAAACGTATCACTTTAAGACTTGGCTCAGACAATGAACAGTCCAGGGGATTTGGTGTTTGAGTTTTATTTTAGAACTTGGATTGGAGAAGGGAGGAGTGGGATACTCCAATTTAAACTATGCACAATTGCTGAGGACACTATCTGCAAAGAGTGCGGCAAGGCCGCTGCTTCACCTTGCCACTGAAGTGAAGGGGAAAATAGGTTCCTGACTGGATTTCTCTTCAGGGTCCTGACTTGGCACCCCCTTTCATACTTCCTGTGTATGCTAGCCCCTTGTCCACTGACTCTCCACTGGAGTGGTCCCCTTCTTGGGTAGACCCCTGGCAAGCTTCCCGGTACTCACAGACACTGTTTTTCCCTGGGTTGCTCTGCCTTCAGCTTCGCTTGTTATTATCCTGGACCTCCTGGCTCAGCATCACACACTGAATTCACTAGGCCAACTGCCTGTGACCACCTTCCTTGTTAACAGGAGGAGAGACCAACCATCACCCTCCTCCTGGGACCTGGCTTCCCGCCCAAAGACACCCTGCCTCCTGTGCTCTCAGCTTTTATATCCTATCCCATGATGCACCTCTCCAGGTGCCAACCCACTGGGATGGCTACAAAAGCCTGTGTATCATTGGCCAAGTTTCCTCCACTGACCAACAGGCCTCCCCATTGGATACAGTGGGGACACTCCCTCAGACCAGATGAATACACACTGAGCACAATGAGCAGGCCTAACTACTGATCAGGCTCCCCTGATAGGCAGATGGAGCAAAACAATCAATGCCTTTTCCTAGCACCTTCCTAGGAGGGTGCTACACTGCTACATCTAATCAGGACTAAAAGAATAAGAATGTATATATATATTTTTTTTTTTACCAAGGTAAATATGAAATAGTACATTAAGGTTCAGTTCACATGCAGTCAAGTGCATTTTTTTCTGCATCAAAAACGCATTGATAGTAGGTTATATGGTTTTCAATGGCATAGTTCACACCAGTGCGTTCGAGTTTCAGAAAAAAAGTAGAACGTGCTGCATTTTTTTCTGCACAGGACTGTACTGGAATGCAGTAAAACGCATCATAAACACACCGGAATGCACATGTCCATATTGAACCGCTTGCCAACCACCTGCCATAGTTTTACTGCTGCAGGTCGGCTCTGTCCCACAAAACAACATACCTGTAGGTCACTTCGCAGGACCACTAGCGGGAGCGCACATGGGCCCATTCGCCACAGGGGAAGCTGATCAGCGGTGCCGGCGATCGCTCCCTGTGGAGACAGAACGGCGGTCTGAAGTTGTAAACACGGTAGACTGCTGTTCTGTCAGTAATGAACACAAGGATCCTGTGTTCCTCCTATTTAGGAACACAAGTCTCTGTGTTCATGAAGAAAGCCCACTCCCCTCACAGTTAGAAAGCACCCCCTAGGGACACATTTAACCCTTTGATCGCCCCTGGTGTAAACCCCTTCCCTGCCAGTGTCATTATTACAGTAACAGTGCATATTTTTAGCACTGATTACTGTAGTAATGTCCCTGGTCCCCCCAAAAGTGTCAAAAATGTCAGTTAGGAGTTCGATCTGTCCGCCGCAATGTTTCAGTTCCGCTAAAAATCGCTAAACGCCGCCATTACTAGTAAAAAAAAAAAATAACTAAAAATGACAGAAATCTTTCCCCTAGTTTGTAGACACGTTAACGTTTGGGCAAACCAATCAGAATACACTTATTGGGATTTTTTTTTACCAAAAATATGTAGCACAATACAGATTGGTCTAAAACTATGAAAATTTTTGATTTTTACATATTTTTATTGGGAATGTTATATAGCAGAAAGTGAAAAAATTGTTTTTTTTTTTCAGAATTGTCACTCTTTTTTGTTTATAGCGCAAAATATAAAAATTGCACAGGTGATTAAATATCCCCAAAAGAAAACTCTATTTGTGGAAAAAAAAAGGACATCAATTTTTTTTGGGTACAACGTCACACGACCGCACAATTGTCAGTTAAAATAACGCAGTGCTGTATCGCAAAAAATGGCCTGGTCATTAAGGGTGTAAATCCTTCTGGTCCAGAAGTGGTTAAGGTTAAGAAAAAAGAGGGGGGGGGCTGCACTGGACTGCATCAAAAACGCACCAAAAACACGCATGCAGAAAAGCAGAAAAGCATCTGGGATTTCTTTGGTGTGAACTGGCCCTAAAGATATTGTTACCTGATTTCTGCATCTGAGCCAGTAGTTGGAGCCTTAGGCTCTCAGTTTGCTGCTTTGATGAAAAAAAAGTATTTTTCTTTTTTTTTTTTACACAATGTATGAATTCATAAGCAGTGATTTACTACAGTGACTCATTGCTTATGAGATGACTTAGTGCAATGTTTCAATGAAACAAATGTTGTCTCAATGCAAGAAGCTCCGCTCTGCTGTCTCTTTAGCTAGCACATAGTGCTCTGAAAAGCCTTTATTATATAATGTTAATGTGTAAAATAAAATAAGGGATATAAAGACTGAAAAAACATTTACAAAAGATCAATTTTACTGACACGGAGGGCACTCTCACTGGGCATTCATACTGACACAGAGGATGCTCTGATAGGACAGTCAAAGAGGCCGCCCCCACTGGATGGTTACTCTGACAGAGTCCTGGAGAAAGTGATTGTGAAGTGCTGGAATCCGATCTTTTGCTTGTCAAACAAGAGGTATTGATACTAGTTTTCGGCAGCTCTACCTCAAGGCAGGGTCTCTCCCAGGAGGCGATGGTCTTCCAGATTGAGAAATCCAAATTAAATCCACAAAAAAAATTGTCGGCCCTCATTAGGGGCACTATTATATGCAGCACACATTTAACACAACCAACAAAGTTTTTTCCCCCGATTCAGTTACTATCCAGGATTTTTTAAATAGAATCCTATAGTAAGTGCATTGTCCTTTTCTTAAATCGTGGGTGTTCAACCTGTGTCCCTCCAGCTGTTTCAGAACTACAAGGCCCATCATGCCTCTGCCTTTGGGGCTCATGCTTGTAACTGTTAGCTACTTGCAATGTCTCATGGGACTTGTAGTTCTGCAACAGCTCGAGGGTCAAAGGTTGAGCACCCATGCCTTAAACCCTGATGAAGGCCCCAGAATGTGTTGGCTACCTTTATCCTTTCATTATTATATTGCAATTCACAATTAGTGGACTCTTAAGATGCCCCTTTTTTTGTCAACTTAATTTTTACCTACATAGAGCGCCACTGTCACTGGAAAGTCACACTGACGCAGAGGGCGCTCTCACTGGACAGTCACACTGACGCAGAGGGCGCTCTCACTGGAAAGTCACACTGACGCAGAGGGCGCTCTCACTGGAAAGTCACACTGACGCAGAGGGTGCTCTCACTGGACAGTCACACTGACGCAGAGGGCGCTCTCACTGGACAGTCACACTGACGCAGAGGGCGCTCTCACTGGACAGTCACACTGACGCAGAGGGCGCTCTCACTGGAAAGTCACACTGACGCAGAGGGTGCTCTCACTGGACAGTCACACTGACGCAGAGGGCGCTCTCACTGGACAGTCACACTGACGCAGAGGGCGCTCTCACTGGAAAGTCACACTGACGCATAGGGCGCTCTCACTGGAAAGTCACACTGACGCAGAGGGTGCTCTCACTGGACAGTCACACTGACGCAGAGGGCGCTCTCACTGGACAGTCACACTGACGCAGAGGGCGCTCTCACTGGACAGTCACACTGACACAGAGGGCGCTCTCACTGGAAAGTCACACTGACGCAGAGGGTGCTCTCACTGGACAGTCACACTGACGCAGAGGGCGCTCTCACTGGACAGTCACACTGACGCAGAGGGCGCTCTCACTGGACAGTCACACTGACGCAGAGGGCGCTCTCACTGGAAAGTCACACTGACGCAGAAGGCGCTCTCACTGGACAGTCACACTGACGCAGAGGGCGCTCTCATTGGACAGTCACACTGACGCAGAGGGCACTCTCACTGGACAGTCACACTGACGCAGAGGGCGCTCTCACTGGACAGTCACACTGACGCAGAGGGCGCTCTCATTGGACAGTCACACTGACGCAGAGGGCGCTCTCACTGGACAGTCACACTGACGCAGAGGGCGCTCTCACCGGACAGTCACACTGACGCAGAGGGCGCTCTCACTGGACAGTCACACTGACGCAGAGGGCGCTCTCACTGGACAGTCAGAATAACACAGGAGAGCCACCTGATCACTTCTGCAGTCTGACATGGTGTGTTCTATAGGTCTTCTGATTTCAGAAAATATTTATTATTTTGAAGTAATTTTTAAAAATGGGCATTTTAGAATGTGTATGAAAAAAAAGAAAAAAAAAAAGGTCCTGCAGAACAAAGGTTAAATGTTTAAAATGACAGACATGATCTCTTTAAAGCGGAATTAAACCCAATAGAAAATATTTAATATATTGCAGCTTACCAATTCTTAGATGTGATGGCTGCATTCTTTTCTTTTTTAGACTTTTTACATTTATTTTCACCTGGTGATCCTTACATAGAGGATATACTCTAAAAGCCTTTGGCAGCCGATCGGCCGTCTTTTGTCCAGGGCTGTCGTGTCTGTTGAAAACTGCAAAAGACTGCACACGAATTTTGTCGGCCAACAACAGCCGACTGCAGAAGTGATGTCATGTGATGGTTAACTTTCCTTGTCTTTTTCCTTTTCTGAGCATGCCCAGTCTTGCTTATCTGCTGTCTGTCGGCCGAAATCTGTACTGACTGGCGAACAATCGGCCGCTCTGGGGATGGACAACAAAAATTTTAAAGTCTGCACCACAGATTCTGTTCGGCCGAAAATGCGCTGTCTGCTGTCTGAAGCATCATACTAAAAAGCCTACAATCGGCCGAACGGTCGTTGGCCAAATATTTACGGCCGACAATCGGTATGTGTGTTTGGGGCTAAAGGCCCCTTTCACACATGCGGACCGTTCAGATCCGCCTGTCAGTGTTTTTGACGGATCTGAACGGTCCCCCCATGGATCCCTATGGGGCATCGGATGTCAGCGGAGACATGTCCGCTAACATCCGATCCATCAAATCTGGACGGATGGAAACCCCATTTTCCATCCGTCCAGCGGATGGGATCAGATGAGATCGGATGAGAACGGGCCGACGGTCCGTTCCCTTCCGATTTCCCCCATAGAGATGCATGGGGAACTGACAGCTGTGTCTCCGCACACAGCTCGGAGACACAGCTGTCCTCCTGCTCAGCGGGGGATCGGCGGCCCCACAGATATTCCTTGTTCCGCACTGCTTGTGGCACTCATCTATGTCACCTAATTTCTTTCTCCAAATAATCTCTACCTCCCACCATCTTCCCAAAAATAGTACATAATACATGAGATGGGTGCACTGCTATCTGCCATCAACGAAGAGATTCAATGGGCTCAGTAGAAAAGTCTATCATTACTACAGGATAATTGCCCTTATTGTTGCTGTTCCCAGCAATAGAAAATAGTATTATTAATAATTAGAATACATAAAGCTCTATAAAACGCTGAAATTTTACTGGCAGTCTGCCCTACAAGAGGAAGGTTAAAAAGTCAGCACAAAATCAGGTTGCGATATGCAGTAATCATCCTTGCAGAAAAAAAAAAAAACGAAATGAATCCAATCACCATATGCCATGTGTAGAGATACTTTCAAGCAATTGCAGCCAATTAACAGCATAAGCTAGATGACACGAGGGGGGGCGATGCGCCCTATGGAGGGAGCCAGGCTGTACTCCATGGGGGGGTAGTTAACCTGTCACAGCAAAGTGACCTCAACCCCTAGCAAAAAGTCATACGACCGTCACATGAAATAAAAGATGAGCGAACACAAGGCCTTTACATACAGTTGTGCTCATAATTTTGTATACTCTGGCACAAATCATGAAATGTTGGCATTGATATTGAAAATATGACTGGCCATGCCATATATTTATGGATAGTGATCTTGAGGCGATTTATTATCACATAGTTGTTTGGCTCCTTTTTAAATCATAACAACAGAAATCACCTAAATGGCCCTGATATTAAGTTTCCATCCCCTTGAATGCTTGGCCTTGATACAGACACACAAGGTGACACACAAAGGTTAAAATAGCAATTAAAGGTTAATTTCCCACATCTGTGGCCCTTTAGATTGCAATTGCTGTCTATGTATCAATAGTCAATGAGTTTGTTAGCTTTTATGCGCATGATGCACTGAGCAGGCTAGATACTGAGCCATGGGGAGCAGAAAAGAACAGTCAAAAAAACCTGCGTAACAAGGTAATGGAACTTTATCAGAATTGGAAAAGATATAAAAAGATATCCAAAGACTTTAATATGCCAGTCAGTACAGTTTATTCACTTATTAGGAATTATGAAATTAGAGGATCCCTTGATATCAAGCCAGGGTCAGATAAACCATGAAAGATTGCAGCCACAACTGCCAGAAGAATTCAGAATCAGAATACTTTATCAATCCCAAAGGGAAATTAATAGGGTACAGTTACATTCAACAAAGACAACATAAGATCACAATAACAAACAGAACAAAACTTAATAAAAATTTGTACCAATAACAGCAATTAGTTCCGAAAAAACAAAATGACAGTAAAATTACTTTCTAATAAAACATCCATACTATTAAAATACAACATAGAATAAATAACATCGATTGAAAAGTAGCAGAAAATCAAACTACCAAAATACAAATAGTGCACTGCTTTCTCTAACATTGTCCAAAATAATAATTACCATAATACCAACATACTATAAAAGCTGCAAAAAAAAAAAACCTGGATAATAAACCAGATTAAATCCTCACATCCAGCATTCACAGAGAAGAATTATACAATTTAATGGCCACAGGCCAAAACAATTTCCTGTGTCGCTCTGTGGTGTATCGAATTGTTCGGTATACAAAGAAAAACCCACAGTTCATCGTGGTTGTTTCAAGGAGCACAATACGACTTTACTTAAACAAAAATGAGCTGCATGGTTGAGTTGCCAGAAAGAAACCTTTACTGCGCCAATGTTACAAGAAAGCCCGGTTACAACGCCTTGACACGCCTCACAGCTTCTGGCACACTTTATTCTGAAGTGCTGAGACCAAAATAGAGCTTTATGTTCAGTGGTGTATTTTGGTTATGTGCTGCCCTAGGCAAGACTAAAATTGGGCACCCCTCTATGTAAATTTGCACACACCCTAACGGATGTGACGCCCTCAAATATTGAAGAACTACAAGTCCCAGCAAGAACCCCTGAGATCTTATGAGAGAGAGGATGAGAGGGGTGGAAGAGAGGGGTGGAAGAGAGGGGTGGGGTGGGTGAGAGGGGGTGGGAGAGAGAGAGAAGAAAGGGTGAGGGAGGGTATGAGAGGGGGGGTGAGAGAGAGAGAGAAAGGGGGTGGGCAAGGGAGGGGGGATGAGAGAGAGAGAGGGAAAGGGGGCGAGAGAGAGGGAGAGAGAGGAATGGGTGAGGGAGGGTGTGAGAGGGGGGTGAGAGAGAGAAAGGGGGGTGGGGGCAGAGAGAGAGGGGGGGGATAGAGAGAGTGGTGGGGGAGAGAGAGTGGAGAGGGGGGAGAGAGAGAGTGAAGGGGTGTGAGAGAGAGGGGAATGAGACAAAGAGAGAGAGGGGGGATGAGAGAGAGGGGGTGAGAGAGAGAGATGTGATGAGGGAGAGAGAGGTGAGGGAGAGGGAGAGAGGGGGTGGGGGACAGAGAGGTGGGTTGAGATAGTGAGAGGGGGATGAGAGAGAGAGAGGGGGGATGAGAGAGAGGGGGGATGAGAGAGAGGAGATAAGAGAGAGAGAGGGGGGAGAGAGAGGAGAGAGGGGGGATGAGGGAGAGAGAGAGGGGGTGGTGAGAGAGAGGAGGGATGAGAGCGAGAGGGGGCATCAGAGCAAGAGGGGGGATGAGAGGGGGTGAGAGGGGGGGTGAGAGAGAGGGAGAGGGGGTGAGAGAGGGGGAGAGAGAGAGGAAGAGAGAAAGAGAGAGGGAGAGAGAAAGAGAGAGGGGGAGAGAGACCCTGTGGGAGACCCCCTAGCCCTGCCTGCAGTCCCTCCTGTGCCCCCCTATCTGTGGATAGGTGTGTGTGTGTGTGTGTGTGTGTGATACACTTGCCTCTCACCCGTCCTTGTCTTCTGGGCCCTTGGTCAGCCTGTCTTCCTGTTGACATCCTAGTTGGGAGTGGAGAGGAGGTTTGAGAAGGTGTGCAGGCTCTGGGAGGCCCCAGGAATGCTGCACTCGCTGCTGCTTAGGACAGGGTGGCGCAGAGGCAGTGGAGGACTTCTCCCTACCAGGCTCTAAGTTCTAGCCAGCCTCCAGGGCCGGGCCCGCTGCCTGCTCGCTGTGTAAAGACGCCGCAGCTCAGCAGCAGCAGCTGCTGTCGGCGGTGGATTGGCAGATTTTGCTCTTTTCCCTGTACCCCGCTGTCATCAGACCGGCTAGACTCTTTGGGCCTCATGAGCACTAGGCACAGAGGAGGAGAAAGTTAAATCCTCCTTCACTATGAATTATGGGCAGGGCCAGGGAGCCATGGGCGTGACGTCACTGGTTGCTAGACACCAGCCGACTCTAGCAAACAGTGGCCAATTTATTTTCAGGTGGAGGCGGGGGGCGGCTATTTTGCCCCCCCCCCCTCCAAAGTGCCGCATTAGGCCTGGGCCTTGTTGGCCTAGGCCAAAATACAGCACTGTCTATGGTCACAACCATAAGTGCTATGTTTGGAGAGGGGTTTAACAAGGCTTAGAGTAACAAGAATACTATCCCCACTGTGAAGCATGGTGGTGTCTCACTGATGTTTTGGTGATGTGTGAACTCTAAAGGCATGGGAATTCTTGTGAAATATATTGGCAAGATCAATTCAGCATGTTATCAGAAAATCCTGGCAGATAGTTTGCTTTCTTCTGCACGAAAGCTGTGCTAGGGACACTCTTGGACTTTCTGGCATGACAATGTCCCTAATCAAAAGGCCAAGTTGACCCTCCAGTGGTTACAGCAGAAAAAATGTAAGGTTCTGGAGTGGCCATCACAGTCTCCTGACCTTAATATCATCGAGCCTCATGAATTCAGGATACAACTGAAGAATTACCCTACCATATACAAATAGCAGAACATTTCTGTTCCCCCTGTTTGTACTTTTTTCCAGTTGTATTGAACTAAATTGATAAATTGTTTGATGTATGCTGGCATCCAGTGGCAATTTATGGCCACTTCAACTTGTTTACTTGGGTGATTTGGTATCTTCTTCTGTCCTCCCCTCCAGCTTAGTGCTAGTTAGTTCAGTTATAGCTAGGCCCTTCTTGTTTCTTCCATGTTACCCCAAGTTAGTGTTAGTTATTCGCAAAGTCGGGGGTTTAGGAAATTTGTTGTCCTCTTACATGTCAATAGATTGGAAAATCATTCTCTGTACTGTAATTATCTTAAGTAAAATTGCATTGGATTCAACTTATGTGTCTTATTGAAGAGTTAACCTAAATGTGGATTGGGCTAAGTAAGCAGGTGACAATACAGTCTGGGTCTAGGGAGAAATGGTAATACATAAAGCTATATTTGAAACAGAAAATGTAGAATAAGGCTAATGAATACTAATATATGTTACTAAATACTAATGATATATTTTTCTGCTAAAGGGGACAATAATGTCAACTAGCAGGAAGATAACCAGTAAAAAGAGAATGCTGGAACATTGTTTAAGCATTGGCTGATGTGCTCATTGTTAGGTCAGATTTTTTAAAGCTTTGCCAGAGACCAAAACATGTGTATGGGGTAGAAATGGGGTAGAAATCATTGAATGCATCTTTTGTGTGCGCAGGGATTTATGCCCCTGTGTGTATGTGAGTTAATGCAAGTACAATGTATACCCATGTACAGATACCATACAGCTGCTCATTACTATGGGAGGCTTTAAGCTGCTGCTGTGTCCCAGGCAGGGCAGCCATCAGAAGTTGTGGGGCCCCTTACACAGCCTTAGGCCTGCCCCCCCCAGGCTGCCCACCAACATTCGCCATGGCCCCGCCCACTTAACTGTCCCGCCTAATCTGCCCACCGGCCATCCCTCCAAGTCCCTTAGTGCACCAAGTTTTGTTTTAACAGTCTTGCAACTTAATGTATGAAAATTAAAAGTGTATTCCAAGTTATCAATGCTTGCATCCCCATATATTCAGCAAAGAGTTGGCCCAATCCAGAAAATAGACAACCCCATATAATTGGCAAAATCACAACTTTATATATTTAGCAAAGAGATGGCCCAATCAATCAAAGAGATAGCTAGTCCAAGAGTGGCCAATATCCCCATATATTCCAAAAAGAAACAGCCCCATACATTCAGCAAAGAGATGGCCCAATCCAGCAAAGAGATAGCCCAATCCAGCAAAGAGATAGCCCAATCCAGCAAAGAGACAGCCCAATCCAGCAAAGAGACCGCCCAATGCAGCAAAAAGACAGCCCAATCCAGAAAAGAGATGGCCCAATCCAGCAGAGACATCCCCATATAGCAATTGTTAAAAGATGGCAGATTTAACACGCAGAGCCAGGTCCTGCTAGTGGGCACCTCCACACCTTTCATTGATATGGCTAATCATTGTAGTTTAAATAGTTTAAAGGAAATTGTAAAATCAGATTGTATTGTGTATGGGCAGCTTAATTGCAATACAGCAATAAAAACCTGTCTGGGATCCTAACACCCCCCCCCCCCCCACCACCATCATTCTATCCAAATATAAAAAAAAAAGTTTTGACATTTAACATCCATAAGAGAGGTCTGAGTGTTCCAAGCCAGTGTTTAAGTTCAGCTAGGCTGGGACATGAGGGTTGTTAGGGATGGCGGCTCCATAGATATTCACTGAACTGAAAATCTTTTTGGCAGCCTTTAGCAAGCAGTGTGGCTCAGCAAATCTCATTTCAGATAAATGCTCAGACTTACAGCTCATTAACTTCTATGGCTCTCCCAAAATTAATGAGCTGGGAGTTGTAAACTATTGAACGGCTCACTTTTATGAGTAAGCAAGTTTGTTTCCTGAAGAAGCTCCTCGAAGCACATCCCACTAAAATATGTTCATTATCGGAAAAACAGAGAGCGTGCTTACCCATACATCCTGACCGGATGGAGTTATGGCTATATATAAATATATATATATGGATCAATGTTGGCTATATATAGGCACATTCCCATTCATTGCTAATATTGATGTGGCTGGCTATTCCCTTTGTTATAACACCTTAAAGCGGAGTTCCAGCCCTTTTTGTGTTTTTTAAGCTGCTGACCTTTAAAAAGCACACACTCACCTGTCCCGCAGTCAAGCGATGAGGCCGTCTGAAGCCTCGCTCCTCTCCCTCTCCTCCCGGTGGTGCCGGCGTAATGGGATTGTAGTCTGTATTCTCAATGATATATGTTATTTATAAATAAAGAGACCAAGCAAACTTTTATGGTGTTGAAATGGCCGCGGCACCTTTATTGGTAAATAAATATATATATATATATTTTATTGACATAAATACAATCAATATATAAAACTCCTTAAACTTTATAAAAAACGCCAAACTTAAAATTGCGCTTATTCATATAACTCGAGCGCTCATCAAAGATATACAAGTCCAACCTTGATACAAAGGTAAGGCCCCTTTCACACATACGGTCTGTTCAGTTCATCAGTTCAGTCACGTCAAAATGTGTCAGTTTTCCATCCGTTTTTCATCCGTTTTTCGTCCATTTTCATCAATTTTTTATCGATTTTTCATTGATTTTTCATCTGTTTTCATCCAGTTTTCGTCCGTTTTCATTCATTTTTCATCTGTTTTTTGTCCATTTTTCATCCGTTTTCATCCGTTTTTCGTCTGTTTTCATCCATTTTTCCATCTGTTTTTCGTCCATTTTTCATCCGTTTTTCGTCCGTTTTCATTCATTTTTCCATCTGTTTTTCATCCATTTTTCATCCGTTTTCATCCGTTTTTCCATCTGTTTTTCGTCCATTTTTCATCAGATGAAAAACGGACCGTTTGTCCGTTTACATCCGTTTTTCGTCCGATCCGTTTTTTGACGGATGAAAAATAGGGCATTCATCCATTCCAAAAAACGGACATTGACGGAATCGGATGAAAATGGATGTTAACGGATGATCATCCGTTGTCATCCGTTTTTACATAGAGATACATTGATGTCCGTTTTTCATCCGTCAACGGATGGATGAAAAACGGACAAACGGACCGTATGTGTGAAAGGGGCCTTACAAAACCACATAAAGGTGCCTGCGACAGGGAGGGAGGGAGGGGAGGGGAGCTCGCTGCGCTGCGCTGCTCAGGACACACTGAGGTAAGACGAGCTGCGCAGCCTCTTTTATAGCCCTAGCCTTGTGACGCTTGACATGCATCACACGTTACTCCCGCCTGAACTACACGTGACTTTCACGCCTAGGATTTCAAATTCCCGCCCAATCGCTGACTGACTTCCCGCTCAAATTTTAGCTCGAGCCACCTAGGCGGCCCGATCGGAAGTGGGAGCGGGTACCTGTCAAAACTAGGTACCCGCTCCCCCCCCAAAAAAAAATACGTTTCAAATGTGGCATGTCAGGGGGGTCAGGAGTATTTAAAGAGGAAGTTCCACTTTTGGGTGGAACTCCATTTTAAGTCCATCTTTAAAGGGGACGTTTGAAACTATATATTTTTTGTTCTCTATATTTCTAAACACACAAGATTATAATATGCTTACCATGTAAAATATATCAGGTGCTCATATATTTACAGAAACTGTCCTCGAGTCCTGGTGTGTGCAGCCTGGTGCTGGGCTACAGCAATATGGAGATGGAGACATTGCCTTTTTTTCTTCTACGATGTGTCAGCCAACACTTTTTATGGATGTTTTTACTCTGTCCAGATAGATGGGGAGTAACCTCCAATGGATCCACCAATACAACAATTAAGTCGCCATCCGCACCGATCAACCACTCGCCTAAATCTCTACAACCTTGCCCTCTTGCAGTTTGATTGTGGTGTGAAAGTCTTTCATACCACAATCAAACTGCAAGAGGACCATGAGGGCAGGGTTGAAAAGATTAAGATAAGCCTATAATTTAGGTGGGTGGTGGCCTGGTGTAGATGGCAATTTATTTGTTGTATTGGTGGAGCTATAGGAGGTTGCTCCCCATCCATCTGGACAGAGTGATATTCTGGTTCTATTCCCTTGAGTGGTGTCGAATTTGTCAGGAAGTGATCATCCATCCTTCAGGGAATACTTTGCCCAATGCGATCTGACCTCTTTTTATACGGAGTCAGAGGGTCTGGTAAGCGGCATGTGACTGTGAAAAAAGTCTGCTGAACTTATGGTCCTTTGGGGTCACGTCACTCCTCTTGGTCCCTGGATTCACTTTACATTTGGACTTTTTTTCAGCACTTTATTTGTGTGTGTGTATATATATATATATATATATATATATATATATGAATTTTTCTATTGGATTTATATATGATTTTGGGATTTTTTTTTTTCCATAAACTTTATTTTATTAAGGTACAAACATATTTAACAAAATACAGGAATGGTATACATCTATTAATCATTAATTGGCATTCAAACTTTATCAAAGCTTCAAGTGGAATCCTTTACAACCCGATTCATCATATATACAATAGCTAACATAACATGCATGTAGCAAACATATTGGGATTTTTTATATATTTATTCGTGCACTTATTATTTGTACTTTGTTATTGGATTGTTTACAACTTTTTAGGTGATTGATTTTTTTTGTATTCTTTATATTCACTGTATTGCATTTTATGGCAGCGCAACACAAATTGTGGGATGTATTTTATGTATCAGGTATGATGATATAATGAGTGCAGCTGTCATTAATTATGATTTATCTATTTTATTTGTGTTAGTTTAAGCGACACATTAGCACAAGAATTCACAGTTAATATATTAAGTTTGCCTTTACTCCCTGGTATGGTGCCTGTTTTCTTTGATATAGCACTACTATTAGGTACTAAGCATTACTTTAAGAGCCGGTTCACACTGATGCGGCTGCGGCGATCGCATGTAATTTCGGAGCGCACTGCTCCTTCATTATATGCGATCGACTGTGCGGTGCGAGTTTAGCCATACACTTTGTATGGCTAAATTCGCACCGCACCCGCAGCAAAGACGCACAGGACCCTTTTTTGCAGCCGCATCAGGATCGGATCGCACAGCGGTTCACACTTGTGCGATCCGATCCTGTGCAAACTGCAAGATCGCACTGCGATCAAACTGGGGGTGTCGTTAAGATTACATTGACACCCCCAGCGTATCACATATGGCAGTGTGAACTGCCGGGGGTGCGTTTGCGATGCGGAAACAGGCTGCGAATTCGCAGCCTTCCCGCATCGCATAAGTGTGAACCGGGGCTTAGTGATTTCTTGTGCTATTGTATGTTTGTACACTGAAGTGAACAACACTGTTTAATTGTATTAAACTCATAACCTCTTAGGTGATGAGGTTATGAATAAGTGCTAGTCACAGTGCAAAACGCGTCAACTTTTACTGTACCCCACACTGTATGCGATGTCTGTTGCATGAAGGCTCAAAAAGGTGAAGTATTGCAGGAAATTCCTGATCTCTTTAGATTGTGCAAAGAACAGAGGATCCATCCCATCCAGCGGCTCCTACAGGGGGTAGCACTACATGTCTAGGGATGAGAGAACGGTTCGGGTCGACCATCGATTCGACCCAAACATTGACTGTTCGAGGTTTGGCCGAATTTAGAACTTTTTGCTGAAAAAGTTCGGAATTCGGCAACCAGAACCGACCAAAATGCAATGGGCCAGGAAATGGGCTTTAAAGGCCTGTGATTGGACCAGAACCATCAGTAAAAGCCAATTGAGGGGGCAGGAGAATGCTAGGAATGTGATTGGAGTGACTAGGGGGTCCCTAGGCCAATCATTAGTGAATACACCCCCCAGTATATAAGATAGCCCCCGCCAAATTCCTAGCATTGTAATACAGGGACATGGAAGAGAGTGGAAGCAGTTCTGTTAATTTTACTTTAAAAGTGTCATTTAGCATTTATTAGTGTGAGGAAAGGGATATCTAGTGTAGTTAGGGTGCTCTTTACTTTAGTTAGATGCAAAAATTTAGTTTCTGTAGGGAAAGTGTTAAGTGCCAGGGTGACCGTAATGTAGTGTAGGGTGAACTGACACTGACTGCTATGGCAGGGTGACCAAACCCTTCCATGTCAGGGTGACCGCTATAGAGAAAAGATCGTCTCTCTTAAGTCACATTCAGTGCACTAATATGGCTTCTCGCCGGTCAGCCTGCTTTTTGGCTGCAGGCGTTTATAGGGATTTTTTGAGGACAAGTTTGGAGTCAGGCATGACATCTAAACTTGTGTATTGGGGTATATACAGTGGGTACGGAAAGTATTCAGACCCCCTTAAATTTTTCACTCTTTGTTATATTGTAGCCATTTGCTAAAATCATTTAGGTTCATTCTTCTTCCTCATGAATGTACACATAGCACCCCATACTGACAGAAAAACGCAGAATTGTTGACATTGTTGCAGATTTATTAAAAAAGAAAAACTGAAATATCACATGGTCCTAAGTATTCAGACCCTTTGCTCAGTATTTAGTAGAAGCCCCCTTTTGATCTAATACAGCCAGGAGTCTTTTTGGGAAAGATGCAACAAGTCTTTCACACCTGGATTTGGGGATCCTCTGCCATTCCTCCTTGCAGATCCTCTCCAGTTCTGTCAGGTTGGATGGTAAACGTTGGTGGACAGCCATTTTTAGGTCTCTCCAGAGATGCTCAATTGGGTTTAAGTCAGGGCTATGGCTGGGCCATTCAAGAACAGTCACGGAGTTGTTGTGAAGCCACTCCTTCGTTATTTTAGCTGTGTGCTTAGGGTCATTGTCTTGTTGGAAGGTAAACCTTCGGCCCAGTCTGAGGTCCAGAGCACTCTGGAGAAGGTTTTTGTCCAGGATATCCCTGTACTTGGCCGCATTCATCTTTCCCTCGATTGCAACCAGTCGTCCTGTCCCTGCAGCTGAAAAACACCCCCACAGCATGATGCTGCCACCACCATGCTTCACTGTTGGGACTGTATTGGACAGGTGATGAGCAGTGCCTGGTTTTCTCCACACATTCCGCTTAGAATTAAGGCCAAAAAGTTCTATTTTGGTCTCATCAGACCAGAGAATCTTATTTCTCACCATCTTGGAGTCCTTCAGGTGTTTTTTAGCAAACTCCATGCGGGCTTTCATGTGTCTTACACTGAGGAGAGGCTTCCGTCGGGCCACTCTGCCATAAAGCCCCGACTGGTGGAGGGCTGCAGTGATGGTTGACTTTCTACAACTTTCTCCCATCTGCTGACTGCATCTCTGGAGCTCAGCCACAGTGATCTTTGGGTTCTTCTTTACCTCTCTCACCAAGGCTCTTCTCCCCCGATAGCTCAGTTTGGCCGGACGGCCAGCTCTAGGAAGGGTTCTGGTCGTCCCAAATGTCTTCCATTTGAGGATTATGGAGGCCACTGTGCTCTTAGGAACCTTAAGTGCAGCAGAAATCTTTTTGTAACCTTGGCCAGATCTGTGCCTTGCCACAATTCTGTCTCTGAGCTCTTCAGGCAGTTCCTTTGACCTCATGATTCTCATTTGCTCTGACATGCATTGTGATCTGGTAGGTCTTATATAGACAGGTGTGTGGCTTTCCTAATCAAGTCCAATCAGTATAATCAAACACAGCTGGACTCAAATGAAGGTGTAGAACCATCTCAAGGATGATCAGAAGAAATGGAAAGCACCTGAGTTAAATATAGGAGTGTCACAGCAAAGGGTCTGAATACTTAGGACCATGTGATATTTCAGTTTTTCTTTTTAAATAAATCTGCAACAATGTCAACAATTCTGTGTTTTTCTGTCAGTATGGGGTGCTATGTGTACATTCATGAGGAAGAAGAATGAACTTAAATGATTTTAGCAAATGGCTGCAATATAATAAAGAGTGAAACATTTAAGGGGGTCTGAATAATTTCCGTACCCACTGTACACACACACATGTCTGTATATATACACCTGTACATATATAGGTGTGAAAGGACAGAAAACACTACTTGCGCTAATGAAATAATTAACACCAATATAGTTACGCTCCTATCACACCTCTATATGTGTATGTGTAAAATACATATAAGTGTGTGTGTGTATATATGCCACTATACAGTAGTTCAGATGTTTTGCCTGCCTCCAAATAACCCAAAAAAAAGCCCAAAAAACCGCTAGCGCCCAAAAAAAAAAAACGCCCAGGTGTGTTGTTGCAGGCATTTTTGGGGGGTTTTTGGAGGCAGGCAAAACATCTGAACTTGTGTATAGTGGTATATATACACACACACTTATATGTATTTTACACATACACATATATAGGTGTGATAGGAGCGTAACCATATTAGTGTTAATTATTTCATTAGCGCAAGCATATATTTCTGCTACTATCACACCTCTATATGTCTAGGTGTATATATAAATATAAGTATGTGTGTATATATACCCGTATACACAAGTTCAGATGTTTTGCCTGCCTCCAAAGAACCCAAAAAATGCCCAAAAAACGCCTGCTACTAAACCGGCAAGGTGTGAAAAGAGAGAAGCCATATTACAGTTCTATAATTGCACTAATACAAACGATCTTTTTTATGGTTCTGGACATGCTACAGAGCTGAAACTTCACAGGTACACTTTTTAGACCCCCCAGATACTAAATCCAAAGAATTTTTATTTTTTTATTTTTTTTCAATAATTGGCTCTCTATCAAAAATGACAATTTTTAAGAACTTTTTTTTGTGTGATTAATAGTCCCTGGGGAATGACCCAGAACCCTAGGCACTTTTTAGGGGCATTTATTGGGTTTTAGGGCTTCAAAATTGTGTTTTTTGATTACCGAAGTTCGGGTCCCATTGATTTCAATGGGGTTCTGAAATCCGGGCGGAACTTTCGGGAAGTTCGGATGTTCTGGCCGAACCGAACTTTTGAAAAGTTTGATCATTCCTATACATGTCGTCCCTGAAGTTGATGTTTTGAAAGCAGAAAAAAAGGCAAGCGTAAGAATTTGAGTGACTTTGACAAGGAACAAATTGTAATGTCTACATGACTGGGCCAGAGCAACTCCAAAACTCTTGTGAGATGTTCCCAGCCTGCAGTGGTCAGGACCTGCCAAAAGTGGTCCAAGGAAGGAAAACCGGCAACAGGGTCATGGGCGGCCAAGGCTCATTGATGCACATGGAGAGGGACGGCTGGGCCGTGTAGTTTGATCCAAAAGAAGAGCTACTGCAGCTCAAATTTCTGAAAAAGTGAATGCTGGTTCTGATAGGAAGGTGTCAGAACACAGAATATCACAGTTTGATGTGACCCGTGTCCACAGCCAAAGGTGTCTACAATGGACACATAAGAATCAAAACTGGACCATGGAGCAATGGAAGAAGGTGTCTGATAAATTCAAGAATGGTTAAAGGAACTCAACAATGAGTTTTAGGTTTTGACTTGGCCTCGCAATTCTCCAGATCTCAATCCAATTGAGCATCTGAAAGATGAGTTGGAAAAGTCTGAGCCAAGGAGGCCCCACCTCACAACTCACAGGAGTTAAAGGTTCTGCTACTGACAGCTCAGTGCCAGATACCACAGCATACCTTCAGAGGTCTAGTGGAGTCCATGCCTCAATGGGTTATGGTGGGTGGCCATATAGTTATGACAGATCGGTGTAATTATTATATAGATAACTACGTTGCTTTGTTCCTGATGAAGATCCACTTGAAACGCAATTGGCTTGGAACGTCTCACATGAACATCTCTATGGATATGGCTACATTAGTCCAATATTAGGGTGATATCTATGAGAAAAAAGTACGATGTGTCAGCCAACACTTTTTATGGATGTTTTTACTTATATACAAATAAAAAATCGACTTGTTTTATTATATGAATGTTGTGTTAAATATTGAGCCTATAAAGTTCCATATAGCCTTGAAACATGTCATGATTATAGACTGAAAGAACTGTACACATGCCACACCATTAACAAGGGCTGCAGAGTTTGACAGGAGGCACAGAAGCAGGATGTTGCATTTTACTTTTTATTTTTTACTTTTTCTTCCAAACAGGGAAATCCAAGTCAAACCTATTTATTTGTAGGATTGTGGTTTTATTGTAGCTGTCATGTATACCTTTGCTGTGCATCAGGTCAGTAATTAATTCTGCTCTCCCGATGCATTTAATCTTCACTTACTTACTAAATGAGCCGATGATGTCATAATGAGAAGCAGATATTGGTTACAGAGAATAATTTGATTTCTTTTCAATCCAATTTGTTTGGAATGGATTGCAGCTGGAAATAAACTCACTAAGGGAAGATTTAGACGTGTGTCTTAATCTACTGGTCCTTTGAAGTGCGATCCGTGTTGGTATTGCTTTTTAGAGGCAACCGACAGACATTTCCCTGAGAAATATACCAGAGCTGTGTGCATTGCATGTGGTTGTAGGGGGTTTTTGACGCTTCACTGTTTGCCCGAATGGGTCGCCCACCAAGTCAGCTGCAGAGACCCTTAACCCACTCCATAACCCCCATTCCACAAACAGCCCCGTTTAGGGGCTTAGAGTATTTTAATATATTCTGTGTTAATATAAACTTTATTCTTTACTGTTGGGGAATGGAATGTTTTAGAAGAATTTACCGGGTCTCAAAAGGGTTTAGATAATCCATTGTGCTATGAAAATTATTTTTCTTCTATATACAATATATATTTTACTTTGTTATGATACAGTATGTGTGTATATATATATATATATATACACACATACTATACTGTATATTTAAAAGTATTGGGACGCCTGCCTTTACACGCACATAAACTCAAATCAAATGGAAGACAAGTTAGAAAAAACTCATTTACCTCTATACTGATATGTGGCTAAATGTTTCATCATTCATCTTTACAGATGGAAAAAATATTCTTATTTTTTTATTAAAAATAATTCTTATTAAAAAAGTCTTAGTCCGTAGGGTTCAATATTGAGTTGCAGCTATAACAGCTTCAACTCTTCATGTCCACAAGGTTTAGGAGTGTGTCTATGGGAATGTTTGACCATTCTTCCAGAAGCACATTTGTGAGGTCAGTCACTGATGTGGACTTGAAGGCCTGGATCACAGTCTGCACTCTGATTCATCTCAAAGGTGTTCTGTAAGTTTGAGGTCAGGACTCTGTGCAGGCCAGTCAAGCTCCTCCACCCCAGCCTCGCTCATCCATGTCTTTATGGACCTTGATTTGTGCACTGGTCAAAATCATTTTGTAAAGGGGGGATTATGGTGGGGGGGTTGTTTTCCAGGGGTTGGGCTTGGCCCCTTAGTTCCAGTGAAGGGAACTCTCTTAAGGCTTCGGCATACCAAGACATTCTGAACAATTTCATGCCCCCAACTTTGTGGGAACAGTTTGAGGATGGCCCCTTACTGTTTCAACATGACTGCGCACCAGTGCACAAAGCAAGGATGAGCAAGTTTGGGGTGGAGGAACTTGACTGGCCTGCACAGAGTCCTGACCTTAGCCCAATAGAACACCTTTGGGATGAATTAGAACGCAGACCAAGAGCCGTGCCTTCTCGTTCACATCAGTGTTTGACTTCACAAATGCTCTTTTGAAAGAATGGTCAAATATTCCCATAGTAACACTCCTAAATCGTGTGGACAGCCTTCTCAGAAGAGTTGAAGCTGTTAAAGCTGCAAAAGGGTGGGCCAACTAAATATTGAACACTACAGACTAATGGGCCATACACACTAGATTTTCTGATTTTCTGAAGACTTTTTCCTTTAGATTTACCAAAACCATATAATATGAGGTCAAACCTAAACACTTTCAATTTGTATGCAATCTGGCAGGCCCTTGCACTACATAGAAAAGGTAAATCTGAAGGAAAAAGTCTTCAGAAAATCTTATAGTGTGTATGGCCCTTATGACTGGGATGCCATTAAAGTTCATGAACGTGTAAAGGCAGGCATCTCAATATTTTTGGTAAAATAGCGTGTGTGTAAAACACAGTGCAGAATATTATAAAGAATGGTACGTGCCCAAAAAAGTAAGCAGATAGTAAAGGACCAGTCACCAGTATTGCCTTTGATCCTTCTACTAATTAGCTTTTCCTCATTGTTGGCTAACAATGCTTTGTTCTGCACAGTGTTTTCTGTGTTGAAGAGGTCATCTTGGTAAAGGATAAAGCCTAGTACACACGCAACGAATTTCCGCCGACCGGTCGTCCATCTTTTGTCCAGAGTTGTGTTTTGTTGGTTGGAATGTGCCTAGACTGCACACAAATTTTCCCGCCCGACAAAATCCTACTTCAGAAGTGATGTCATGTGTTGGTTTGCTTTCTTTGTGTTCTTTCTTCTCTGAGCATGCCCAGACTTGCTCATAAGATTTTTCCCTGTCGAAATCTGTACTGACTGCACGAAAATCAGACGTGTTTTGACGGAGGACAAAAATTTTATATCCTGCACACCAGAATTTTTTCGGCCGAAAAGTCGGAGTCGGTTGTCGGAAGCATCATACTAACAAGCCGAAAATCGGCAGATCGGTCGTCGGACGAAGATTCCCGGCCGAATTTCGACGCGTGTGTACGGGCCTTTAGGCTTTGATTCCTGATGTCATATTTCCCTCCCCATCCACAATGACTAGTGATCTGATGCTTCACAAAGCACAGATCCACAGAATGAATGAAGCCGAAGCATGGGGATACATGCAGTGCAGAATCCTCTGCATCAAACGTCACAGTAGTGGCATCACCAAATTTCAGTCCAAATCTGCAAAGACTAGAAGAGGTAGACGTACCTTTGATCTTGCACTGCAGAGATACAGCTATAAGGCTTTACACACAAGAGGCAGACGATTCATGTAGTATTTACATCCTGGAATCCATTTGTCCTTAGCTCAGGTAGGTCTGGTGCCAGCAGAAGGCTGCTTCGGCAGCAAGTGGCTGGGGATTTTGGTTTTTAAAATACCTGTCTTCCAGTCCCTGGCACTGTGCCTGCTCACTTACTGGATGCAGTGTGGAGGTTTTGGCCTCACCTACTGGCTGACTGTTGCCGGTGGTGAGAAAAGGGAAGCGCATGGCTCTACCACATCATTGCACACTGCCGTTTGGTGGCAGTACGGTGCTGCGAGTTTTTGGTTCGGTGTGGTGCCCTTTGCACTGCCCCATCACATTGCTGGTGCGGCTGTGGACGGGGGGTGAACCCGACCCCTCATTGCACACTCCGCTTGGGGGCAGTTTGGTTGGGATTCTGGGTGCAGAATTGGTGTTCTTCACTACATGAGTGTTGTTTGTGCCATATGGCGATGCACCTTCACTTGTGTGAACAGGGAACCTTGCACCGGTCCTGAGAGGTGCATGCAGGAGGGTGTGCTTAGCTGAGAAAGCCCCACCTTTTACAGATGGAAGAAGAAAAATGCCTATGAAGACTTATGGGATGTAGGATATCATTTTGGGCAAAAAAAATGGTAGTAACCAAAAAAATGTAAAAAAGAAAAAAAAGGTTAAAACAAATAAGAATTATCCACCTTCCTATCTATTTATTAAGGCTGGTAGCATAAAGATTAAAAATAGTTGAAAAAATTATTATAAAAACGATGTAATTTTTTTTATTGTTATTTAAGTCTGATAAGCTAGCACGTTTTTTCTGTATCATCGAATGGGGCTGTACAGCCTTACCTGTAAATCCCTAACGGAGTCACGTAACCAGTGACGCAACGCGTAGGAGGAGCCAGTGACGGCATCCCCAGCTGATTGGGTTACGATCTCAACACCAGGAAGCCATGGAGCTGGAGAGCCAGCACACGGAGAGAGACATTGCGATCTGCTTGTATAAACTCTACCAAATGTGAGGGCACTTTTTGGAATACATTTATGCTTAATAAAATTGTGTCAACATACTACACTATGAGGCACTTTTTCTTTCATTACCAGGGAGAAACACATACTGATGTCCCTTAAAGGGAGTCCAAAGGATGTTTAAGGAGCTCTAGGTGGATCAATTCACTGCTCAATTGCTGCACACTATCTGTGTGCTGGAGGTGAGCGGGCATTGCACACGGGGGTGCTTGCTGATTTCTATTTACTTTTGGTGAAAGGATTTTGGCACTTCTTCACTGGTTTTATATTTTAATTATGCACAATTATAATCATCGTTTGAAGAATATATATATAACTTGTTCACTTCTACATGTATCATTGACTTTATTTTCACCCATTGAATTCACTTTTTTACTAGATTTATAGACTTTTTCACAATTCTTCACATTTTTTTTCAATTGTATTTATATATGAATTTATTTTTGCATATGAATGATTACTTCACCTTTGATTGATGCTAGTTTTTATTAATTGTTCATGACATTGTTCACAGTTTTTGAGTAGTGCACCACTGTATTTATTTATCTTTCCTGTAAACCAATTTAAGACTTATTTTTAGTGGCTCTTTAAAGTGTTACTAAAACCAGAACCTGCCTTCATTATATCTGGTCTCCCACAATACACATGTAGCACCCTCTTAGGTAGGTGCTAGGAAAAAGCATATATGTGGCCCTGTCTGCTTATCAGGGGGTCCTGATCAGTTAGCTAATCTGTCACATGCTTCCAGGTGTGGTCTGTTGAGTCTCCCCACTGTATCCAATGAGGGACCTTGTTGGACAGTGGAGGAAACCTGGCCAATAGCACACCAGGGTTTATGACTGTCCCAGTGGGCGGTGATTGCTGCAATGCACCCTGGGATTGGAAATAAATCCTGAGGGAGCATGTGACAGAGTGTCTTTTGGCAGCAGCATCAATCCCAGAGGGAGGTGACGGCTGTCTCTCCTTCTGACAAAGTGTGAAGGTGGTCCAGGCAGTCGGCCTAGGGACCGGAGGTTGAGCTGTGCTGCAGAGGATCCAGAGTGTGCTGACCGAGTGGAGCTGCTGGGCAGAGACCTTCTGGAAAAATAGTGTCGTGAGTACTCAAGATCTGCCCAGGGGTCTGCCTAAGAGAGGGGACCACTCCAGAGAGGTCAAGGGGATCCAGCTAACCAGGAACTTAGAGTAAAGGGGGTGCCATGTACTAAAGCCCTGAAGATAGGGAAGTAAAGGGGGTGCCAAGAAGGACCCTGAAGTGTTCAGCAATCCAGTTTGCACTAAAGTCAGCTAACTCAGGAAAGAGTACCTTAGGAAGCGTTAAGGACTTTTTCACAGTCAGAGGTGAAGTTCTAGTAATCGTCCTATCCGTGACCAGCGCCAGTCAGCGTTAACCAGCATCAGTGAAGCATTAACCAGCATCAAGCAGCATTTTCTCTAGAGTCCCTGCCTAATTGCGCATAGTTCAGTTGTTGGAGTATCCCACTTCTCCCATCCAAGTTCTCAAATAAACCTTAAAAACAAAGAAACTGGACTGGCCCTTGTCTGAGGTGCTCATACTTGGAAACATGCTTAAAGGTACTGTTGTTGCTAGCGGTAACCAAGAGGGACCCACACTCAGCAGCTCCCATGGGAATAGTGCTACACACAGAAGATATAAATGCAATTATTTTATTAAACAAAAACTGATAAATACCTTTTTTTTATCAGCAATCTATAGCAGTTAGAGCAATCTTGTGACTTGTATCAGTGTGTTGAAAGATTGTAGGAGGAGCTTTCATTTCTCTCACGATTGTCCTATCAGGCTTCAAGACCCCTAACCCTCTGTCTGGACAGTGCTGATTGGCCCTGTGCTGATCACATGCACCCTCCCAAGAAAAAAAAAAAAACTCAGCCCAAACAGGAAATGTTCTCTCGAGCAATAGAGACCAAACTGAGCATGTGCAGCCGGACTACTCTGACTTTGTCTTATCTGGACTTATCCAGAGTGACATTGCAGGAGGGGGAGCATCTGTGTATACAGGATCAAAGAGCTTTTTTTACACAATGCAGATGATTAATCACTTAAGTTCCATAGTGAGTATAACAAGCATGCTGTTAAGCATATACAGACTGATTTTACCGTTGTGGGTTTAGTAACACTTTAAATATGGTATTTTCAAAATGGCATATTTTGATAAATTGTATCACACAATGACACATGTACATACTGCTGCAAGAAATCATCACATGCTTATCGTTTCAGATCCATAATCGTAACAGCTTCAAAACCCCCCAAGGTGAAGCTCTGGCAGCCCAGCGACAACCATCTGTCCATATAACAAGAATACCATGACTACACCTGTTTAGCATGGTGCCCTCCAGCGCATAAGGATGTGTTTACAAACAAGCCGGAGCCTGGCAGCACTTGACCCTGGCACATGCCGATGGTGTCTCACAGCCTGCAGCTAACCTCATGCATATATCCCCAAATATTTTCAGCACTGCTAAGGACACGCTACAGAATGATAAGATTACAGAAACACAATCAGCAGAAGAAAATTGCACTGCCCACTTATAATACAAATTTTACCATTTGTGTATTGGAGATTAATGTACGCTTGATGCGCAAATAACTCAGTTGCGATAATAAGTGCACGTTTGGATAATAATATACGCCAAGCGCAATTAATCCCATTGTGCTAAAAAGCACAGTTCTCAGCTCTTTTGTACAAGGTAATGGAGCGCGCTCAGCAATACTCAGTAATACAGACACACAGGCTGTTATCACATTGGATGCTCAATAGAATATAATGCCTTAAGCATTGAGCTCCGTTTATTTATGGGACAACACAAGGATAACAGCAGCAAGTATATAGTTAAAATCAACAGCTATACAAAATCAGCCAATCAGTTCTATATTTACAGTCACATGACATAAGTTACTCACATAGAATCAGCCAATGACACACTTGTATATATTCAAATATACAGTAGAAAGGGGGAGTACACGATCGTGAATGAGCAGAACAGCGTGCATGGCTTCCCGCCGCTGGTGCGTGGAAATCCAAGCACCACAGTTAACAATGAAACCCACTTGTAGCGGAATTCACACCTAATACTACACAATGAAACCAGCGTGTAGAACCGTGAACGCTGCTCTGATCAAACTCGTGCATATATTTCCGCCACTACTACTAGTGTGAATCCCACTCAGCAAGGCTCAGAGAACAATGCCTAATAGGATTATACTACTGTTCCCATAGACGTGAGGTTATCTGCAGAGAAAGAGCCATGCTGTTTCCACTATGGTGATCAGGCACAGTAGAAAAACCTGAGCGTGTATCCTTTCATAAAGGCAGATCGATATCAAAATGGCATTGATTTCACAGCACAAACATCCCCACCGAGCGATCAAATCTGCATAGAATACAGGGGCCCCCGCTGGTGGACATATCCTTGCTGCTTGATCCTTGAACTCCGCACTGCAATATACATAGATCTCTACCGGCAAACAGACATGGAGTGTTCGCCGGCAGAGATGTTAATGTAGAGTGAACGCGTCTACACATCTAAAGGAAGGTTTTCACTGCCAGTATTCTTTCCTCAATGCCGGTTTACCCGTACACGCTCTGATTGTATTGCAAGCAAACTGAAAACAGGAGCCATAATGACAGGCTAAATAAAACATATCCTGAAAAATGTCCACACTAGTCCTAATAAAATTTCCACAACATTAGGTAAGTGGAGTGTTTTTTTTTTTTTTTTTTTACGGATTTGCTGAATTTTAAGCAAGGACAGCTGATTACAGTTATTGTTTTGGTACGCTATTAGGCTGTCCCATTTGCATTTTGTTGTTTATGAGGATCTTCTTGTATTTGTCTCAATTTAGCTGCAGTTTAAAGCTAAATGGCAATTTGTACATTGTTTTTTTTTTACTTTGTAAGTTTTCCACTTACCAGCAGTCAGCCAGTCATTACTATGCTTGTTGGCGTACAAGAAATGATCCAGAGGACAGGGCTTCACAGCCTCTGCATAGGAGGAATTCCAATCTCCCCCTTAAAATTCCAAGGTAAAATTCTGACACTCTCCTCCACATCCCACGATGAAATGCATTGCAGAACACTTCCAGGTTCAGCACAAACGGAGCTCTCCCACCGCTTTCCAATCTGAAAAGGCCTCCATTGCTCTCAGAGAAACCCACTGAGGTCAGAAGATGACAGAGGTGATCAGATGGCTGTATAGTCACCAGCTCACTTTTACAAGTGAGCCCCCAGACCCCTTTTAGGCCTTGCCACCCACCTAGGTCCCCATACAATACAGAAAACACATCTTCAAGAGCCAATATATCCACCAGAACAGAAGACTTTATATAACTATGTTTGGTACTGGTGGCTTCTGCAGTGTTTTATTTTAACCACTTTACCACTAGAGCATTTTGCTGTCTTACGTCTGGGCCACTTTTTGCGATTCGGCGCTGTGCGACTTTAACTGACAATTTCGCGGTCGTGCGACGCCATACCCAAACGAAATTTACGTCCTTTTTTTCCCACAAACAGAGCTTTCTTTTGGTGGTATTTGATCACCTGTGCGATTTTTACTTTTTGCGCTATAAACAAAAAAAGAGCGTAAATTTTGAAAAAACAACAATATTTTTCACATTTTTTTATATGAAATTCCCCCCAAAAAAATGTAAAAATCAAAATTTTTTTACATTTTTGGCCAATTTGTTTTCTGCTACCTATGTTTGGTAAAAAAATTCACAATAAGCGTATTTTGATTGGTTTGCGCAAAAGTTATTGCGTTTACTAACAAAGGGAAAGATTTCTGTTATTTTTTTTTTCTTTTTTTAACGCGTAATGGCGGCGATCTGCGATTTTTTTTGCGGGACTGCGACATTGCGGCGGACAGATCGGACCCTTGACTGACATTTTTGACACTTTTGGGGGTACCAGTGACATTACTGCAGTAATCAGTGCTATAAATATGCACTGTTACTGTAAAAATGACACTGGCAGGGAAGGGGTTAATTTTATTGGAGAGGGAGGGGTTAATGTATGCCTGGTGCTTACTGACGTGTGGGGGGGAGGTGACTGAGTGACACAAGGACAGATCCAGGGTTTAGCTATGCTGAACCCTGCAATCTGACCCTGCCTGTCACTTCAGAGATCCGCCCGCTTGTGTTTACACAAGCAGGCGGATCTCCACACTAGATCCCCGACGATCGGGGAAGAGCGGCGGCGATCGCCGCTGCTCCTCCCCTGGCCCGACTCCCGCTGTGACTGAATACAGCGGGAGCGAGCCTCCGGCGGCGCGTGAGCGCTGCCCACAAGGGGGAGTGTCTGATCGGCCCTGGACACAGACAGTCTGCGATCATTTGAAGATAATCGCTCCATGAGCGATTACAGGCGAATGACTTACACAAGCCCTATGCTTTAAACAAGCCCTTTAATTAATTAGTGGACCAAGAAATATTGTACAGATTATACATTTCCTAAATCCTGCAAAAAGTCTAAACAGGAATTTACATTTTTAATATAATGACGGAGAATGAAAAAACAAAAACAAAATCAACAGCTGCACTACCTTTGTATTTAGCATGTGAAATAAAGCTATTCACACCTCCGTAAGCATCTCCGAAGACATCGTAATTTCCATGTGAGCACAAAAAGCGACTCATCTGTTAAATTCAATCATGTAGTATTGCTCCAGAGCCTCTGTAATACTGTCACTGTGTAGGACGAGCTGCCTGTTGACCTGACACAACACTATAAAAGACTGCATTGATTTTCCAAGCACTTCATCTCTGCTGAAATAACTGAATCATTCTGTAAAATATAGGAAAGAAAACTTTTTTCATAACCTAATGGTCTAGCCATGAGGAAAAGGCACTTGCGTTTTCAGAATTTGTTCTTGAAATGACACAACAATAAATTTATTTTCCAATATATCCTGAGATAACAGACACAGCCAGCATTTTCAGGAAGTTGGCAACAGTATTGCTTTTATGACAGGTTCTCCAAAAAAATAAAAATAAAGTGTGTTGGCAGGTGAGGTACCACCCATTTATAGCCATTGGTTATGAAGGGAAGTGCCATGACCTGTACCTCAAAGCCCCTCATATTTTATAAATGACAGTGTAGTGAGTAAGGCTAGCCATGCACACTTAGATTTCTGGCTTACAAAAGCAGTCAGCGAAGAGAATGCCACCCATACTGACTGCCAAAAAGATCAATGGTGCCATGGTGTTGGCCCTGTAAATACGCAGGAAGAATCAAAAGAGAGATCAATCAGCCACCGCTCAAGGAACCTCTAGCAACCTCTGGTTTAACAGTGGCAGTGATAGAAAAGTTCCAGGGGAGTGGCAGGGGCATCAAAACCGAGTAAACAAAATACTTTTTTTTTACCTCCACCTACTGGCTGATACTGAAACAGATGGACTGTATACCATATGATAAGTATTGTTGGCTTATGAGGAAACTCTTTACCCAATGCCTTCACTATGGAGAGGGCTATTAGCCTTTGAGTTCTGAATATACACTATATTGTCAAAAGTATTGAAACACCTGCCTTTACATACACATGAACTTTAATGGCATCCCAGTCTTTGTTCGTAGGGTTCAATGTTGAGTTGGCCCACCCTTTGCAGCTAGAATAGATTCAACTTTTCTGGAAAGGTTTTCCACAAGGTTTAGGAGTGTGTCTATGGGAATGTTTGACCATTCTTCCAGAAGCGCATTTGTGAGGTCAGGCACCGATATTGGACAGGAAGGCCTAGCTTGCAGTCTGCACTCTAATTAATCCCAAGGGTGTTCTATTGGGTTGAGGTCAGGACTCTGTGCAGGCCAATCAAGTTCCTTCACTCCAAACTCACTCATCCACACTAAATTGCCAAAAGTATTGGGCCACCACTCCAAATCATTTGGTGGAGAGGGGATTTTGGTGTGGGGTTGTTTTTCAGGGGTTGGGCTTGGCCCCTTAGTTCCAGTGAAGGGAATCCTAAGGTGTCAGCATACAAAGACATTTTGGACAATTTCATGCTCCCAACTTTGTGGGAACAGTTTGGGGATGGCCCCTTCCTGATTCAACATGACTGCGCACCAGTGCACAAAACAAGGTACATAAAGACATGGATGAGTGAGTTTGGTGTGGAGGAACTTGACTGGCCTGCACAGAGACCTGACCTAAACCCAATAGAACACCTTTGGGATGAATTAGAGCGCAGACTGCGGCGAGCCAGGCTTTCTCATCAACATCCGTGTCTAAACCCACAAATGCGCTTCTGGAAGAATGGTCAAACATTCCCATAGACACACTCCTAAACCTTGTGGACAGCCTTCCCAGAAGAATTGAAGCGGTTATTGCTGCAAATGGTGGGCCAACTCAATATTGAACTCTACTGATTAAGACTGGGATGCCATTAAAGTTTATGTGCGTGTAAGGCAGGCGTCCCAAAACTTTTGACAACAGAGTATACGCTTGCTATGATTAGAAGCATAGGATTTTAAATATTTAGCAGAGACTTTGTCAAGTATTCTTGATTCTTATGCTGAACTGCCTTTGATAGTGCTCTTACTGATGACGGTTGGATTTGTGCTGTTGATGAACTACTGCTTTACTAGTTTGGTATCCATACCTTTGGGATTCATTGCAGGGGAAGTGCAGATACCCTGTGAGGGAAATTAATGCACAACTGTACAGTATATATCTGCATAACCTGCCAATATATGGCTAATAATCTCCTCCGGACAAGGAGTTTATGTTTGGCACACCCTGCAGTGTCTTTGATCCATCTGTGAGAGGGAGAGGACTGGGGCTCAAAAACATGAACAATTTTTGAATGTTTGTGGGTATTCCCCCAAACCTTTGGGTCACCTCCTCTAGACTACAGTATTCGGAGTTCATCAGCCACACTAAGGAGCATGTTACATCTACAAATGAGGATACACAAAAATGATGATTAAACCTTCATATGCCTTGGGTTTATACAGCTGAGGACATATGAATGCTATATAATTATCCACAGGAATCAGCTTACAAGATAATCATCTCACTATATTGGGAGCTGTAAATGCATATGCAGCCCCATTGATAACAATGCTTTATTCTCCATCTGTCGATATTAAAAGTATTTGCCAATTAAAAGTCCATACTCCTTATAATTCAGGGCTCGACAAAACCCAGGTGCCAGGTCACAATGGCGACTGGAAATTGCGCCCTGCAAGGGTCTGGGTTACTCCCACGGTCAGTGGACTAAGGTCAGGGTGGCCGATAATTGAGGCTTTGCAGCCTGCTGGAGCATGATACACGCTCCTTTGTACGAACCGGCACTCTCCTGTGGTGGGCGGTGCTGTGGTAAGCATGGCTTGCTCTCACTGCCCGCCCACCTCTGACATCTCCTACCCAGTTTGACAGCTGGGGTTGAGGTTGTGGGCTTGATTGGTCGCCCCACCCCTTCCTTACCGCCACTGACTGCCACATCTCCAGTGCCGCCTGTCAAGTTGAGGTATGCATAGTTACTGTACACATTGGTCTGTACCAAAGTATGCATGGGTTGTATCTGTAAAATGACCATGGCAGCTGGAAATCACTATAGTAGGCAGCACTATTACATTGGCTGTCACTGACTTCTGAGTTCGGTGCCAAGCAGATGCCCTACTGCTTAGTGATAACAGAAGGTTGCCCGCTCACCTTGGCTGCCATTCAAAGAATACTATGATTTTTTTCAATGACTGCAAAGCGCTCTGATTGGCAGGAATTGTAGATCATAACATTACCGCCCCACCGCTTCGTTCAATTAGAGAATGGTTTTCAGCACCTCCTTTTTATACCAATCCCTTTTGGTGCATATCATTTGCCAGAAGAGGGGATGTGTCTGTATAAAAGTCCATGGACCCCTTTGTTTTTCTTTCACTTTGAATACATTTTTTGTGTGTTTATCAACAATTGCGATTTGTTAAAATGGTAATCAATTTCCTGGCATACAAAAAATACATTATAGAAGACCACACATATATGTCTCTTATTTTTAACGGGTATGAAAAGATCTCAAGTCTACATAATGGTGAATAAGTACATGAGAAAGTGACTTCCAAGTGTTGAGTTCAAATGTTAAGTTTGAGCATTGAAATAACGGACATCTACGCCAATCAGGTTTGCATTAGTCTCCATATGTTTACTCAGAATATACGTCATACAGCGGCCGTACAACGGTTCACACCATCCTTCAACGGATGTGTGACCCAGATTACATTTTGGTTATAGCTTTTATAGTACATAAACGGGCACAAGCCCAAGTTACAGATTACACAAGGTTTCACAAGATTTCACAATACAGTCTAGGCGGATGACAATACATTCCTTGTGGAAAATCCCAATTACACATCAGGTCATCTTGACCCAGCAAGGGCATAGTGACAGGTTAGTCTGACAAATAAAAAAGATTGAATATGTTAGGGAAAATAACATTTTACGGTAATAAGAGCTTATTTTCATAAACATCTCTTTTCGGGAACTTTATCATTTTTGGCAGAACATTTCATATCCTCTGGGACAACGTGAGACACAGTAGAACAATTACACAATAACAGACAGAATTCTAAAACTAATATTAAAATAGATCTTCATGTTAAGAGGGAACTCTGGATTATGTGGAGAAAAAGTTCTTTAATATATGTTCATATCTTGACACAAGTAGTGCTACACCTGAAAAGAAAGGAGTTGGGAGAAAACTGCAATCCAACCCTACTGAGTATGATCTTGTTCGCTAAGTGGGTCAATGGGTTTGCAGCCAATAGAATGTTATGAATCGAAACATTAATAAATGAGGTTACGAAACATAGTGATATAATGAAGCTCTGTATAGAGAAAAACAATGGAAGCAATGAAGATGGAACAGAAAGAGACAAAAGAAGAAAGGAAAGATGGCTAGGAAGAGAAGAAAAAAGAGTAGGGAATGAGGGAGAGAAAGGGGTAACATTAAGAATCCCCAAACATTTGCTTCTAAGATGAAAGTTCTATGAGGAGGTGAAGCTTTTAGGCAATAGGAGGGCCCCCTTGTGTTTCTTAAGGTGCATAACCCAACAAGTAACAAGTATTCCCAATCAGACTGCCCAAGGCTCTTATACATCTTCCATTGGAAAACTTAAATTTCTAAAGTAATTAGTGTTTGTTAGGACAAACCACTTGGCATTTAACAAAAAAAATCTTGTTATACACAAAAGCTTTAGGGAATGTCTGTGCTTCTCATCTCAATGTTTAAAAAAAAAAAAAAAGCTTTACATATTAAAGAAGCAGTAATTTTCCCGGCAGAGTGTCAACAGAAGATGAAGATAGAACAGCTGTGCAGAGCAGGGAGACAAATTACTGATGAGCAAAACCTAGCCAACTACTGGAACGTCCTTAAGAAACCTCATCAGATAGAAAATCACAGCTTTCAACAGGAGGGTGTAAAACGATTTTCTCTCTTACAAATATCTCAGAAAATCAGAAATGCCAAATATCACACATAAGCATCACTTTTAGTGAAATAAAACAAATGTATGTAGATTAGCAAAAGTGAAGTGTTTTAGATAAATGGTTCACTTTGACGGATAATGCTGAACGGGCAAATTGTTACTGTGGAACTCCATTAACGTGAGCTCGGGTTAGTCATTTTAAATGCTGCAATTTTCATAAGGGGCGCTTATACTCATATTACCATTGCTGAAAATTTCTTTGGAAAATGTTAGTTGCCTGGCTGTCAGGCTGATTCACTGGCATATCCTGGTAAAGAAAGGTCGCGTCGCCGTCCCAGGTACAGCTAGCTTTGGGGTGCTTTTTGAGGCTGGGTGGCAGATTACCAGCGCAACAGCACCCAGTCTGCACATTACCACTATATGGGGTTCCCTGCAAACCAAAAAGGGACATGATGGGGAACTAAGGTCTCCGCTTCCCCATCAGGCTCTGACCATTGTAAGGGTCACTGTTTGCTAGTATGCTGTCAACTGTAAAGCCAACAGTGTCCTTAACAACCAGTGATAGGTGGAGAGGGAGGGGGAAGTGATGGCAAACATGCCTCCTGCTACACAGCATACAGAGACAGGCACTCTGTCTGTCTCTGTACATTATATTGTAGTTGGTCTTAACTACATCCAGTTTCATTATCTATGAACTGGATTTAACTATTTTTGAGTTGAGTGCAGTAAAAGCATTTTCCTATAAGGCTTGCTAAAGCTATCGAAACAGGCAGCAGGGATTTTTAAATCTGATACAGGCCATTTTAAAGGTGCCATACCGCCAGAAAAGTGTTATGGGTGCTTTATAGAATTCCCTGAAAGACTCTTCTAACAAAAAATTCCAATAGCAATTTTTTGGGTTAGGTCTACTTTTATGCTCCCACATTTGTATGATCAACATGGTAATCCAATAAACATACAGTAGTATATGGCATTTCATAAATCTTTACTAAAGCATTTCTCACCTGCCTTTATATGTAGTGCACTTATGCGGACAATAAAACACTGTACTGCTATTGAAGGGAGAAACTTCTTTACACTCTTTTCCCCAGTCCTTTCTGTCCTTGGCTTTATATGCATATTATTTGGTATGCATGTAGTCAATGTATTTCCTGACCTCAGGCCCCATGTGTCTTATGACTATTACAAATGTCAGGAAACAATTTAGCTTTGCAGTCAACTCCAATTTGCTGCATGTGTTTATTGATAGCTAGCAGTAGCATTGTAGTTAATTCAGATCCTGCATTGTTCCTTGGTATTTGTAATATTTATAGGAAATGTGCCCCTCATGGAACTTTGGGTCAGAAGTACATCTGCTGGAACCATGCTGAGAACACAGATAAAGCCAAGGACAGAAAGAACTGGTAAAACGTGCACAGAAAACAGAAATGCCTCCTTTGTGAATCCATACCATTTGACTGTTGCTAGGTCAGCTCAGGAAACATGAGAGAAATGTGAGGAGTGCCGAGGCCTAGACACTATTATCTAAGTTTTGAATTCCAAAGTGTTTGATTGAAGACACTGGTTCCTTTTATACTAAATATTTTGTACAATTTTCTATGTTAACCAACACAATTGTATTCCTATATTTCGTAGGCTGGTTATTTTATCTTACAAAATACAAAGGGGGCAATGCTAATTAAGCCATTAAAAGTCTCTATAAAGCATTAAGAAAAATTCCACATATTGTGTTGAGAAGATCCCCACACACCAGTATCAGTGAGAAAAAAGTGTGATCTACAGTGCATCCAAAAAGTATTCACTTCCCTTTTTTCACATTTTGTTATGTTACAGCCTTATTCCAAAATGAATTAAATTCCTTATTTTCATCAAAATTCTACAAACATTATGCCATAATGACAACGTGAAAGAAGTTTGTTTGAAATATTTGCAAATTTATTCAAAATAAAAAAAAAAATCACACGTACGTAAGTATTCACAGCCCTTGCTCAATACTTTGTTGAAGCACCTTTGGCACCAATTACAGCCTTAAGTCTTTTTGAATATGACGCAACCTTGGCACACCTATTTCTGGGAAGTTTCACCCATTCTACTTTGCAGGACCTCTAAAGATCCATCAGCTTGGATGGGGAGCGACGGTGCACATCCATTTTAAGATCTCTCCAGAGTTGTTCAATCGGGTTCAAGTCTTGGCTCTAACTGGGCCACTCAAGGACACTCACAGAGTTGTTCCGTAGCCACTCTTTCATTATCTTCGCTGTGTGCTTAGGGTCGCTGTCCTGTTGGAAGATGAACCTTCGCCCCAGTCTGAGGTCCAGCAGGTTTTCATCAAGGATGTCTCTGTACATTGGATTGCTGCATTAATCTTTCCCTCAATCCTGGCTGGTCTCCCAGTTACTCCAGCTAAAAAACATCCCACAGCATGATGCTGCCACCACCATGCTTCACTGTAGGGATGGTATTTGACAGGGGATGAGCGGTACCATGTTTCCTCCAGACATGAAACTTACCATTCAGGCCAAAGAATTCAATCTTTGTTTCATCAGACTAAAGAATTTTGTGTCTGGAGAGACCTTCAGGTGCCTATTGGCAAACTCCAGACGGGCTGTGATGTGCCTTTTACTGAGGAGAGGCTTCCGTCTGGTCGCTCTACCATACAGGCCTGACTGGTGGAGTAGTAAAAAGTAGTGAGGCGCTACTACTTATTAGCACACCAACAAATTAAATTGAAATATTAATAAATATCTTGCTAAATGGTGCTATATGTAAAACATACCATTTACCATAATAATGGTAAAAATGTGCTACACAATCAGTGCTGAATGATCAGTGCAAACAGAATAGATGAAATAGATCATGCAATACAAAAAAATCTTCTATTTACAGACTGTTAGTGCAAATACGTGAAAACTATATATGTATAAATATAAAGTGCAAAAGACGGTATACAAAAATTAAAGTTTTTAAAGTTTTTTAAGGGAAAGAGGTGGAATGTGCAATGGCCAAGTCAATCACCTGACCTGAATCCGATTGAGCATGCATTTCACTTGCTGAAGACAAAACTGAAGGGAAAATGCCCCAAGAACAAGCAGGAACTAAAGACAGTTGCAGTAGATGCCTGGCAGAGCATCACCAGGGATGAAACCCAGTGTCTGGTGATGTCTATGCATTCCAGACTTCAGGCTGTAATTGACTGCAAAGGATTTGCAACCAAGTATTAAAAAGTGAAAGTTTGATTTATGATTGTTAATCTGTCCCATTACTTTTGGTCCCTTAAAAAGTGGGAGGCACGTATACAAACTGTTGTAATTACTACACCATTCACCTGATTTGGATGTAAATACCCTCAAATTAAAGCTGAAAGTCTGCAGTTAAAGCACATTTTATTTGTTTCATTTCAAATCCATTGTGGTGGTGTATAGAGCCAAAAAGATTAGAATTGTGTCGATGTCCCAATATTTATGGACCTGACTGTACATGGGATTTTTTTCATGTTTTATTTTTATTACATTACAAAGTAAATACAAAGAAGGCAAACAAACTTCTTTTTTACTTTGTCATTATGGCATATTGTTTGTAGAATTTGAGGAAAATAATGAATTTAATCCATTTTGGAATAAGGTTGTAACATAAAATGTGGAAATAGTGAAGCGCTGGTAATACTTTCCGGATGCACTGTAATTGTCATCACTGTGAGAGAAAGCCAATCTGCTTACCAGATTGTGTTGACACTTAAGTTAGAGAGAGGTTAATACCAGCATTTGCAGAACAAAGGCTGAATGGATCATCAGCAGGCTCACTGTACGGTCCGTCACTGCAGGTTGCTTCAATAGGATGTACCTGGAAAAAATTGGATTTTTTACACCCTAAAATCCATTTCTCTGATTTTCATTGATGGACACAGCTCCTGATCTTCTTAACCATTGGGACATCCCAAAGCAGTGTTAAACATGAGGGGTGGAAACAGCGAGAAAGAAATTCCCAAGGCTAAAACTATAGCCAACCAGGTAAACAGGAGCTCAACCAAAACAACTGGAGCCCACCTGAAAAAAACAATACAACCTCAAAGAGGACCAGGTCCTCTAAACAGCAGCCTGAAAAACCTTGCGGCCAAAGGAAGCATCCGACGACCAGGTGGCCGCCTTGCAAACCTGCGTCACTGACGCCTGATGACGGAAGGCCTAGGAGGCACTGAGCGCCCGACTAGAGTGCGCCTTGACAGGGAAAGGAGGAACCTGACCCTTGATGGAATTTGCCTGAATCCCCGCCTGTCTGATCCATATGGAAATGGTCGCAAAGGAAGCAACCCCATCCATAAGCACAAATAGCGAGCCTGACTTCCTAAAAGACTCTGTAGCTGCCAGGTACACCCTAATCGCCCAGACCACATCCAAGGCATGCAAAGCTATTTCCTTCCGATGTTTTGGCCTGGAACACAGGGAAGGCAACACATTGTCTTTATTCAAATTAAAATTTAGCGACAACCTCAGGACTGTGAACCACCAAGTAAGGTGAACGACAGGGTAACGCCGCCAATGCCGATACCCTGCACGCAGAGGTGAATGCCATCAAAAAGGCCACCTTCTGGGACAGCGTAAATAAGGGAATTTCCTGAAGATTCTCAAAAGGAGGGTTCTGGAGGACTGAGAGCACCAAATTGAGGTCCCAAGGTGGCAACAGAGACTGCACTGGAGGGGAGTGCCTAACTCCCTGAAGAAAAGAACGCGCCAAGGCATATGTGGCAAAAGGCCGTTGAAAGAAGACTGCTAAGGCCGACACCTGACCCTTGATAGTACTCAAGGCCAGTTTCTGCTCAACACACCTTTGAAGGAAGGTCAAGATCCGAGCCACCGAAAAAAGAGCAAGGATGAACCCCAATAGACTCACACCACGCAATGTACGTCTTCCATGTACGATGGCAGATCTTGCTAGAAGTAGATTTCCTAGCTTTTAACAGTGTTGGAATCACCTACTCAGACAAACCCCTATCAATAAGCACCTGGCATTCAACAGCTGTCAAAGACAGCAAATGTAAAGCAGGATAGAAGATTGGTCCTAGGGACAGCAGAACCTCCCTAAGAGAAGATTCCAAGGAATGTTGGTGACCAGCCACAACGGATTGGCGTACAAAACCCGGCCAGGGCTACTAAGATGACCAGAATCCCTTCTGTCTCAATCCTACATAGAAGTCTTGGCAGAAGCTTGAGAGGAGAGAAGGTGTAAATCAGATGATACTGACCCCACGGGGCCACCAGCGTATCCGTGCCTGCCAGAGGATCCTGTGACCGAGCCACAAACCTCTGCACCTTTCTGTTGAGCCGGGACGCCAACAGAACCACCTCGGGGTTGCCCCACCAGGGACACAGCTGATGAAACACCTCTGGATGAAGGGACCACTCCCCTTGGTCCAATGCCTGTTGACTGAGGTAATCTGCCTGCCAGTTTTCTGCCCACCTTAGAATGCTGGCTACCCCCAGGGCCACCGGGACACTTCTTGTGCCTCCTGGTGATTGACATAAGCCATAGCTGTGGCATTGTCTGATTGAATACGCACTGGACATCCCTGACGATGATCCGTCCAATGTTCCAGGCACAGTCTGGTCGCTCGGAGTACCAAGACATTGATCGGTAGTCTGGACTCTTCCAGTGTCCAGCAGAAATTTTGCTGAGGACGCCCCCCCCCCCCCAGCCGGACAGGCTGGCATCCATGGTGACCACTGTCTAATACAAGGGGAGGAGGGATTTATCCAGCCGAAGCAGGAAGCCATCATATCAGAGACTCTTTCATTCCCCGGCTCAGCCAAATCAGATTTTCCAGAGACTGGGGATTCTTGTCCCATTTGGCCAGAATCTCCCTTGCAGGGAACTCGTATGGAGCTGTGCACATGGAACAGCTTTGAATGTAGACACCATCAGGCCAGGCACCCGCATGAAGGTCTGGAGGGATTACCATCTGCTGGACAGCAGGAGAAGAATTACAGCCTGCAGTTTCTGGAGTTTGTCCAGAGGAAGGAGACCCAGATAGTCCAGCTTTGTGGACGGAACCAGAGCAGACTTCTGAAAATTCAAAATCCAGCCAAACACCCTCAAGCTCGTATTGTGATTTCCAGGTTTCCAGAGCAGTAGGAGACTCCACTCATAGAAGGAGGTCGTCCAAGTAGCCAAGTACCGCAATCCCCCATTGGCGTAACAATACTAGCACCGGGGCAATCACTTTCGTGAAGACCCAAACAGCAGAAGTGAAACCAAAGGGTAACACAAACTGATATACTCCTCTCCCACGGCAAAGCAGAGGAAGCGCTGGAGACCGACACATATTGGAATGTGAAGGTAACCGTCATGATGTCGATGGAAGCAAGAAAAATCCCCGTAATGCAGGGAAGTCCCCACCGTGCGAACCGACTCCATTCTGAACTTCTGCACCAGCACAAAGCAGTTCAGCGCCTTGAGGTCCAGAATTGGACGCACCTTGCCTTCCTACCTCGGACTGTAAACAGGTTTGAGTAAAACCTCTGAAAACATTCCTAAGTTAGAACTGGGACCGTCACCCTTTAAAAGGCCCAAAAAGAGCCTGTAAGGGGACAGTCGCACATTAGAAGGAAGAACCTTACTGGAGGGAAAGAATGCAACTCGATCTTGTAGCCGGACCGAATGACCTTGTGGATCCACCTTGTACCAGGGGAGTCCACGGGTCTGGGAACCAGCGAAGATGTCCCCCCACCCCAGATACGTGTAAGGGCGCACCTTCATGCTGAAGGGGCCTTGTCCGTGGGTCTAGAGAAGCCTGCTCTTGACTTGCCAGACCAAGTTCGCTTGGATCCTCCAGGAGGCCCCGAAGGGCTCCTATCCCTTGTCAGTCTACCCTGAGGGCCGAAAAAACATCTTATGAGCCGGGAAGGAGGGCCCACGTCTACGACGAGGGTCCTTGGCCTTATAAGCATGCAGAAGAAAGGTACTCTTCCCCCTATGAGACCTTTAATGATGTCATCCAGGGTAGCACCAAACAGGTGATCTCCTTGAAAGGGAGAATCAGTCAATGGCTCAAGGCCTTTTGAGAAGTCTGGTCCGCAGACCAGCATTTGACACGCCGAAGGACCACTGCCGAAACAGAGCCTAGCCATTAGGGTAGCCGCATCCAAAGAGACATCACAGATAAACTGCAGCCACTGAACCAGCTGGTCCTCCAGCTCAGCAAAGGCAGGAGGGAGCTACTCCCCCTCCAGGTCACGGCACCAAAAGCCTAGGCCATTCGGTCAGTGTCTGCGACACCAGGGCAATAGTGAATATTAGTCTCAGTGCTGAACCAACCAGGGTGAACATATTGCGGTCCACAGCTTCTGCCTTCCTGTCAGCCGGGTCCTAAGGCCAGGGACTCTTCACCCGGAATCATGGTTGCCTTGTTTAATGTGGAAACTGGAGGGTCCACCACCGGTGGAACAGTCCACTTCTTAAGAAGAGACTCCACATAGGGGTATTGCATAGCAAAACTGCATAGGGACCCCAAGGGGATGCTCTGGTCGTCCCCACTATTTAGTGACACTATTCTGTCAAAATAGGAGGGGAAAGGGAACACCTTTTCCGCTCTGGATGGCTTGTGAATGCCAAAGGGAATCTGCGCCTTCGCCGCAGCTTCAGCTGCGTCCTCCATCTCAGGCACAGCTACAATCAGTGCGTCGTCTACCAGTGCCTTTTCGTATGCAGTTGCAGAAGTGGAGGCATCCTCACTATCTGAGCATTTAGGGTGCGTGGACGCAGACCCAGCAGGGTGACCCACGTCCATGGCGGCAAAATCAGATTCAGGATCTGATGAGACTGATGAGACAGATGAGGCAGGGGAGTGTGGGGGGGGGTGCATTTTTGCTAGCCCGTCGCCCAAAAGCCACTTCCACCCGGGACACCAAGGACTCCAGGACCGCAGTCAGTACGTCGATGGATGGATGGGGCCCGGAGGGCCCCGCATCCTTAGAGAGGGGATCAGTTGGGGAGATGTGCTCCAAAGACTCCATGGAGTCATCAGGGAGACCCCACAAAAAAGTGGAGAGAGGCCCCCTGTAGAAAACTAGGTACCACATCTACCAGGAGAATTTGCACTGCACGAATGGCAATCAGAAAATGAAAAGATAGAGGAGTCAGCACCAGGGGGTGAAGAGGGGCTCCCACCACCGAAATCGCCGCCCCGAAGGCTCCACTGTCATGGCTGGCACTTCTTTCAATGGCAAACCATCGAAACATGGCCACCGTGCAATTAAGCACACAGGCTACAAAAAAATGGCGGCTCCGCATGGCACCACAAAGCTCCCAGGGACCCAGAAAGGATCCCTAGATCCCTTGGAATCAGAAATTGGGACAGGCAGAAAGGGGGGCCCTGGTAGGAGCCCCCACCAGGTACAGCCCCCCCACAGCCGATCACCCGACGGCACAACCCTCTGCCCCCATCACCAGCACACCGCACCCTGCCCTCACCCTAAACGGTGGACCAGGCTACCCCACAGCATCAGTGAAGGGGGGCAGATGGGGGGTGCCTAATGGGAAAGACGGGAACCCAGGGGTCCGACCGTCCCATGGAGGGACCCATGTCCACCCCAAAACCCTCCAGGGGGAGAGGGGGGGGGCAGATACCTACCATACCAGAAACCAGGTGGGCACTGCTCCAGACAGAACCTCCTCTCCCATCAAAATGGTGGGCTGTCGGCCTGGAAGAACGCTGGGACTCAGGCCAAGACTCTGTCATATGCAACCTCCTGAGGCATTAAACTCGCATGCCAGCCCCCATCCAGTGGGGCTATGTCGCAGCCGACTAAGCGTGGAGTGGAGGTCTGCGGGCCCGCTGGCCATACTGGGGTTACCACTGGATCTAAATTATCCAGACGGTCGCACAGTCTGGCAGTTGACTGTAGATCTCACAGTAAAAAATCCAGGAAAAAAAAATTCTACCTAAAAAAAAAAAAACATCCAGGACCAGAGATCCGAGCAAGGAACTAGGTCCTTACTCCTGACTAGGAAGAAAAAACTATAGCTATAGTAATATATAGTAGTGGCATAGTACCTATAGCAGAGAGAGGGAGTATACCCCCCTGGGACTGCCCACAGGCATAGCCAGACTTTTTTCTGCCTAGTGTCCTACTCCTGTAGGGGGCAGTATAACCCAATGGTTAAGAAGTTTAGAAGCTGTGTCCGTCAATGAACAAAAGAGAAATGAAAATTTTCAATATTGCTGTTCAAGGAGAAGCAGATTGTTAGATCTACACCTCTCTAGCGGGAACAGCCATAGATGGACCGAAATTTGGCTGGTCCCAGGTCAATTGGACGAATTTCGAATAATCTATGTCCAGCTTTAGGCTGGGTATGGACAGTTCATTTTCTTCAGGTTGCAGGCTGAATGAAAAGAAAAAAACAAAACAAAAACAAAACAAAACACAAAAAGAAAGCCCCCAACCACACAAGTGAGGTGAGTGGAGAAATGCCCCGCTAGGAGATTGTATTCTGACAGCAGGACCCTCCCCGCTCAGAGTACACCAATCAGCACCTGCAGCCTTTGATCAATGAAAGTTTTCTAGGGTGATCAAACAGGGAAGGTCACACACAGATTGAAATTCGTCCGGTCCCTGAAAAATCGGCCAAATTCCAATCCATCTGTACCAGTGTTGCCAACCGTCCGTATATTCACGGACGGCCCGTAAAATCGGGGCACTTTTCTCCTGCCCGTAAATGCCCGTAGCAGGAGAAAAGTGCCCGTTAAAATGATGGCTGCGGCGAGAGCCACGAGAGAAAACTGACTGCGCATGCGCGGCGTGCGCCTCTGCTCGGTCTCGGACACACAATCACATCATCATCTCCTCCTCCCCCCCGCCTGACCGCCGCCCTGTGCCCTGCCCATGGCCCGCCCAGTTTTTTCCCGCTACTGCCGTCGCTACCTCCCCTGGCCTATAAATACCCCAGGACTGAGCGGGTGACGCAGTGGGGGACCGGACGCGACGCGTGACGCGAGCAAGGCAAGCCAGTAGGACGGAGGAGGTGGACGTGGACCGCGTCATGACGTGTATGGTGGAGACTGGACGGAGAGCACCATAAAAGACATATGATATGATTGTAATTCTTATATCCACCTGGTTTCCTTTTCAGCTCTCTTCTCTTATTATAATCTTTCTACCCAATTTCAATACAGTATAGTACACTTTTGCAAGGAAAGAGACCTTTCAGTTTTCAAATAAAGTGGTCTAAATTGGTTGCTCAATGTAATTTGGAGCTATTATTTTTAAACATGGGACCTTTCTATTTAAATAGAAGGGGTTTCCTGGTAAAATTGTAGGTAAAACACTATCTATTTTAGGGACTGGCCAATCTTTCTTGAGAATATTTTTATTTCTATACAATTGGTTTTAAAAAGTAGCAATAAAAGCTATCTTTTCCACTATTGTTTTTTTTTTCTCAGTGTTCAGAGAGAAAATCTCCTAAAACAATGTTGACAAAAAATATATACAGTATTTATGTTTTTTTAAGTATTGTATCGAAAGGCTAAAAAGCCTGTCAGATTTATATTTCTGTCGGTGTTCCTGATACACATTTTCCCTTTTCTGGCTTGTGAATCCACTGTCACTGTCAAATAGGTGAGGTGCAGTCTCTGACCACCTCCTGTACCATGTCCGCAGTTCTCTGACCACCCCCTGTACCATGTCCGCAGTCTCTGACCACCCCCTGTACCCTGTCCGCAGTCTCTGACCACCCCCTGTACCACGTCCGCAGTCTCTGACCACCTGTACCATGTCCGCAGTCTCTGACCACCTCCTGTACCATGTCCGCAGTCTGACCACCTCCTGTACCATGTCCGCAGTCTCTGACCACCCCCTGTACCATGTCCGCAGTCTCTGACCACCCCCTGTACCATGTCTGCAGTCTCTGACCCCCCCCTGTACCATGTCCGCAGTCTCTGACCACCTCCTGTACCATTTCCGCAGTCTCTAACCATCTCTTGTCTTTTATCATGTCTGCAGGGGAGTCTGGACTCTGGAGAGGAGTCAAGAGTGAGAGCGCTGCCGGGATGGGGGGTCACGGGAGAAGTCAGATGTACCTGAGAGGAGGTCAGTGACAGAGCCGCCAGACCAGTCTGATGGGGGGGGGGGGTCACTGATGTAAGGGGGCACTGATATAAAGATCCCTCTATATTAGTAACCTCCCCCCCATATCTTAATGTATTCACTCTGTGTAAGGTGGTCTCTGGTCACCAGATTGCCCCCCACATCAGAGTTCCTGGCGTTCCCTTTTACATCAGAGTCTGCAGGATTCTCCCCTTACAGTGCGAAAGGGGAACTCTGCGGACCCTGATGTAAAAGGGAACTCTGATGTAAGGAGAATGCAGTGGACTCTGATATATGGGGGAACGCTGTGCTGGCTGGGTTATATTAATCTGATCTTCATGTTAATGGAGAAATATGGTTTTTGACTTTTGTTTAACCTAAACACATTGCTAATAGCACTATCTACATGTTTATAGTTTAAGTATTGATATTTGCACGGTTTAGCACTGAAAACAGCCTGTTAATGTACATTTTTGCAATGCCAGTAAAAAATTGGTGCCGTCCGTAAATTTTGGACGTTCTGCCAGTAAATTTCCCTCCCGGGGGTTGGCAACACTGATCTGTACCTAACCTAACATCACTGCTCATTATATCCTCTGTACTGGTGGTAGGCAAAGGCAAAGTTCAAATCTGTAAAAGCTGTCTACATACAACATGTTGTCAAATAAAACAGCGTTCATACACCACACCCTTCAACAACTACAGAGCTTAAACTGACACTAAACACACACTGTTTAATGTACATTATCCCTTCTCTTTATACAGTTGTGTTCAAAATAATAGCATTCCAACATCACTAACCAGACCAATCAAGAAAACCAACAGACCCAACAGTCATGACATGCATGCTGTTGATTCTGTGTAATTGAATCATTAATAAAAAGGGGCGTGTTCAAAATAATAGCATTGTGGAGTTCAATTAGAGAGGTCAATCAGTCTGTGAAGAAACAGGGGTCAAACAGGTAGCCCCTATTTAAGGACAAAGGCAGCAAATGTTGTATATACCGGGTATAGTGCATTTCTCTCTGAAAATCTGAGTAAAATAGGTAGTTCCAGACATTGTTCAGAAGAACAGCGTACTTTGATTAAAAAGTTGATTGGAGAGGGCAAGTCATATAAAGAAGTGCAGAAACGGATAGGTTGCTCAGCTAAAATGATCTCAAATGCTTTAAAATGGCAACCAAAACCAGAAAGATGTTGAAAGAAAACTACCATTCCAATGGATGAAGAATAGCCAAAATGGCAAAGACTCAGTCAATGATCAGCTCCAGGGTGATCAAAGGTCTAAAGTTACCTGTGAGTACTGTAGCAATTAGAAGACGTCTATGTGCAGCCAAGCTATTCGCAAAAAGCCCACACAAAGTTCCATTGTTGAAAAAACACATGTGCTGAAGAGGTTACAATTTGCCAGAACACATTGTATGGCCTAAAGAGAAATTCCGCAACATTTTGTGGACTGATGAAAGAAAGATTGTTCTTTTTGGGTCTAAGGGCCACAGTTTGTCAGACAACCCCCAAACACTGAATTCAAGCCACAGTACACTTTTAGAACAGTGAGGCATGGTGGTGCAAGAATCATGATATGGGGATGTTTCTCATACTATGGCGTTGGGCCTATTTATCGCATACCAGGGATCAGTTTGAAAACATTAAAATACTTGAAGAGGTCATGTTGTTTTATGCCCAAGAGGAAATGCCCTTGAAATGGGTGTTTCAATAAGACAAGAATCCCAAACACACTAAGCGAGCAGCATCTTGGTTCCAGAACAAGAACAAAACAAGACTAATGTTATGGAGTGGCCAGCCCAATCCCTGAACCTTAAAGGGGTTGTATACTAATAAAAAATATAAAAAAATAAACCCTGCAGGACAAAGGCATAATGAGCTAGCATGCATCGCATACTAGCTCATTATGAAATACTTACCTTAGAACGAAGCCCCGGCACGGTCGTCTGGACAACGCTGAGGGAGCCGACATGCTCTCTCTGCGTCTCTTCCTGGTTCGGTGGCTCCCGCGCTGTGAGTGGCCGGAGCCGCGATGACGTCACTCCCGCGCATGCGTGCGGGAGTTTCACTTTCCGGCAAGATCCGGTAAGGAGCTCTAAAGGTCCGCCGGACCTTCAGAGCGCATGCGCCGCAGACGTCAGCGGCTGCATGCAGGTTGAATATCTCCTAAATCTTGCAGGTTTAGGAGATATTAATTGTACCTACAGGTAAGCCTTATTATAGGCTTACCTGTAGGTAAAAGTCAAATAGCGGAGTATACTACCGCTTTAATCCAAAAGAAGACTTGTGGGGTGACATCAAAAATGCAGTTTTTGAGGTAAAAGAAATGTAGAGGAATTTGTGGAATGTAATGCAATCATCCTGGGCTGGAATACCTGTTCACAGGTGCCAGAAGTTGGTCGACTCAATGCAACACAGATGTGAAGCAGTTTTTAGAAACATTGCTTATACAACTAAATATGAGTTCTGTGATTCACAGGAAAGGGAAGTCTTCAAGCATTGTTCCATTTTTACAGTCAATGTTTAAGTTTGTGAAGAAAAATGCAGAAACTTTTTAGAAAAGCCTTATATTCCTTTTTCTTCACTTTCTGTAAAGAAACAACAAATTTGAAACATTTTTCTTCATGTTTTTATTTGGAATAGACTAGGCAGTGTTCCCAATGCATTTGCATGTATGGAAATACAAGCTATTTTAAGGATTTTAAGCTTTACTCACTTTTTTAAACACACTGCTATTTTTTTTTAATTTAACAACTGTATATATGGATGATGGCACTTTATTTATTTTAATAAATAAAAATACCTAAGTACCTTTTTTCATAATACACAATTGTCACTTGACCCAGCTCTTTCCCAGCCCATCTACAAGGTAACATTGGCAGGAGGAGCTGCCAGTCACATGAAAAAGCCTTCAAAATACAAAGGAAAAAACACATATCTAAAGGCAAGGTTCTGCCAATCACGACCGGTTTCATGTCACTTCAGCCTGTGCCTACTGTTTGCTTAGAATTTCAGAGATCTGACTCCTCCATCCCCTCCACAGATGTTTAGAGGGAGTGTGCTGTCATTTATCCCTGTGTATGATGGGTGGTCTACACAATCTCAGGCTGCAGTGGGGACACAGACAAGACGGGAGGGACAGTAAACAGCAGGATCAAGCAGGTTTTTTGCAGGATACAGAAAACAAATCTAACAGTGACTGAGTATGAACAGCATGTACTGACAGTTTTTAACGATACCTTATAGTCTACAACAGCCTTTTCACACAGAACCTGAAATAAATTTCTGGTCTCGGGGAACCCCTGCTAAAAATTAAAAATCTACAACTCATGACACATTAGTGTGATAGTCAGTGGGAAGAATGCTCCTTACTCTTGTCATCATTGGGAAGAAGTACCCCCTTACAGATAGCTAAAAGGAACAATGGTGTCATTGGTAACTTATCTTAGAGGCATGAATTGGCCCATTGCTCAAGGAAACCCTAGCAACCTCAGGAGGAACCCTGGTTGAGAAACCCTGGTCTACAATAAGGACAATTTCACAATTGTAGAAAAAAAAATCCCCCTATTCATTTAAGAGTGTAAACCAGCTTTTACCAACCTTTTTACCCTGGAAATTATTTTAGGGTCTCTGGCAACCCTTGCTAAAATTTGAGACTGAGAGTCTGGTGGTGAGCCTGTTGTACAGTTTTCTTGATACCAGTGCTGGACATGAACAGTTTGCTTCACTTTTGCTGAAGAAAGCCAATTGTTTTTGTCTGTTTCGAGTGACCAATAAAAGACTATTTCTTTGTCAAGCAACTTGCTGGTGATCTCGAGCCCTCTGTATGGAAACCCTCCTGATCTGTACGACAATAAATGGATTTTTGTAAAATCTTACCGTAAAATCCTTTTCTCTTAGCTCATTGACAGACGTAGTCCTCTGTGATTCAGCACCTTCGGGTTATGCTGCCCTCCACAGGAGTAGGAGTAGACAGGAAATAAAATGCTCTGGCCACACCCTAGGGGCAGTCCCCGAGGGTATATCCTCTCTCTCTCTGCCACAGCAAATCAGTTATGTCACAAAGCAGTGTTTAGAGAATTTAACCCAACCCAACTCCAAAACAGAGGGGCGGGTACTACGTCTGTCAATGAGCTAAGAGAAAAGGATTTTATGGTAAGATTTTACAAAAATCCATTTTTCTCTATCGCTCATTGACAGACGTAGTCCTCGGTGATTCAGCACCTTCGGGACGTCCCAAAGCAGTACCACAAATGAGGGGTGGGAAAAATGGAAATTAAATCCAATCTAGAAGGCCCAACCGGTGCCAACTAGAAGTTTTACAATGCTCATCCTCAATGATGAGACTCAACAAAAAATTTTCAACAGAAAAAATCCTCGAGGTAGACCTCCGGTCTCCTCAAATTACGGCCTGCAAAACCTTGCGGCCAAATGAGGCATCCGCCGATGCCATCACATCAATTTTATAAAATTTTGTAAAGGTATGTACCGACGACCAGGTGGCCGCCTTACATACCTGGACCACTGACGCCTGATGGCGGAAGGCCCAGGAAGTACTGAGCGCTCGAGTGGAGTGCGCCCTAACAGGGAATGGAGGACACCGACCCTTAATAGAATAAGCCTGTACCACCGTCTGTCTAATCCATTTGGCGATAGTGGCGGCAGATGCAGGCAACCCCTTTCTGGGGCCATCCGTGATCACAAAAAGTGAATCCGTCTTACGGAGCGATTCCGTAGCCTTCAGGTATACCCTGATTGCCCGAACCACATCCAAGGAATGCAACGCATGTTCCCGATGATGATTGGGCTGAGGACACAAGGAAGGTAGTACAATATCTTCATTCAGATGAAAATCTGAAACCACCTTAGGAAGAAAGGATGGCTTAGGATGAAGTACTACCTTATCCCTATGAATCACTAAGTATATGGACTGGCATGATAAAGCAGCCAGTTCTGACACCCTGCGTGCAGAAGTGATAGCCACCAAGAAGGCCACCTTCTGGGATAAAGTAAGCAAGGGAATCTCCCTGATGTTTTCAAAGGGAGGTTTCTGTAGAACCGACAAAACCAAATTAAGATCCCAGGGCGGTAAGGGCGCGCAGACTGGTGGAGCCAGGTGCCGCACCCCCTGGATGAAATTCCGCACCAAGGACTTGGTAGCTAAAGGTTTCTGAAAGAAGATTGCTAATGCTGAAACTTGACCCTTGATGGTGCTCAAGGCTAGTTTCTGCTCAACCCCTTTTTGCAAAAAGGCCAATATTCGAGTCACCGAATAGGTACGTGGAGGAAATCCTAAAGATTCGCACCACGCGATATAAGTCTTCCATGTGTGATAATAGACTCTGCTGGAAGTCGCTTTCCTTGCTTTAATAAGGGTAGGAATGACTGTAGCTGACAACTCTCTGTCCTTCAGTACTTGGGTCTCAATGGCTAGGCCATTAAAACCAGCGACTGTAAAGCATGATGGTAGATTGGTCCTTGAGACCGCAGATACTCCATGAGACGAAGTTCCCACGGAACGTCCGCGACTAGCATGTCCAAGTCGGCCAGGCCGGCTTGACGAGGCCAGCCTAGAATTTCTAGGACCACTGGCGCTGACTGGATCTGAACCAGGCGTCCCTAGAGCTATCTGGCCCCGACCATCCGAGAAAGTCTGGTCGTTTTCTGTTCCCACACATTTATCAGACACCTGATTCCTATCAGGAACGGTGATCTTTCCTGGTTGAACCTCAGGGACCGAAGTCACCTGGCTAGAGGCTTCTTGGTCTGTCTGGTCAACCAGATCCGATTCCTGTGGGGAATTGAGACTAATCTTTGGAAAAGGTAAAGGAAAAGATCTGTTCAGGGAACGGTAACTACCGCTCCCTGTAGTACTTAAATGTTGGAAGGGAAGAATCGCACCGGTAGCAGTAGTCGATGCTCGATCCAATGTCCTGAATACCGGTGAAAACGTCCCCCCACCCTCAAACCGGGTGGGGGCGCACCTTCAGGCTGTGTAATCCTTTGCTTCGGGTTTGGCTGAGTCAGTCCTCTGTTTGTCCGACCAGCCCTTCTTGAACCCTCCTGGAGGAGTCTTGCCTTTCCCGCTTGTTCCAGCCGGGCGTGCGAACCCTTTATGGGCGGTAAAGAAAGGTCCTCGCTTGTTACGAGGTCCCTTAGCTTTAGCAGCCTGTGGCAAGAAAGTGCTCTTGCCCCCAGTGGCGTCCTTAATGATCTCATCTAGGGTGGCCCCAAATAGGCGATTCCCCTGAAAGGGGAGATTCGTCAAGGTCTTTTTGGAACCTAGGTCTGCTGACCAGCATTTTCTTAAGGTTTCCCGCACCGCCACAACTAGTGCATCCACCAATGCTTCTTCCCGAATTATGGCGGAAGAATGAACGTCCTCCTCACTGTCTGAGGGAACTTTACCTGAGATAACAGCCCTTGCAGAGGGACCTGCAGCTGCAGTGATCATCTCTGAATCTGAGTCAGAGGTGTCAGATGATATAGGAGTAGGCGGGGGTCGCTTTCTTGACCCCCGTCCCTGACAGGCCGTCTCCACCCGAGCCACCAAAGACTCCAAAACTGATGTAAATGCGTCTATACTCTGTGCACCGGCGGGTCCCGTGGTCCCCTCGAGGGAAACAGGTGGGGGTGCTTGTGTGGCAGGGTCCATGATAATTCCAGTTACTACCCGGAAAATTCAATCCAAAAATAAAACTTTTTTTTTTTTTTTTTTTTAGACCCCCCAGCGCCACAAAGCCCCTCAGTGTTAGCTGCTCAGGGACCCCTATCGAGCGAGAGAGAGAGAGAGAGATAGACCCCCAGGCTCACCACTTGATGCTCAGAGTTTTCCACTGCACTTGTCTCAGCACTGTCTCGAATCGACAGGAAGTCTCTTGGCTGGCTGCCCGGGAAGAAAGGAGGCGGCTCCGCCCCTCCGTACGCCTTCCGGCGCCTCCCCTAGCTCCACGAGGTGTTTGGGTCACCGCAAACATGGCCGCCCCCATGCTGGAGACACGAGGCTACGCCAAAATGGCGGCCTCGTGCGATCTAGCAAACAATGGCGGCGGTAGTACCGAATAGCGGCGTGACTGCAGAGCATCACAACACCTTCTCTACATGGGGATTTAGCCTGGTCGGCGGTACCGGACCCTGGCGGACCGCATGGCCGTCGGAAGGCCTGCTATTGCTGGAGACCTGACTTGGAAAGCAGTCTACATGTCCGTGGCTTCTGACTGGTAGGACACTTATACTATCACAGTAAGATTCCCATACTGCCACTGATTACAATCTTTTAACATATTTACAATTAGATTGTCAGCTCCCAAACCAAGCCTCCTGGTTTTTTGCACATAAAAATCACACTCAAAGTAGGGGGATCTGTGCCATGTTATAGGATAGAGGGGAACTCATCCTTACCATACAGAGAGGGGCCCGCGTTCACCACAAGACCCGTCAGGGGAAAGGGGGAACATACTACTCACCATACCGGAACCAGGCGGGCACCAACTCCTGACAGTACCCCTCTCCACCGGGGCGGGAGGGCTGTCGACCAATACGGACGCCGTGACTCATGGTCCTTGGCGTTTCAGCGAGACGTTTTAACTCGCAGGGTCAGTCCCTCCAGTGGGACTATGTCGCGGCCGACCCAGCGCGGAGCTATGGCCTGCACGCGCTCGTAGGCTGAACTGGGGTGACCACCGGATCTCAACATCCAGCCCGTCGCTCAGTTCAGCTTTCTTGCTTGAAGATCTCACAGGAACACTGGAGAAAAAAAGCTGTCTAAAAAATCTTTTTAAGAAAAAAAATTCTGCGAGGACCGAAGATCCCAGCAAGGTATCTAGGTCCTTACTCCTGACTAGACAGAAAAAAACTGATTTGCTGTGGCAGAGAGAGAGAGAGGATATACCCTCGGGGACTGCCCCTAGGGTGTGGCCAGAGCATTTTATTTCCTGTCTAGTCCTACTCCTGTGGAGGGCAGCATAACCCGAAGGTGCTGAATAACCGAGGACTACGTCTGTCAATGAGCGATAGAGAAAATAATTTTAAATATTGACAAGGAAAAACAGATTATGAAAAGTGTAGTGTCCCTTTACACTAGTGTTCAATGTAAAAGTGCCCTTTACATTGATGGTGAGTGGAGAAATACAGGCTAACATTGCTAGTCAGTGTAGTGCCCACCTTACATGGTAGGTGAGCTGAAAAACCCCTTTACAGTGATGGTCAGTGTAGAAGTGATCCCTTACGTTGGATGTCTTTGACACGTTCCCTCTTACATTGGAGGAAGGACATAACATTGCCAATGCTCAAGGTACCCCCCCAGCATGAGGAGGAACCCTGGTTGAGAAAGCACCCAATCAGTGCTAGGCTGCTCACTGATGTCCCACACACTTAATTGACACACTGCTCCTGCAGTATGGGTACGTTCTATTAAAACTAAAAAAAACTGTTGCTATTCCAAGCTATTAGTTACTGGAGATTCTGCCAGAAGGATGTGCTACTAAAAATCTTCTATGTAGTGTTAGCTTTATGAGGTGACGGCCATTAAGAGTAACCTCTTGCTAGCCGTCACCTCATAAAGCTAACGCTACCAAGATTTAACAATCTTGGTAGCAAATTAAAATTTCCATGTAGCATAACCCTAACACAATGCATATTAATACATGTACACAGGTAAGTCATTGGTTAAACCAGTGTTTCTCAACTCCGGTCCTCAGGGCACACTAACAGGCCAGATTTTATGTATTACCTTGAGGAGATACAAACAGGTACGGCGATTCGCGGGAACCTGCTGACGTATAACTGCAGCAGCTGGTCAACAAGTGGTTAAAAAATGCTAGTTAGTTCACATCTGCGTAACGTGATTGACCTTTATTCTCTGTTGATGCTCTGTCAATCTTTGTGCGTTATAGGGCTTATTGATGACAATGGCAGTGCATTTCTGTAAAATGGGGGGGGGGGGCAGATTATATGGGCAGTGGAGGGGGAATTGCATGCAGAGGTCAGAGCTAAAGAGGGGTGAAAGTGCGACATGGATGGGGGATGCAGGGGTAAGAAACTCTGCACTCTGTGTTAAACCATGCTGCCCCAACCTGAATCCTGCACTTTGTACCTAATACACTCCTGGTATTTAGTGCCCATTTAACCACTTGCCGACCACCGCAAGTACATATACTGCGGCGGTCAGCCCCTCACAGGCAAAGTGACGTATATATACGTCACTAGCCTGTGAGGCTCTGGGGAGCGAGTGCGCGCCGCCGGAGGCGCGCTCCCGCGCGGTCACGAACCCCCCCGCGCGTGTGACCGGCGGACCCGATGTCCGCCGGTCATTCTGCGATCGTCGCTGCAGAGGGAGAAAATCAGGCGGCTAATGTAAACAAGCCGCCTGTCATTCTCCCCTGTGTAGAAACAATGATCATACGGTTCTACTATGTAGGACCGTTGATCATTGTTCCCACAGCATATGTATAGCACTGATTACTGTAGAAATGTCACTGGTAACCCCAAAAGTGTCAAAAATGTCAGTCAAGGGTCCGATCTGCCCGCCGCAATGTCGCAGTACTGCAAAAAAAAAAATCACAGATTGCCGCCATTACGCGTCTAAAAAAAACCAAACAAAAATGACAAATCTTTCCCTTTGTTAGTAAACGCGATAACTTTTGCGCAAACCAATCAAAATACGCTTTTTGCGATTTTTTTTACCAAACATATGTAGCATAAAACAAATTGGCCGAAAATGTTAAAAAATTTTGATTTTTACATTTTTTTTGGCGATTTTCATAAAAAAATGTGAAAAATATAGTTATTTTTGCAAAATTGACGCTCTTTTTTTGTTTATAGCGCATGATCAAAAAAATCGCACAGGTGATCAAATACCACCAAAAGAAAGCTCTGTTTGTGGGAAAAAAAGGATGTAAAATTCATTTAGGTACAGTGTCGCACGACCGCGCAATTGTCTGTTAAATTCACGCAGTGCCGAATCGCAAAATACCCCCTGGTCAGGAAGGGGGTAAAATCTTCCAGGGCTTAAGTGGTTAAGATCCTCCAACTGTTAGTGAAATTTGACCACACCCACTATTTGATGAGATTTGGAAGATGTGTGTGTGTGTGGGGGGGGGGGGGGGAAGGGGGGTCGTGATTGAGTTCCTGCACCTATTTTCAGAGAAAAAAAAAAAAAAGCACTGAGCATATCTTTATTTATACCAATAAATGGTTGTGGAACGAATCATCCGAGTTTCCATTATTTCTTATCGGGAAATTCACTTTGATATCCGAGTGCTTTGGATTACAAGCATGTTTCTGGAACTAATTATGCACGCAAACTAAGGTATTACTGTACTTGCATCATTAAATGTTTATTTTTTTTTTAATGCAAACAGTGTATTAGCGATTAGAAAGCTGCAATATTGGTGCCTTTTTATCTGCCTAGAGTTCACCTTTAATGACTTTGAAAGTTTCTTGGTAAACGGACACAGCCATTGCAAAGTAAACTAACTTTTATGAAAAGAAAGGTTTAAGTAAGCAGATGTTCAACATTTTTCTGTTTTTCATTGTTATAGTTTTAAAATGCATGCCTCGTTAACATAGAACACTTGCTGATTCATTCAAATCTTAACATTACCATAAGACAATGCAGGTAGTTATTTACTGTAGAGATAATTAAAGGATATTTAAAAATGCGTTACTACACAATCCTATCAGTCATTACATCCTTCTCTTCAGGATAATGGAATCCTTTCTATTAAGAAAAATGATATAACTTGATCCAAGGCTCTATAGGCAATATTCAAGCAAAAACTCAAAGTGCAGCTTATGCATTCTACAGTCAATACATCACACGTACAGAGGAAGCAATCTATATTTTTAATTACAATCTGCTTCTCTGATGGCAGATGTTTCACCCAGGCATTACGCACAAAGAAAATGCTTTTGGGCAAAAAGTGACTCATTCATATAAGCAAGCAAATAAAAACATTTAACTTGCATCTGAAGAGTGGCGTTACGACATGGAGTCAGCTAAAAGTCTTATTAGGAGCAGAGGTTTCAGCACATCTCTTTAAATGAAGAGTAATCAACTCTACAATTTGACATAGCACATTTCAAGAGAAGCCTTTACTTATGAATGATTACATGGGAAGAAAGCTGCCACACAAGTGAAAAGGGATTTACAGGGCTGGAAATATTTAAGCTGGAGCGTGGAGAAACTAACCGCTGCAATCACAGACATTCGAAAACTATGCTAACCACTAGAGCTGCACGATTAATCGTATGAAAATCGCGATCTCGATTCACCCCCCCTGACGATCTAAACCTGACATATTCTTGATTCTTTGCATAGCTGAGGGAGCAGAGAAAACAGCTGTGGAAAACTCCCAGTAACTATAAACAAAATGATTACATTGTATCTTTCCTCCCGCAAACGCCTATCAGCATTAAGTCTCCCAGTAACTATAAACAAAATGATTACATTGTATCTTTTCCTTCCCTCTGCCAGGGAGAAAGGAAGTTTAACCTCTTAAAGACTGGACCTTTTTATGACACTTGTTGCTTGCAAGTTTAAAATCATTTTTTTTTGCTAGAAAAGTACTTAGAACCCCCAAACATTTTATATATTTTTTTAGCAGAGACCCTACAGAATAAAATGGCGATTGTTGTAATATTTTATGTCACACTGTATTTGCGCAGCAGTCTTTCAAACGCAATTAATAAACTTTAATGAATAGAAAAAAAACGTAACAGTAAAGTTATCCCAATTTTTTTTGTTACACAGAGAATCGTGAGAGAATCGTGATCTTTATTCCAAGCTAAAAAATCGTGATTCTCATTTTGGCCAGAATCGTGCAGCTCTACTAACCACTCTTTATAACTGCTCACATAACATTAAGTAACCAGTTATAAAGGGGCTTCAGGAGCTTCTGACATGGATTGGAGTTCTCAATAACTTCCAGACAGCGATCTGGCCAGGGAAGGACTGGGAATCAAATGGAACCGAAAAGACAAATAAATGTTTCCTGCGCTTAAATGTTGCGTAAAATCCAAAGAGATGGTGGCTAGATAGTTGGCATCTAAGGTATTGCTGCCCTCTCAGAATGATGGGTATCCACACAAACTGAAAGCATAAACTGATCATTTACAACCATGGCTCTGAGGAAAGGGGTCCTCCCTCGAAACGCGTTAGCCCTATCTGTATGGACAGTATCAAGTTCGCTTGTCATTAAGGATTATGGTCCTGAGGTCTCTGGTTAGCAGAAGGATTTCTTTGGTTCCATGCTTATACACAGCATACTTTTGCAAGTATAATGTATGTTGTGAGTTTCAACCATTTCCAATTTTATGGTATTGCACTAGGTCAGTACGCCCTTAATCAAATGGAACCAACTAGCCCTTTCATAGAAGAGGCAGATTTTTTTGTGGCCCCATTGTGCTTCCTGGACTGGTGGGAATAGTGAAAATATGGTGAAATGCGGATGCTCTTTAAAGTGATTCTAAAGGCTGAAGGTTTTTTACAAAGGTAAAAAAATACCCTCCAGGATGCAGCCCCTCAACCCCCTAACATTTACCTGATCTCGATCAAGCGATGTGCACAAAAGCAGCTGCTCGTCTGGTTCTTTCCCTCCTAATTGGCTCAGAGGCAGTAGCGGGAGCAGGGTTGCTGCTGTCAATCACAGCCAGTAAGGAGGGAGCAGGGCTGAGCCCCACTGTGTGTGTGTCTTGTTTACGCACAGATCGGGGATGGGGGGGCGAGCAAACATGAGTGCCACCATAGCAAGCAGTTTCCTATGGGGCACACTGCGGGGGAACAAAGAAAAGGAGGATCAGGGCTGCTCTGTGCAAAACCATTGCACAGAGCAGGTAAGTATGCTTGTTATTTAAAAAAAAAATAGTTTTAGTATCATTTTAGGGACATGGTTTATTGTTACATTGTAGTTGAGGATGAATAAAGACAATAGTCCATCCAGTTCAACCTGTGTAGGGGTGTGTGGCCGTAATCATCTCTCATACCCCTTAATGTTCTGATCATTGAGATGTACGTCTAAGAGTCTTTTGAAAGCCACCATACTTCCAGCAGAAACAACCTCTTGTGGTAGAGAATTCCACAATCTTGTAACCCTAACAGTAAAGAACCCCCCACGTTGCCTGAGGTTAAAACGCTTCTTCTCTAATCGCATTGTATGCCCTCGAGTCCTCATACAATCCTTTTGACTGAATAGCTTTTTTTCGATGCTGAGATCACCATTGAGGTATTTATAAATTGCTATCATGTCCCCTCTAAGGTGTCTCTTCTCCAAGGAGAATAAATCAAGCGATTGCAGACGCTCTTCATAGTTAAGGTCCTCCAATCCCTTAATTAGTTTAGTTGCCCTTCTCTGGACTCTCTCCAGCTCCAACACATGCCTCCTGAGGACTGGCGACCAGAACTCGACAGAATACTCCAGATGTGGTCGGACCAGAGTTTTTCTAAAGTGGAAGGATTATAGTTTTTATCTTTGGAATACATCCCTTTCTTTATGCATGCCAATATTCTGCCGGCTTTGACAGCTGCCGCTTGACATTGCATGCTGTTGCTTAGTCTATCCTCCACCAAGATCTTTCTCCATTTTTGATTCCCCCCCTAAAGTATATTGTGCTTTTATGTTTTTAGTCCCCAAGTGCAAAACCTTACACTTCTCCACATTAAACCTCATTTGCCACTCTTTTATTTTGTCAAGGTCATTCTGTAGGATATCTGCTTCATGCTGTGCAGTTATTGCCCTGCCCAATTTTGTGTCATCTGCAAAAACTGATATAGAACTACTGATCCCGTCCTCAATGCTGTTTATGAATAAATTAAACAAGGTTGGTCCCAGGACTGAGCCCTGGGGGTCCCCACTTACCACCTCAGACCAGTCTGAGTATGCTCTATTTATTACCACCCTTTGGACACTCCCTTTTAGCCAGTTCCTTATCAAAGAGCAAACCTTGAGGTAGATGCCTGCAGACCTTATTTTATAAATTAAGCGCTTGTGGGGAACTGTATCAAACGCCTTAGCGAAATCCAGGTACACCACATCCACTGGTCTCCCCCTATCTAGCTCACAGCTCACCTCCTCGTAGAAAGTTAAGAGATTGGTTTGACAAGAACGCCCATTTGTAAACCCGTGCTGATTACTGCTGATGATGTTGTTGTTTTTAGCAAACTCTACGATATAGTCCCTTATCATCCCCTCCAGAAGTTTACATACTATCGATGTCAGACTGACAGGCCTATAATTTCCCGGGACATGCCTCTGCCCTTTTTTGAATATCGGTATCACGTTAGCTTTCCTCCAATCCCCTGGTACAATTCCTGTCATAATACTGTCAGCAAAGATCAGGAACAGTGGTCTAGATATAGTCTTACTAAGTTCTTTGAGTACTCTCGGATGTACGCCATCCGGGCCTGGTGATTTGTGTTAATTTTGTCCAGCCTTTCCCTGATTTCACCCTCTGTTAGCCATAGCGGCAAGTCCTGTGTATTACTACTAACCATACAGTCGTGGTCAGTGTACCCCTCCTTTTCCTGTGTAAAGACTGATGAGAAAAAAGCGTTCAGCACGGTTGCTTTTTCAGTGTCCTCTGTAACCATCCTCCCATCATTGTTAATTATGTGTGCAATATGCTCTGCCCTAGTTTTTTTGCTCTTGATATATTTAAAGAATTTCTTTGGGTTCTTTTTATTATCCTCCGCTATTTGTCTCTCAAAGTTGATTTTAGCCATTTTGATTTCGTATTTACTTTTCTTATTTGCCTCCTTGTATTGCTTGAAAGCCGATATTGTGCCCTCTGATTTATATTTCTTGAAGGCCATTTTTTTTTTCCCTAATAAGTTTTTTTTAACATTACGGTTTAGCCAGCCAGGTTTGGCTTTGTCTCTTCTAAATTTATTTCCCATAGGAATGCACTGTGAGATGCATTTGTTTAATATGTTCCTAAAGCATTACCATTTTTCCTCTGTGGTCAGTGTTCCTAGGGGTTGGTCCCAGTTTACCCTTTTAATCATTGAGCACAATTTGGGAAAGTTTGCCCTTCTGAAGTTTAGGGTTCTTATGTTCCCCACTTGCCTTGTTATATTGTTAGTTACACTAAATGTGATCATCCTGTGATCGCTAGAGCCCAGGTTGTCCTGGACTCCTACCTCCGAGATTAGGTCTGGGTCATTGGTGATCGATAGATCCAGCACTGCATTTTCTCTAGTAGGAGAATCCACCAACTGAGACATGTAGTTGTCCTGTAAGGTTTCCGTGAATAGACGGGCCTTCTGTGAGTGAGTGGTCCCCTCTTCCCAGTCAATGTCGGGATAATTGAAGTCCCCCAATAGGATGACTGATCCCAGTTTTGCCACTTTACCCAACAGTGATATAAATTCCAGCTCTACCTCCTCCCTTTGGTTGGATGGCCTATAGCAAACCCCCACAATTACTTTTCCGTTTACTTCTTCCCACACGGATTCTAACTCCATACTCATCCCTTCCATAATATCACTCCTCTCTATCACCCTTACATTATTCTTGACATAGAGACATACCCCTCACCCTCTTTTTCCTACCCTGTCCTTCCGGTAAACTGAATACCATTGGATATTGGCCAACCCAGTCATGTGAGGGGTCGAACCAAGTTTCCGCTATTCCCACAAGGTCTATGTCCTCCTCATGTACTAACATTTCTAACTCATCCATTTTATTAGCTAGGCTCCTGGCATTTGAATATACCCCTCTTAGTTTTGTGGAAGTTGATAGTGAATGGTGATTATTTTTATTCCCGTTTGGTCTGAGGTTTTCCCGCACAGACCCTCCAATTGAAATTATGGAACTACTGTCGCTGCTGACTCTAATACTGCCTTCTGTCCTTTGCTCCCTCCTGACTGACTCTACTTCTGAGCCCCCCCCTTCTCCTAGTTTAAAAGCCCCTCCAACTTGGTGGCCATCTTTCTCCCGAAAAGAGCTGTACCATCCCCATTAAGGTGCAGCCCATCCTTACTAAAGAGCCGGTAGCCGACTGAGAAGTCAGCCCAGTTCTCCAGGAACCAAAACCCCTCCTTCCTACACCAGGTCCTCAGCCACTTGTTAAGTTCCCTAATCTCCTTCTGCCTCTCTGGTGTGGCTCGAGGTACAGGCAGTATTTCAGAGAAAACCACCTTGGAGGTCCTATTCCCTATTCTATTCCCTAAGTCCCTGAAATCGTTCTTTAGGATCCTCCACCTTCCTCTTACTTGGTCTTAGGTATTAGTGCCCACATGCACCATCAGGTCATCCCCAGCCCCCCCCCCCCAATAATCTGTCTACCCGATCCGCGATGTGCCGAACTAGAGCGCCCGGTAAACAACATACTGTCTGGCTACCGCGATCTTTTCGACAGATTGCCCCCTCTGTCCTCTTGATGATTGAGTCCCCCCCCACTACCACAACCTGTCTAACCTTTCCTGAGTCTCCACTCCCCTGGCAGCTGGGGGAGGGCGCCTGCTCCAGCACTGCCACCCCTGAGCTGATATCCCCATCATCATGCAACTTGGCAAATTTGTTAGGGTGTATCAACTCAGGACTGGCCTCCCTGGCCCTCTTCCATCTACCCTTCCTAACGGTCACCCAACTGCCTACCTCTGTTGCCTGCATCTCCTCTACTCCTCCCTCCTCTATGCCGGCCCCTGCCAGCGCCTGATGGGTAATATAATGAAATGACCAGCGCTATGGACTGTGAAACGTGAAAAGATGTGAAGTGAAAAAAATAGGTGTAAGCTGCCACCAATCAACCCTCAGGGTGCAAGGGTGAATGTGAGAAAATTAATAAATGATGATTGGTATTGGCGCTACCTTAGATGTGGTTAAACATTAGAGAAAATGTGAGTGATATAAATTATATACCCATGTAACCCGAGTACATGGGAGTGTGAACTCAGTGAGAAAATAATAAATGGTTAAATAAGATAAAATTATTTATTAAAACAATACAGGTTAAACCAAACTCAAGACCACAGAAATGTGAAAAACAACAAAGTTAATCTTTAAACAATTAATTAAGAGATGGCACCTGTTCCCACTAAAGGGGAATATTAGATGATAACAGCCAGTGCATAAATTCCTGGATGTATGTGCCTAAAAGTGTGTGGTCATCCAATGATAGTGAGCATCATAAAGTGAAAGTGAAAAAAAGGATGTGCTTATCCAAAGACGCCACTAGATGGCGTGTTGATAATACGACCTGTGAGTTGTCCACATTAGCTGTGTGGGTAGGGGGATCTTACTCCGTTCCTAGGGGAGCAGTGAGCCGATGTTCTTGCTCTAAACACTCCAACAGAGAGCCCCATAGTGAATAAAAAGTAAATGTAGTATGTAGAAATCCGATGTGCACTCACTCGTTATATTGATCAGGATCAGATCGCGCCGCGATGCTTCTGCGTTCCACGGCCCATGGCTCCTTAACCGGAAGTGACGTTGTGACATACAGACTCCGCCCTACGCATTTCGTCAGAGGGACGTCTACTGGAGGGCGGCTCCAGTAGAAGTCCCTCTGACGAAACGCGTAGGGCGGAGTCTGTACGTCACGTCACTTCCAGTTAAGGAGCCAAGGGCCATGGAACGCGGAAGCATCCCGGCGCGATCTGATCCTGATCAATATAATGAGTGAGTGCACATCGGATTTCTACATACTGCATTTAATTTTTATTCACTATGGGGCTCTCTGTTGGAGTGTTTAGAGCAAGAACATCGGCTCACTGCTCCCCTAGGAACGGAGTAAGATCCCCCTACCCACACAGCTAATGTGGACAACTCACAGGTCGTATTATCAACACGCCATCTAGTGGCGTCTTTGGATAAGCACATCCTTTTTTTCACTTTCACTTTATGATGCTCACTATCATTGGATGACCACACACTTTTAGGCACATACATCCAGGAATTTATGCACTGGCTGTTATCATCTAATATTCCCCTTTAGTGGGAACAGGTGCCATCTCTTAATTAATTGTTTAAAGATTAACTTTGTTGTTTTTCACATTTCTGTGGTCTTGAGTTTGGTTTAACCTGTATTGTTTTAATAAATAATTTTATCTTATTTAACCATTTATTATTTTCTCCATGAGTTTACACTGACATGTACTCGGGTTACATGGGTATATAATTTATATCACTCACATTTTCTCTAATGTTTAACCACATATAAGGTAGCGCCAATACCAATCATCATTTATTAATTTTACCGCCTGATGGGTAATGTCCAAGCTCCTTTCCAGGTTGTTGAGGCTACGCAGTGTTGCCACTATATTTTCTAGATCCAGGATCTGGGCTTCCAGAGAAACAAGTCGCACACATCCTGCACAGCAGTATTCGCCCTCGATTGGTTTATCAAGGAACGCATACATGGAGCAAGAAGTGCACTGAGTGGCATCCCCAATCCTGTTGGACATTATTACCCTCTACTCTATGGGGATAATTAGTAACGATCTGCTATTCCTTACCTACTCTATCTCTATCTCCCCTGGTACTAAACCTGGGGTACTCACCAGTCACTAAGATACTTACCAGTCCTCCCAGGTACTCAGTCGCAGAGCACGGTCAGTCAGTCGCAGAGCACAGTCAGTTGCAGAGCACAGTCGGTCGCAGAAAAGCCGGGTGACGTCACTTCCGGTCTACGGCCGAGACCGGAAGCTTCTGTGGACACCGCATCGGCGGTTTGCTTCATTGCTAGTTCCTGCTTGATTCCTCTTACTTTAACTGTAAGTGTTTTTATTGCTTGCTTTATTACAATTTTGTACCTACTACACTATGAGCGCCCCCTCTTATTTTGATGATCTAGTGACATAGGAATATACCAAGATACAAATCCCCATAATGAGAGGAATTTCCACTACAGACAACTATTTTATGATCTGAGGAGACATCCACTGTCCATTCCCAGTTATACCTCGTTGGATGCTCCCTGATGTCCTTGATGGTGATCTGATACACCAAAAACGCTCTTTTGAGTGTTAATGGAGGGGAGCGGCCATTGCACTTAATGTAGGATTAGAGCTCACTAAATCATCGCACACGAATATCACTGGATGCGATTTTCAGTTTCAGTCACTGGAACACCCTTGAGCTTTTACACCTTTTGCATTTATTTATGTAGTTATTTATTCTTGTGCACATCATCCAGTGACACATGGACTTTTTTTGCTGTTAGCATCTTCACAGTGTTTTTGATTGCTACTTAATCGCATCTCTTGCACTTTCATTTATTTGCTGTTTAGCATTGTCAGTCACTTTTATGTGTTGATTCATTGCATCTGTTGCACTTTTTTGATTATTTATTCATCACTCCAGTAGCACCTTTTGCTTTTTTGCACGTTTGATATTTCATCACTATATCAGCATTTTAGCGATATTGATTCGTTTCATTTTTATGATTTATTCATTCATCACTCCACTAGCATTTTAGCACCTTTTTTGCTTATTAGCATATTCTGGATATTTTATCACCATCTTTAGTTTGAAAATCTTGTCTGAGCAAAATGGTTTTCCCAAACGTGCACATGATGATTGTAGCAGTATAAATGCACTTCTAGCAGTTGAGTACTGTACATTTTTTTTATCAGCACTAACAGTTTGCATTTCAGGACAAGCTTTACAATGCAGTACTGGGGCTGAGAGGTTATGCACTTTCATCCCTGCTCTATTTACAGAAACGTGTACTGAAAATGTGCTCAGGCAGTCAGTGCGTGCAAGCTTATGAGTCAGGTTTCTGCACGCCCTTTAAAAGTCTGTGGACAACTTTAACCTTATTGCTCCATTCAGAAATTATTTTGGGTGCTTTTAATGGCCACTGTTGCTGCTAAACTATTTTTTTCTGTGCATCTAGTCTTTTTGAATTTCTATGAAGCTGCTTTACTGATACTCCCAATTCTTGATTTCTTTTCTCAGCTCTGCCTCATATCTGTGTGCTGTCTTAATACATGACCTGTTCAAGTAATATGAAATGTCAAGACCTGCAGATAGATCACAGGCTGCAACAGAAGCACAAGGAGCCATACATGGGTAGCTTACAGATGCTGGAGATTACAGGGTAGTGGGCAGTGTGATGATATTCATCCAAGGTCCAATGAGCAGACAGGAGCCAAAGAAAGGATACAGGAAATTGAACAGTTCCAATACAAAATAGTAATGAATTACTAAGGGTAACTAAATGGGAATTGTACATATTTTGTTGGGGAAACGCATTCACTGGAAGTCTGTTTCAGATAACATCATTCTGCAGAAGACAACCAAGCCATAAACACACAGGGCAGTTTCAGCAAAAAAAAAAAAAAAAAAACCCCTTTACTAATGAAAGAATTTCATTTATATACAGGGCACTGTTTTTTAAATGAAAACCTTTCATATGCTGTATATTTAGCTCAGCTGCAACCCTGCTTTTAGATGACTACAAAGTACTCTCTGCAGGGCTGCTGTAAACAACAGCAAACTGATTAGACAACTTAAGGTACAATGGATACAAAAAGTCTACACACCCATTAAAAAGTAAATGTAAAAAAATGCGACAAAGATAAATAATTTCAGATTTTTTTCCACCTCTAACGTGACCTATAAACTGTACAACTCAGTTAAACAACAAACTGAAATCTTTTAGGTGGAGGGAAGTAAAAACTAAAATAATATGGTTGGATAAGTGCACACCCTTAAATGAATACTTTGCTGAAGCACCTTTTGATTTTATTACAGCACTCAGTCTTTTTGTAGTGTGTGCTACAAAGGCAATACAAATTACTAACCATGTACCTTTGTCCTGACAAATATCTCCAAAACCAAGGAACAAGTGGGCTAGAGGACTTATGGTACAGAATGAACTCACAAAATGTATATAAAAAAAAAAATACAAAAATTGATTGAATATACATAAATATAAAAAGCCCCAAAGGGTCAGACATGACAATACACATAGATCAACATAATCAACCCGAAGACAGTCAATTAGATTAAAAAGACAAAGTATTCCTCTTAAATTGATTGGGTATTCACTGTACGTGTCTCCCCCATTGGGGGGGGGGGGGGGGGCTTGGCCCAGAGAGGTATTATCAATCTCACTCTACATGTTTTGCAGTTTTTCGCTTTGTCCGGAGTTTAGCTAAAGAGGAAGGTAGGATCTGTAAAGAAATACAAACCCAACAATAATATACAAATAGTGTATGAACATATATCAAAATTAATCAAAACACAATCAAAGTAATAAACCAAAGGTGTAAAATAAAACACGTAAACCCAGACATTGACCCATAGATCACGTTACCCAGAACCCGAAGGACCAGAACGCAATACTCACCAGCGATGATAGATGATCAGTCTCCTACCTATCCAGCTTTTTGCCCATGTCCCAGGCGAGTGCAGGACATGGGCATAAAGCTGGATAGGTAGGAGACTGATAGAGAAAATATAGAATCATAAATAGGGCTAGAGATAGGTAGGAGACTGATGGAGAAAATATACAATCATAAATAGGGCTAGAGGACAACCATCATATCCGGGTATATCACCCATAAAATATAAGGTATCAACTGTACCAACCTAGAATAGTATGAAATTGGCGATAAGTGACATTCAAGGGAATATGGGCAGGAGGGAGTTTTTAATTTCCTGATACAATCGACCCAGATCAAAAGATTCTGAGAATATTAGAAACAACAGATAATCAGGGAATAACACTAAGCTTATGACCAGACTATACAAGGCATAAATAAGCAGCTCACCTTACAAAAGATTCAAGTACAGGGGCTGAAAATTCACTAAAGCCAAAATGGGCTATCGTCCAACGGCTCCACTCAGTGTTAACCATAGACCACAATCAACAGGGATCCCCCCTGGGATTAATAAGACTTACTCATACAAACCTTTCCTTTAAATTAATTGATTTTGGGACAGATCTTTTCTCACGGTATACTTCATGCCCTTCTTTAACCACTTTAGAACCGCTCACAGTAATACTACTGCGGCAGAGTGGTTCGTTATCGTCCAGCGAAGTAGTATTAACGTCGTCAGACACTCCCCCTTCTGGGCGGCGCTTGCGCGCCGCCGGAGGCTCGCTCCCGCTGTTTTCATTCACAGCGGGAGTCGGGCCAGGGGATGAGCAGCGATCGTCGGGGATCGAGTCTGGAGATCCGCCCGCTGTGTGTAAACACAGCGGGCGGATCTCCATAGTGACAGGGAGTGACAGATCGGACTGTTCAGCATAGCTGGACATCCGATCTGTCCATGACTCACACAGTCACCTCCCCCCCTACACGTCAGTAAGCATCAGGCATACATTAACCCCTCCCTCTCCAATAAAATTAACCCCTTCCCTGCCAGTGTCATTTTTACAGTAACAGTGCATATATATAGCACTGATTACTGCAGTAATGTCACTGGTACCCCCAAAAGTGTCAAAAATGTCAGTCAAGGGTCCGATCTGTCCGCCGCAATATCGGAGTCCCGCAAAAAAAATCGCAGATCGCCGCCTTTACGCGTTAAAAAAAAACACCAAAAATGACAGAAATCTTTCCCTTTGTTAGTAAACGCAATAACTTTTGCGCAAACCAATCAAAATACGCTTATTGCGATTTTTTTTACCAAACATATGTAGCATAAAACAAATTGGCCAAAAATTTTTAAAAAAATTGGTTTTTACATCTTTTTTGGGGGGAATTTCATATAAAAAAATGTTAAAAATATTGTTATTTTTTCAAAATAAAACGCTCTTTTTTTGTTTATAGCGCAAAAAGTAAAAATCGCACAGGTGATCAAATACCACCAAAAGAAAGCTCTGTTTGTGGGGAAAAAAGGACGTAAATTTCGTTTGGGTACGGCGTCGCACGACCGCGCAATTGTCAGTTGAAGTCGCACAGCGCCGAATCGCAAAAAGTGGCCTGGACGGAAGACAGCAAAATCCTCCGGTGGTAAAGTGGTTAATCCCACATATTAAGTTTATCAATAGATCTGTCTCACTGCCTTGGATTATATTGAAGTCCATAATTATTTTGATTGTGAATGTTTTTTGCCTATTGCCATGGTGTGCGCTAATTACTGGAAGTATGCGTCTTATTATTTATGATTTATTGTATTTCATATACACACATTTATTGACTATTTGATATATTTTCTCTCCCAGACTTTGTGTCCAGTGGATTGTTCCATTTGGAGGCCGTTTTTAGGATCATTGTTATCGGTTGCTCTTCTGTGACCAACCTGGATGGCTATTTCTTCCCTGGGCGACTGTGTGATCTCTGCCCTATGTTTAACCCTGTCTGCACTTCCATGTCCTGATGGCAGTGTAGGACAGCTTTCGGCTTCACTGGGGTGGACGAGGGGCGCCTGCGTGGATAGGTTATCTTTGCTGGCCCCCCTCGGCGATACCGTACATGCGTCAGTTGACGCATGTATGCTTCGAGATCGAGTCTGGTTATGTCACCCGCCGGCGACCACGGCACGGCGGTTGTTATGACCGGACTGGACTATTTAAACAGAGAGGTTTTAACATCTCGTTATGGTGGATATTTGGCAGCAGTTTGGCGTTCAGAGAGGTGTAAGATTTGGGCCATGTGGGGGATGACACCTACAGTGATTACCTAATCAATTTAAGAGGAATACTTTGTCTTTTTAATCTAATCGGCTGTCTCCCGGTTGATTATGTTGATCTGTGTGTATTGTCATGTCTGACCCTTTATGGGGCTTTTTATATTTATGTATATTCAATACATTTTTGTATTTTTTATATACATTTTGTGAGTTCATGCTGTACCATAAAAGTCCTCTAGCCCACTTGTTCCTTGGTTTTGGACTTTTTGGTTCCTTTGCAAAAATATAAATCTGTCAGATTGTGAGGGCATCTCCTGTGCACAGCCCTCTTCAGCTCACCCATTCAAAAACTTTATTCTTCTTCTGGTAAAGCCATTCCTTTGTTAATTTGGATGGATGCTTTGGGTCGTTGTCATGCTGAAAGATGAAATTCCTCTTCATGTTTAGCTTTCTAGCAGAAGCCTGAAGGTTTTGTGCCAATATTGACTGGTATTTGGAACTGTTGAAAATTCCCTCTACCTTGACGAAGGCCCCTGTTCCAGCTGAAAAAAACAGCCCCAAAGCATAATGCTGCCACCACCATGCTTCACTGTGGGTATGGTGATTTTAGTTATGTGCAATGTTGTTTTTGCGCTAAATATATCTTTTGGAATTATGGCCAAAAAATTCAACCTTGGTTTCTTCACACAACAACACATTTTCCCACATGCTTTTGGGAGACTTCAGATGTGTTTTTGCAAAGCATTTAGCCGGGCTTGGATGTTTTTCTTCATAGGAAAAGGCTTCTGCCTTGTCACTCTACCCCATAGCCCAGACATATGAGGAATACAAAAGATTGTTGTCACATGTTCCATACAGCCAGTACTTGCCGTATATAAAAATCAGGAATAAATTAGGTGCAGCTGCTGTATCTCTAAGTTAATCTTAGATAGGAATGTGGTAAAACGAATTTAAAACAGCGCTAGCAATCCATGTGAAAATTATTAAATGTGATAAGTGAAACAAATTAATAAATATTTGACAAATACATATTCCAAATATGAAAAAACAGTCCTTAATAGTGATATATCCAATAAAGTGCTTGAGTGCAGAAATGGTTATCCACGCGGTGCTCAGGTGATTGGCAAACCCTCTAGGTTCCCTACTCACCACAATGATGAGTCTCAAACGCTTGTAAAATCCATTGGACTATTACACTCAGGCTCTTGCTGGGGGTGATCCAAGATCGGGATGTCTTGCAGGGGATCGCTCCAAGAAAGACCTCCGTAACTATGTAAGCCCCAAATATAAAACAAAAGGACCACATATGGTGTACTATGTTTAGACGCCCAATAGGCAGGCGAAACGCGTTGACGCACTTCCGGGCTACGGTTGGAACGCATCGTCGCTTCCGGTTTACTTCCTGGATTGTCAGTGGAACGCACGCTAATAGCGGCGTCCACCATCACTTGTTACATTACTCTGCGGTTTTTATACCTCTGTTTTGTAAGTATGTTTTTATTGCTTTGGGGCCAATAAATTATCTAAACATACTACACCATATGCGGTCCTTTTGTTTTATATTTGGGGCTTACGGAGGTCTTTCTTGGAGCGATCCCCTGCAAGACATCCCGATCTTGGATCACCCCCAGCAAGAGCCAGAGTGTAATAGTCCAATGGATTTTACAAGCGTTTGAGACTCATCATTGTCGTGAGTAGGGAACCTAGAGGGTTTGCCAATCACCTGAGCATGGTGTGGATAACCATTTCTGCACTCGAGCACTTTATTGGATATATCACTATTAAGGACTGTTTTATCATATTTGGAATATGTATTTGTCACATATTTATTAATTTGTTTCACTTATCACCATTTAATAAAGAACAGAATAATTTTTTAAACCAGTACATGGTACAGAAGGCAAATCTCAGGTAACTGAAATGTTGAGTTTACATATTCTTTAACGTGCATCACATGCAACTATTTAGACATGACTAAGTGACAAATCTGTCATCTATGGCCTCACCCATGTAAGGGGGCCATGTCTGCCTGAACTGGGAGCACAGGTGTTTTCTATGCATGTCTGTGCAGGCAGCTCCTTTCACGTCAACTGGGACGTAATGGCTTCAAGGAGACAGACGCTGCTACCAATCTGACAGCAACACAGGTGCGTGTCCCCGGACGCACGCCATCTGCATTTGGGGAGGCACACTTGCATTGCTGTCAAATTGGGGGCAGCAGCTGTGTCCCAATTGACATGAATGGGACTACCTGCAAAGGGATGCACAGAACACCTGTGCATCCCCATATGGGCAGATGCGGGCGTATCCTTAAAGTCAGCGGAGACACAGTGTTTGGCAAAGTGGCCGCCCAAAGCCAAAAGTCCTCTCCCTGTCGCTGGCATCCCTAGTGGGCACTCGGCTGTGACAGCTTGCGGCTTCACAGCCGGGTGTGCACTGCACATGCGTGAGTCACACTGTGCATCCCGAATGGCCGGACAACCTTCTGGGATTGCAGGGAGGGAGGGGGAGAGAACTACCGCTCAAACTGCCTAGGCAGCCCAAGCAGAAGTGGGAGAGTGGGTACCTGTCAAACTAGGTAACCACCCCCCACCCAATGACATTTTTTTCGGTAGAACTCCGCTTTAAGTACATCCGTGTGAATTAACCCTGTGTCATTCAGGGAAGCTATATTTTTATTCGAAATGCACATTGTGAGTTTTAGCCGTGATAACATTTTGCAATATTTCTAAAAATAAACCCTGGATCACACAAGTACAAAAAAAGAACACTGTTTTATTGGATTTCTACAGTATAGCTGCGTGTCGTGTATTTTCTACAGTATTGCAGAGAGCTGTAAGAACAGCCAGATCCAGAGATCACCTCCCCAGACACACACTGCTCCTCCCGGGGCTCAGCATGCAGCTTTTGTGCGGCAGATAACTTCATTGACGAAGCCATTATTCCTGGCTAGAACATCAGCCTTCAGCTGATTCAGTCTGTTTTTTATTTCCTGCTCAGACATTTCAGTAAGTGGAAGAGCTTTCACTTTGGCGAGAAAATCCTGAATTATCTTCTCCCCTTCCTGAAAGAAAAAGCAAAAGGTTCATATAACAAATAAAACATTTCTATCTTTTTGTTACACTTGGTAAAATGTTAGCAAAACCTGCAGGACCAATGCTGGAAATATAAATTTTGATTGACTGAACAGACTAAAACCGCATTGCTCCCCTTTCCCGGCATGTCTTGCTTTCACTGGACAGTAAAGAACTGGACAAACAGGAAGATTTGCCATCCCACTTTGAGCAGTCGTGATTTGCGTCTAAAGTATAGAGCGGAGGAAAAGATGCAAGTGAGCAGGAGATAAGGCAGAAAATGAAGCCACACACTGAAGATGTCACATCATATTGTTTATTCAATGTAACAGGTTTTTTACATGGTCTCCGCCCTAAACCACTCCCCTGTGATGCATTTCACCCCAATTGGGCTTTTTCAAGGAGGTGGAGATAGCTGGGACTAAAAGGACATTTAAACCCACTGAATAATGAATAAATTAAAAGCAACACAAAACAGGCTTTCATATTAACAAGCTATCATGTTAGGTCTGTTAGGAGGTTAAGAAGCCTGTTACATTTAACCAACTTTAGGGTGTGACACCTACAGTGCGCAGCTTCATTTTCTGCCGTGCTATCTATGACGAGTGGGATGAGCTCCTAGAAGCTGGCACCTGATACAGCTAAAGCCAGCCATACATGGATCAAAATTTGGCCAGTTCAGCAGAGACAGGCCAAATTTTGACCCATGCATTGGCAGGGAGGTTGTAAATAAGTCAATCTACCAATTACCTTCTGTACAACCGCCCTGTCGGATTTTCCCAGCTCAATCGGCGCTGCAGGCTATAGTCCGTAATGCTGATCAGTGTATTGTAACCGTGGGGGAAACTCCCAGCTGACAGAATACAATACCCGAGAACTATGCACAGAGCTTGCAGCAGTTCAGCCTTTCTTTGGACTTCTACAGTGAGCAGGAGATGTGTCAGCATTGCATGGGTGCTACTGCCCAACTGCTTTTAGAATGGAAAGATCTCTCACCACCTGTAGTTCTTAGGGAAGCTTCTGGCTTCTGACCACCTGTGGCCACCCTTACACTTTATGCTTAAACCAAAATCCCCGGAGGTCAGTCTTCTAAAATGATGCCAATTGTGAGTCAGCAGGAAAAAAAAACAACACGTAGAGCAGTGGTGGACAACTTTCTTAATATAGGGAGCCTCAAGTGTGGCCCGACATCACCAAAGAACCATACTAAATATATAAGTGCATTTCCACAGAAAGCTGTAAGACATGCAACAGGAGATAGTCAGACTACAGGCATGTTAGAAAAGATGGTCAGAAACTACAATACTACAAGAGATGGTCAGAGACTACAAACATGCTAAAGATGTTGTTAGAGATATGGCATATGCTTCAGGAAACAGACTTTGGATCCAGTCTTAGACTAGACAGGTAAATTACATGAGCCTGCTTTAAATAAATAAATAAAAAAAAAAAAGCTGCCATAGCAGACCATTCACAAATGAATGCTTCCACATGTGCAATCCCTATAGCCTCTTAAAATTATTTGTGCCATATTTGATATTTCTCTCAGCAAGATCCATTTTATAAAGATAAAGTGACAGATAGCATGGAAACAATTTAAGATTGTGTTAAACCTAGCTGTTTTATTAACAGAACCTAGAATAAAGTATATTATTTCTTCATTAGACTAAGAACTTATGTTTTCAGATTACTGTTTGGAGGTGACCTGAGGGCTGCACGCTAATAGCTGGTTTACAATGCATTTTTCGGCATTACTGCACCTGTATGGTGTAAACAGGGCAAATACAAAACAGTTTACTATAGGTCTTGTTTACACTATGCATATGGGGTGGTATGCACAAAATACAGCTCAATGAGGCATAAGTGCCAAAGAGCTGCATGTAGCCCCTGAGCTGCTGATTGGGCACAAAGGATGTGGAATGTAAATACCACCCACTTAAATATCAAATCACTGCTTTACCTGCAATGTCTGTTACAGTACAGAACTGACCAAATATTTATCTTCAAACTAATTTTTTTCCTCACTCAATACCCCTTTATCTGTATCCTGAGTTGGCCAACCTGATAGACCATAGTCTTAGAATTGTCCTCTGCAGAACACCAGAATTGTCCTCTGCAGAAGCAGGCTCATCAAACCAGATCATTATACTCACCATAGATTCTTCTACTGATAATATTTGAAATAACTCGAAAAAGGAATATAAAGAATCTCAAACTTGGTTACATCCTGCATACATTCAAGGACACCACACCTTAGGCAACAGTGCCTCATGTAATCACCCTTTGACAATAATAGGTTTGAAGTGAACCTGTAACTTCGCCTATGATTTATCCTTGCTTCCTTTAGACAAACTGGTCAGAGGAGGAGCAGTGGTAATGTGTTGGTGGAAAGGAAGGTGAATCGGTTGCTTTGCACTGAATAGAATTTAACTATAGGGAAACTGAACTGTAGGCAAAATGATTCTTACATGTTTGACAGAGGAGGTGCATTGGATAGTGGTCTCCGAATATCATCTTAGAACCCATTTTAGGATAAACGGTCAGGACACTGTAACAAGGTCTTCATGACATTTTCAAGTAATACATTCTGGCTCTATACCCATGCATTATAGACACTTTGTCATATTCACTCTTTATAATTGAGAAGAGGAATTCCAGGGATGTGACACATCATTATTTGCTATGGCTATCTAATACTTACCATATGGCTTTTTCTTAAAGCTTTCCAGTCAAATTATCACACTATACAAGTCATACATTGATTTGAGTATATTCTACCAATATTTAATGGAATAGTGCAGTGTTGCTTTGCGATAGGTATGTGGGGATTGTTAGTTTTAATGGAGTTGAGTTTTTTTTTTGTATGGGGTAATAAAGATGAGATCTTAAGATGCACTTTCCTGTAAAATATATTTAGAAGTTTGTAGTATAATCGTGGTCTGACGAAGTCTGGTAAGCAGACTTAAGTACGTATTCAATTTAATCAATTCAAATTCACCGGCATACACCTGGCATGGGAGAATAATTTGAATATTGTAGGTTATATAGGTATGAAGTGGGGGGGGGGGGGGGTATGAATATGATAGGTGTGTCTGCGTGCATGTCCTGTTACCAATTTTTTCTAGATTTGAAACAGGAGTCAACATTTTTTACGGAAAGAGGTCAGCATTTTTAAAAAGCTCACAGAAGGAGATAACACAACAGATGATATAGAGTATGTAAAAAAAAAAAAAAAAAATGGCAAACCTCTTTTTCTTTGTAGCGCCTCTTGCAGGCTGGTTCATCTTCAGAGTCTGCTGAAGCCCCGATGAATTGGAATTCCTCCAACTCTAATGCTTTTGCTTTGGCATTTTCGATTACGTGCTTCGGAAAGTTAGCCAGCTCCGCTACATGTATTCCAAAGCTCTGATCGCAGACACCTGCAGGATAATGAAGAGGGAATATACTGTATACGTGGCAGGCAACTGTGTTTTATATTTAGGTTTATTTTTTAGAATTAAAGTTTTAACATAAGGGTTATATAAAGAGACAGCACAACTTAGCAGAGCAGCTTGATTTGCAGCTCTCTGTTTGATAAAACCTTGGACTTGGCAGTCTGAGTGGACAAGTCAATGTTGTGGTTACTTCGAATTCTCTAAACAGGTTCCTTCAGCACATCAGTAAAGTAATCATGATAATGATGAATAATGTAAATATTAAAGGTCTCATTTAACCACTTCCCACCCAAGGACGTACCCGTACATCCTTCACCTACAGGCATCATCCCAGTACCATTATTTTCAGCCGGCGATCCCCTTTCAGGTAGAAGTGAGCTGAGTGGCTAATTAGCCACTCGATCACTTTTGCGGGTGGGGGTCGCACTCTCCTACCGCCGCCACCTCTCTCGGGATCTCCAGTCCCATCTCGGAAGACAGGAGTGATGTGGTCGGTGGCGATGGCTGCCTGAGACAGAGTGAGAGGAACTGACGTCGTTCCCCTCTCTCTGTAGCCCTGGAAACTGGGAGCTACGAGTATTTGTCACTTCAGGTTCTGCCCCTTTGTTTACCTGGTTGCCAGTGGATATGCAAGGGTAAACAAGCCCCAATAAACAATATTCATATTTAATCAATTTTTTTTTATTCTGACCATCAGAAAAAAAAGAAATTATGCAAATTTACTATACAGTCTTTTAAAAACCAAATAGTTAAGGCATTGTGAATCTATGCTCACTACAATCAAAGGTGATGTGCACTGACCCGTGGACTCTGCAGAGTATAATTAGCTTTACAATGTAGTGACTTCTGCTACACAGAGCAAATGTAACAGAGAAATCAGAAGAACTGCCTGAACATTGCATTCCAATTTTATTAGAATTTAGGTTGTGCTTTGTAGCTATCCACCCCCAAGCACAATATCTTCCAATATGTTAAAAAAAAAAAAAAAAAAAGTGTCATTAGTACTATTATGGAGAGACTGCAATGTATATATTGAAGGGACATATTCCTGTGGCTGGTCCAAAGTGAACATTTACTTTGACCATACTGGGCCAAGTGACAGGTTTATGTTGCAGGGGGGACTTTAACCACTTGCGCCCCCGCCCACCGTACATTTACTGCGGCACTCTGCTGCTGCTGGGCAAAGCGACGTAGCCCTACGCCGCTCGCTCAGGAGACTGTAGGGGGCGAGTGCGCGCTCCCGCTCGCTACCTGGGGAGCCAGAGCGTGTGACCGGCGGCTCCAATGGCTGCCAGCCACTCGCGATCTCCCACAGCAGAGAGAGAAGGACAGACGGCTGATGTAAACACAGCCATCTGTCATTCTCCCTGCAATGATCACAGAGGCTATGTGATCCTGCTATATAGGATCGCATGTCTCTGTGATTACTTCACAAGCCACACCCCCTGACAGAATCACGCCCCTAGGGACACATTTAACCCCTTGATCACCAGTACAGTTAACCCCTTCCCTGCCAGTGTCATTTTTACATTAACAGTGCATATTTTTAGCACTGATTACTGTAGTAATGTCACTGGTCCCCCCAAAAGTGTCTAAAATGTCAGTTAGGGGTGCGATCTGTCCACCGCAATGTCGCAATCCAGCTAAAAAATGCAGATCGCCACCATTACTAGTAAAAAAAAAAAAAAAAAACAATAAAAATGACAAATCTTTCCCGTAGTTAGTAAATGCAATAACTTTAGCGCAAACAAATCAAAATACGCTTATTGCGATTTTTTTTACCAAAAATATGTAGCAGAAAACAAATTGGCCTAAAATGTAAAAATCTAAATTTTTTAACATTTTTGGAGAATTTCATATAAAAAAAATGTGAAAATTATTTTTTCAAAATTGTTGCTCTTTTTTTGTTTATAGCGCAAAAAATAAAAATTGCAAAGGTGATCAAATACCACCAAAAGAAAGCTCTGTGTGTGGGAAAAAAAGGACGTCAATTTTGTTTGGGTAGAGCGTTGCACGACCGCGCAATTGTCCGTTAAAGTCATGCAGTGCCGAATCGCAAAATAGGGCATGGTCATTGAGCAGCCAAATCCTCCGGGGCTAAAGTGGTGCAGGGGTGTCCAAACTATGGCCCTCCAGCTGTTCAGGAACTACAATTCCCATCATCCGTAGTCATGTCTGTAAATGTCAGATTTACAATGCTTTATGGGAATTGTAGTTCCTAAACAGCTGGAGGGCCATAGTTTGGGCACCCCTGGACCGTTAAGCAGAGTCCTAAAGTAGATTTAAACCCATAAATGTAAAAAGGAGACATACAAGTAATTTCAGCACATACTCAGCATATACTCCTAAAACAGAGGAAGTTGTAATTCCTTTGCACATGTGCAGGCGTTGCATCACTGAGACCAATTGCTGAAAAGGAGCAATGCAGGACCGGGAAGAGGCAGAGAAGATGACGCCAGGGGACGGAGCCGAGACTGCCAACCTTGACCTGCCATTGCTGAAGGACAATACACTAGTTGGTCAGTGTACCATAATGTGTAAGTTATGACATGAGCCCATCCTTATCCATCAGATTTCAGTTCCGCACCTCCCATTCCATTGTCCCCCCACCACTCAACGTCTTACGTGGAACAAATTTCGCTCAATTCCCCCATCAACACAGACAGTGTTGATGTGGGAATCCCTCCTGCAGGACCATTGTCTTTTCCTGGCAGGGGGAGGGGGGGCAGCCTATCCCGCCGGGAGAAGACAGTGATTATCGCAAGAGAATCTGGTAGGCTGGTTGTACTCAAGTTGATCAATCAACTTGGTACATTCAGCCTGCCCATTAATGATTGGAACAGTGTATTGCCGGCCTTGGAAATTTCTTGGTACTTATGGAGAAACATGCAGCATGCTTTTTGCTGCTCCACAAAGCCGGATCAGTAGTTTTCACTGAAATCTTTTAGGTTTAAAGTATTTCACACATCAAATTGCCACACTGAGGTTTTTCGGGGTGACATTAGCATTATTTTTGGCATGATACTACAGATTTTGATCTGTGTATCCTCAAAAGTGAACCAGTCATAAGAAAAACACAGAAGCTTCCCTTTTCTGGTCATACCGGTCGCTCTATTTCATACTTTCAAACAGACTCTGGCCATGTATTCATATAAAGACTTCAACATTTTCTCAGACGCTACTCATCTGCATACTTCTTACAAGTCAGTAACTTTTAAAGCACTGAAGCCAGGCAACTAACATTTCCATAATCCTCCCATAAAAGGTTTACTTTAACTTCCCTGGCGGTATTCCTGAGTGTGGCTCTGGGTTAATTTTCAGTACCAAAAGCGGTAACCCCGAGCCACGCTTGGGATTACCCCGCAATGTTACTCACCTTCCCTGCGCTCCTCCCGCCCTCACTGTCTCTCCCCGCTCTGTGCACAGCTGATTCCCGGCACTTGCCTTCCGGTTCCCTCCCTGCGAACATTGCGACGCAGGGGGATGGAACCGGCGGCGAATTCAAAGGTGTCATGATAATGTCATGATATAAAGCTGTGATCCTAACAGATTACACTGTAACATGCCATTTCACCAAGGATTGAACCTGGATACTTTTCCAGTGCCCTGCCTGTGCTTTTCCAGTGCTTTGTGCCTGGAAAATTTTGCACGACCATGGTGTCCAAAAAAGCGTTTGTTTTTGTGCAAAAGCGCTTTTAGACGAACTGGAATACAGCGACAGCGAAACGGAAGTTACTTGAAGAACTGAGCGATAGCGATTCGTGGAAAAATTCGTCATCAGTTATGGAAAGTGATGACAGCGACGAATCTGATGTCTCTTTCTGGCACATCGCTTGTGGAATTTGGGAAGTATATCAAATGATTCTTCAGAATTTCAGAAAGAGACATCAGAATCGTCGCTGTCGTCACTTTCCGTACCTGATGACGAATTTTCCCAGGAATCGCTATCGCTCAGTTCTTCAAGTAACTCCGTTTAGCTGTCGCTGTTTTCCAGTTCGTCTAAAAGCGCTTTTGCGCAAAAAGAACGCTTTTGGGACGACATGGTCCTTCTCAATTTTCCAGGCACATAGAAATGGAAAAGCACAGGCAGAGCACTGGAAAAGTCACCAGGTGAAATCCCGTGGTGAAGTGACATGATACAGTGTAATCCGTTAGGATCACAGCTTTGTATCATGTCATTTATAGTATTTGCATTTTTGAATTTGCGTCCGGTTCCACCCCCTGCGTTGCAACGCTCGCAGGGAAGGGAACCGGAAGACAGGTGCCGGCATCGGCCGAGCACACAGCGGGAGGACGGCGGGAGGACGGCGGGGGAGGACAGTGGGGGATCGCAGGGGAAAGAGTTTTAAAATGTAAAACAACAGATTTACTTTCAAAACAATGTACCGCTTTAACACAGAAATCTGGACATAATCATACCGCCAGGGAGGTTAAAGGTTAATAGGCAAACACCTAAATGTTTACGGCATGTGCTCTTTAGTATTACTGTAGAGACAAAATTAGTTGAAAAGCACAAACTATTATAGGTGTACTTTGTGTCTCTCCTGAGGTCAAGATGGCTATAAAGAAAACACTATAAAACCAGTCTATACCATGCGCCATAGGCTGGGCTATAATCCAGTGACATTTAATTACATGGCCAGCTGAGCAGCACTAGAACACTAAATTATCAAAATCATCTCTGGAATTACAGCAGACCTGAGACCTGTCATCATAAAAGGATTATTTCCCATAAGTATTTGCTATGAATACATTCGCTTCTTCAAGACTAGAAGTTCATTTGTGTACACATTGCCTGCAGCAAAGCAGTTAATCTGCTTTGATCTACCACAATGTGTCCTTGTGGCCAGTTCTATAAGAAACTGCACAGTGCTGGTCCTCACTAAGTGCTGGCCATGTCAAGATGTCAAGGAACTGCATGCAATGAGAAAACAAGTCATTTATGACAAAAATAGTATTTTGTACCTACTGTAAAATACTTTGCTTTGAGTCTATAAAAAGGGACATGAATTTGTGCACTCGCCATAAAATCCAAGAAAAAATCCTATGTTATTTTTCGTCTATGGAGACACACAGGAAATCCTATATCCAAAAACAGTCCAACTGAGGGGTGAACAAAAGAGTAAAAAAACTGCCAACAGGCCCAAAGAAAACAGCCGGAACTGGAGACTGCCTGCAGCTCAAAGAGCTGTGTGAGGGAACATATGCCACAAGCTGGCATCAGGTTGAAACTTCCACCTGGTAAAAATTAGAAAGTATGTTAAGAAAAGACCAGAGGGCTGGCTGACAAATCTGGGGAAAAAAAATACCTAAAAAGCGCTTGTCTGTCTTAGACAGGCAGAAATGGTGGAAAAAGAATCCGGAATCCAGAATGATAAATATGGAATCTGTTTGAATCCAAACAATTGCATGACCTGCATGGAGTTTGCATGTTCTCCTTGTGCCTGCATGGGTTAACTATGGGTATTCCAGTTTCCTCAGTCCAAAGACATACTGATGGGGTAAAGTGGTTCTTTTACCTTCATGCAATCTATGCTGCACAAAGAATGTTTTTTTACCTTCATGCAATCTATGCTGCATAGAGAAGGTTTTTTACCGTCATGCAATCTATGCTGCATAGAGAAGGTTTTTTACCTTCATGCAATCTATGCTGCATAGAGAAGGTTTTTTACCTTCATGCAATCTATGCTGCATAGAGAAGGTTTTTTTTACCGTCATGCAATCTATGCTTCACAGAAAAGGTTTTTTACCGTCATGCAATCTATGCTTCACAGAGAAGGTTTTTTTTACCGTCATGCAATCTATGCTTCACAGAAAAGGTTTTTCGTCATGCAATCTATGCTTCACAGAGAAGGTTTTTTACCTTCATGCAATCTATGCTGCATAGAGAAGGGTTTTTTTTACCTTCATGCAATCTATGCTGCATAGAGGTTTTTTTTACCTTCATGCAATCTATGCTGCATAGAGAAGGTTTTTTTTTTTACCGTCATGCAATCTATGCTTCATAGAGAAGGTTTTTTTACCTTCATGCAATCTATGCTTCACAGAAAAACTGAATTTTTGTAAAATCTTACCGTAAAATTCCTTTCTCTGAGTCCTCCGACAATCGCCGCCCCTTCCCAATTCGTCACCAATGGGTATTGACCTTTGCTCCGTAGGAGTAGCTAGGCAACAAGAATTGTTAATACAAAGCTTTTAACATAGACACACCCCTAGGGGCTGTCCCCTCAGTCAATACCTCCCTGCACCAGCATTCCCAACTCAGTTTGGTAGCATAGCAGTAAGAGTACACAAAAACCCCAAAAGAGGGGCGGGGGGCGGCGACTGTCGGAGGACTCAGAGAAAGGAATTTTACGGTAAGATTTTACAAAAATTCAGTTTTCTCTTACGTCCTCTGACAGTCGCCGCCCCTTCCCAATTCGTCACCAATGGGACGTCCCAAAGCAGTGAAGACATGAGGGGTGGGAGACGCAACCGTAGAAAAGGCAACGCAGTACCCACATCAGAGAAAGGAACCTTACCACAGTAAGAGAACCAACTGGGCAACAGGAAAAACGTGCTCAACAGGAGCAACAACCCAGAAAAACAAGTAACCCAGGGGTAAACACCCCAACAACCAAAGGCCCATGAAAACAAGGGACCCTAGGAGACTGCCGCACTGATAACTTTACAGCCAAAGGAGGCATCAGCCGATGCCTGAACATCCACCTTATAGAATTTTGAGAAGGTGTGAACGGACGACCAAGTTGCCGCCTTACACACCTGGGCCACAGAAGCCTGATGCCGGAAAGCCCAAGACGTACTCAAAGACCTGGTAGAGTGCGCCTTCACAGGGAATGGAGGAACCTTCCCCTTCAAGGCATAGGCTTGCTCAATGATCTGTCTGATCCATTTGGCGATGGTCGCAGCCGACGCCGCCATGCCCTTCCGAGGACCTTCAGGAAGGACAAAGAGAGAATCCGACTTGCGAAAGGATTTCGTGGACGACAGGTAAACTCTGATCGCCCGGACAACATCCAAGGAATGTAAGGCAACCTCCTTCGGATGCTTAGGCTTCGCGCAGAGCGAAGGCAAAACAATGTCTTCATTCAGATGAAAATCCAAAATCCTTTTCGGAAGAAAAGATGGGTTAGGCCGCAGGACCACCTTATCCTTGTGGACCACCAGGTAGGGAGAATTGCAGGACAAAGCTGCCAGCTCCGACACCCTGCGAGTCGAAGTGATCGCCACCAAAAAGGCAACCTTCTTGGATAACAAAGACAACGAGATCTCCCTGATCTTTTCAAAGGGAGCCTGTTGCAACACGGACAGAACCAAGTTCAAGTCCCATGGAGGTAAAGGGTCCCTCCTAGGAGGGGCCAAATGACGCACCCCCTGAACAAAAGTGCTAACCAATGAATTAGACGCCACAGGGCGTTGAAAAAGAACGGCCAGCGCAGAAATCTGACCCTTAATCGTGGCCAACGCCAAATGCTGGTCCACTCCAGTTTGGAGGAAAGCCAAAATTCTCGACACCGAGTATGAGCGAGGGGAATACCCCCTGGCCTCACACCAGGCAAAATACGCTTTCCAAGTACGGTAGTAAATTTTACCCGAAGAGGCTTTTCTAGCCTTGTTCAAGGTGGGAATGACCTCAGAGGAGAGACCCCTATCCCTCAGGACCTGGCTCTCAACAGCCAGGCCGTTAAAGCCAGCGACTGTAAAGCAGGATGGAATATCGGCCCTTGAGACAGGAGATCTTCTCGAAGCGGCAGACGCCACGGAGCGTCGACCGCCAAATTTACGAGGTCTGCGTACCAGGACCGGCGAGGCCAGTCCGGCGCTACCAGAATCACCGTGTGCGGTTCCGAGGCTAACCTGCGAAGGAGCCTGGACAGCAGCTGAATCGGTGGAAAGGCATACATCAGACGATACTGATGCCAGGGCGCCACTAACGCGTCTGAGGCGTCTGCCCGAGGATCGCGCGTCCTTGCCACGAACCTTTCCACCTTGTTGTTCAGACGAGACGCGAACAGGTCCACATCTGGTGAACCCCACTTCGCGCACAACAGTTGGAAAACATCTGGGTGAAGGGACCATTCTCCCTGGTGCCAGTTCTCCACCCCCGGAATGTGAATGGCCTTTATCGCCAGGACATGCGTCTCGGCCCAGGATAGAATGTCGGCCACTTCCCGAGCCGCCCAGGCACTCCTGGTGCCCCCTTGGTGGTTGATGTAAGCCACCGCGGTGGCATTGTCCGTCTGAACCCGAACCGGACGGCCCTGAAGCCGGTCCGTCCATCGCAGAAGACAAAGCTTTATCAATTCCAGAATGTTGATCGGAAGTGAGGACTCCTCCTCCGACCAAGTTCCCTGGGCGGACAGAACGCCCAGAACACCACCCCAGCCTGACAGGCTGGCATCCGCGGGGAGCACCGTCCACGATAATGGACGAAAAGACTTGCCCCCGACACCGCCGGGGACTGGAGCCACCACAGAAGACCCCTTCTGGTGCCGTGGCTCAACGAGATCCGCAGATCCAGGGATTGCGGCCGCCCGTCCCACTCGGTCAGAATCTCCGCCTGGAGACCCCATGTGTGAAACTGGGCAAAAGGGATCGCCTCGAAAGAGGGAGACCATTAGACCTAGACATCACATGCATGTCCGAAAAGACGAGGGACGGTTGTCCCTGAGGGACCTGACCTCGTCCTGAAGAGTCCGAAGCTTGTCTTCCGGCAGGAAGACCTTCGCTTGGACAGAGTCCAGAATCATTCCCAGATAGGGAAGCCGAACCGAAGGACACAGAGTCGACTTCGGAACGTTTATGGTCCAACCGAACTCCTGCAGAGTCCGCATCGTGGTGGACAGGTCGGTCACCAGGCCCTGGCTGGTGTTTGACCTTATCAGGATATCGTCCAGATACCCCAAGACAGCAATGCCCTGTGCTCGCAACAGAGCCAGGACCGGCGCCAACCCGCGGAGCCGAAGCGAGACCGAAAGGTAACGCCACAAATTGGTAGTGATCCACCGCAATGGCGAATCGAAGGTACCTCTGGTGACCCTCGAAAATGGGGATGTGTAGGTACGCATCCTTCAGATCGATGGAGGCCATGAATTCCCCCGGACTCAGGGCAGCCACCACTGAGCGCAGGGATTCCATGCGAAACTTGCGAACCCGCACAAAGCGGTTCAGAGCTTTCAAGTCCAGAATCGGACGCACTTTGCCCTCCTTTCTGGGCACAGTGAACAGATTGGAATAAAAGCCCCGAAATCTGTCCCGATGAGGCACCGGGACCACCACCCCCTGGGCCCGCAGGTCCCGCACCGCCAGGTGCAGATCCTGCAAGCACTCCGGAGACAGCTGAAGATTTGAGGGAAAAAATCTGCCCGCCGGCCGAGAGAGAAATTCGATCTTGTAACCAGATCGAACGATTTCCTGAACCCACCTGTCCCGAACTCGGGCCAGCCAAGGTTGTAGGAAACCGCGCAGACGTCCTCCCACCCCAGAAACGGGTGAGGGCACCCCTTCAGGCGGAAGTGGTATGGGAAGTCGAACCGGACTGGCCGGACTTCTGCTTCCCCGCCCACGGCATTTTCTGAGAGCCTTGGCCCTTGAAGGGCTTGCCCTTGGTCTGCGACCGAAAGGCACGAAAGGACCCCTGAGAGGACCTAGACGAGGAATTCCGTTTACCACGGAAAGACTTATTCTTGAAAGACTGGGGCAGGAGAGTACTCTTGCCCCCCGTAGCCCCTTTAATCAGGGTATCCAAAGCCTCGCCAAACAGGCGAGACCCCGCGTAGGGAAAATCCGCCAGTGTCTTGCGAGAAGATTGGTCGACCGACCAATTCTTCAGCCAAATCAGACGACGGTTCAGTACCGCCACGCTGGACAGGCGCGCAGCCAAGGGAGCTAAATTCAAATCCGCATCACACAAGTACATGACGCCCTGATGGATCTGGTCCACCATAGCCAACGTGGTAGGTGGAGCGGAATCAGCCACCAAGGTGCGCCTGAGCATCTTGGTCCAATCAGCAACAGCCTGTGCCGCCATAATGGAAGCAAATATAGGCTTCACCATAGAACCAGCCACCATATAGGCATGACGGGCAAGAGACTCTATTCTCCTGTCCGTAGGGTCCCGGAAAACCGGGGCATCCTCAGAAGGCACCGCAGTAGCCTTGTTCAAAACGGCTACCGCGTGATCCACCGGAGGCGCCACACACCAACGCTCGTCAGTGGCAGGCGCAAACGGATAAAGCAGTTTAAACTTATTTGGCACAGTAAAAGGCTTCTTTAAATTGCGCCACTGTTCATTAACCGTATGGTGAAATTCAGCAGGGCAGGGAAAAACCTGCGCTGATTTGCGAGCCCTCTGTGTTCCAAAAGCAGACGTCCTAGCAGGAGGAGTAGGCTCATCCTCCAGGTGCAAGGTGTCTTTTATGGAAGCAATCAGCTCATTCATGAGTGCAAGCTCTTCAGGCGAGCCAGGGGGAGAAACATCAACCCCCTCCACCTCAGGCTCTCCCTCAGACCCCACAAGGTCCAAAGATGAGCGGGACCCTGAGAAGGGCACGCCAGCCGCAGCAGCCACATCGCCCTCTGAATCAGAGGATATGGATAACCTGGCCCTTTTCGCGGATCGTTCAGCCAGCAGCATCTGCACCTGAGACAACAAGGAAGCCACTACAGTGGTCAGATCGGCCCCCTCGGGGGGTGCAGCAGCCCCCTGGTCCCCCACCAGGGCGGGGGGAAACTTGCTATCCTGAGAATCCATGCCCCAGTACAGAAAAGCAATAAAGGTACTGGCCCTTTAAAACCACGGCGAGCGCAGCCCACCGCACACTGCTGTATGCACTGACCCCGCAGGGATACACAAACACTGAGCAAGGAATGACAGGACAGACAGGCAAAAACCTGGAGAGAGCACACCAGACTGCTGCCACCGATCGCTGTTCCCGGGGGAAAGAGGAAGTGATGCAATGCTGACTGATAGATATAGCCTATGGAAGGCTCCAGCAAAATGGCCGCTCGGCAGAGGAAAAAAGGCTACAATAAAATGGCGCCGCCATGTGCATGGACAGTATCGCCCGCCAAAATGGCGGCGAATGGCGCCAAAACACGGTGCTGCATAGAGACAGGGCCGGTCACAGTATACATTCAAATAAAATGGCGGATCGCCGCAGCAATCACCACACACACACGTCTGCACTCAAACTGCACTCAGAGCATAATAAAACAGCAGAGCAGGATGGCCCCCCCCTCGCAGCCCACAGGCATGCAGCCACACAGGGATCTGACAGGGAGCCCGCAGTTACACAGACATGGGGGGTACTACACAGACTGACACCCACACAGAAGGTCCCCACACAGAAGGTGCTTACTGTACCAGATGGCGTGGGGAACCGTCTCCAGCAACAAACCGCTATCAGGGTAGACAGGGAGTGCCGCAGCCAGGACGCTTGCGGACCGCAGTCACGGCGTCCAGTGAGGTAGCCACCTCACAGGCAGCATCCCTGCAGCGAACAGGGATGGGTCGTTCAATGTGCCAGGGTAAAACCTAAGCTGAACGCTCGATGGCAGGCTGGGGATCCATCTGGCTATCAGCCCTGGGATGCAGGGCGGCCAGTCCGAGACCCAGCTCCGCATGATGATTCTTCATCAGAAGATCCCTAAACTAAAGCTGACAAAATAACAGCTAACAAGGAAAAGAGAAAAAAACACTTGAAATAAAATCAAATAAAGGGTAGAAGGCTGAGACAGAGCCCCAGCACAGGACAGCCAGCCACTCCTAAGCTAGGCAAAGACAAACTGAGTTGGGAATGCTGGTGCAGGGAGGTATTGACTGAGGGGACAGCCCCTAGGGGTGTGTCTATGTAAAAAGCTTTGTATTAACAATTCTTGTTGCCTAGCTACTCCTACGGAGCAAAGGTCAATACCCATTGGTGACGAATTGGGAAGGGGCGGCGACTGTCGGAGGACGTAAGAGAAAGGTTTTTTACCGTCATGCAATCTATGCTTCCCAGAAAAGGTTTTTTACCGTCATGCAATCTATGCTGCACAAAGAAAGTTTTTTTACCTTCATGCAATCTATGCTGCATAGAGAAGTTTTTTTTTACCGCCATGCAATCTATGCTTCACAGAGAAGGTTTTTTACCTTCATGCAATCTATGCTTCACTGAGAAGGTTTTTTTTTCTTTTTCAAATATTTTATTTTAGAATAGAACAGAAGAAGGTAACAAAGCATGGTAAACAAAAAACAGGCAATGTACAAAGGCATCCACAGAGACCAAAAAATAAAGACATATGAAAAAACATACAATCCTCGTGGGAATACAACGCTAACACAGGATGTCATGTAGCAGCACCAAAAACAGATACTTCAGTAGATAAGTAAGAGATGTATCATTAGTCCCTGAGGGAGTGAGCCGTGCCCAGGGCACCGGGAAGTTCTCGTGCATACGGTAGAATATTGGCAATAAATCGTGGCTAGATAAACTGCCTCACTAGATATCTCATTGGTCCACGGTACTTGTGGCTACAAAAGGATCAAGAGAAAAAAGAGGGAGAAGGGAGGAAGAAGGGAAAGCAGGGTTGGGAAGGTGGGAAGGGGTAGATGGAGAGAGCTACTGCTCCGCGCCGGGCAGGACGATCTCCCAAAGCCCCATGGCTCAGGAGCACATCAGGGATTTCCCCGTCAGAGAGGATGAACACATTCCAATAGCTCCATACCCGCTCTTATTTGTCACGTTTGTGCAGCGCCGTAAGGGTCAGATCTTCCATCCTATTAATCTCTTCCAGCCTGCGCATGCAGTCCCTAATGGTGGGCGACTGGGACGTTTTCCAGTAGAGTGGAATACAGGACTTTGCCGCACACAAAACGTGTGGGACAACTGATTTCTTGTATTTTCTCATGGGGATGCTGGACAGTTTTAAAAGAAAGAAGGCCGGGTTATCTGGGATCGTATGATCGGTGAGATCCCTCAGTAGGGAGCCGACCGCGGTCCAGAAATCGCGGAGCCGAGGGCACGACCAGAAGATGTGCAAGAGGGTACCCCTTTCCTCTAGGCACCTCCAGCAAGTGTTCGACGTCCCAGGGAACATCTTGCTAAGCAGAGATGGGACCCTGTACCATCTCAGAGAAGGTTTTTTACCTTCATGCAATCTATGCTGCACAAAGAAAGTTTTTTTTACCTTTATGCATAGAATGCATGATGGTAAAAACTCCTCTGTGCAGCAGTCCACCCAAACCCCCACCCCCCCCCATACTTACCCTAAATGCAGACAGTTTGCTCTGAGGGTACTTGGCAGGAGGGATGGGGCCATCAGCGCCAGTGCGGGACCTGAGAAGAGGATCAGGGCTGCTCTGTGCAAAACCCCTGCACAGAGCAGGTAAGTATAAGGTGTTTGTAATTTTTTTTTTATAGACTTTTAAAGACTTTAATATCACTTTAATTGGCACCTGCCTAAATTGGCCCTAACATATGTATGGATGAATTTGAGTTAGGCACATTAGATTGTAAGCTCCTTCAGGGCAGGGACTAATGTAAATGTAAAATGCTGTGTACATTGACAGCACTATATTCTGTAAGTGCCTGTAATAAAATAAACTCTGACAGTTGATGTAGCAGGTGAGGGCCAGTCACGACCAAAGTCACTGTAGGCAGGAAAGGATCAAAGTTGCACGTGTCTCTCTGCAAGCATGTTTAGCAGCAGGGAGATTCTTTCTTGATTGTTACATGGAGGGAAAAAGTGTGAGGAGTGCACATCTACAACACTACACTAAAGAGATTACTTCAGCACTCCCAGAGCATTAACCCCTTTCATGGCAAAACTAATAGAAAATGGGTAATGATGGCTCCCAGCAATCACCATAAATGAGGGAAACTCAGGGGGCTCAGGCCAATTAGCTTACTCACTAAAAGTCTTCAAAGACAGGGCAAGTAAAAAGGCAACGGCAGTCCTGTATAAGTTAGCGCTCTGCAGTTAACTTATCACAGGACTGTCACTTGCCACATCCAATCCAGCAAAGTCTGGGGTGTGGTACAGTCCAAATGTCGGGCCCAGGATACCATGGTGGCAGATAGCTGCTGATTGGAGGGGGAGCCTCCAACAGTGTTATAAAGAGTAGGGCTGAAACAACTAATCGATTATAATCGTCAACTAATCGATTATGAAAATAGTTGTCAACTATTTTCGTAATCGATTAATGGTCAGCCAATTAGTTGTCCTTCATACAGAATGCATTATTTGTTTACATATCAGAAAATACAGTGCAACACACATACAGCTCAGTCAGTAAACCATCCATACATGTCAGTAGATGACAGAGAACTTGCGAATGTGTGAGGAGCAATGCCTCATGGGAAATGTAGTCCTGGGCAAGAGAAGGAACCAAGTGATTCTAAAGGCAGAGGTTTTTTAACCTTGCTATAGGGACACTCTGTACAGTACTATACTTTACTGCTTCCTATAGGGGCACTTTGAAGGCAGAAGGGGCTGGAAGTGCCATGGGGGGGGGGGCAGAAGAGGAGAATCAGTGCTGCTCTGTGAAAAATCATTACACAGAGAGGATAAGTATGACAAGATTGTTGTTAAAAAGAAAAAATCCAAAATTTACAATCACTGTAAGGGCTCTGCTGGGAAGATCAGCATCTGAACCCAGAGAAAGTGGAGGCCGATAGACTAGAGGTGATATAAGGCATTACAATTACATTTAAAGTAAAAGTTTATTAGTATTGTGCATTATACTGTATTTAAAATTATTATATCCATTAAAAAAAAAAAAAAAAAAAAAGTCTCAGCTTTTAGTACTACTTTAATAAAAAAATGTTAATTTTCCCCCCTCCACCCTTCATATACCTTCATGTCTGACTCCCAGTTAAAATATCCTGCATATCCGACTTCTGGGCATATTTTTTTTATATACATACACATGAAAAAAAAAAAAAGCATGCTGCTGCTGCTGCTACTAAAGGCCTTCTGCTTCCCATACATGTATTGGATTTTTGGACAAAAATATTTGCATCTATATTTGTTCAAAAATGATTTGTATATTTGTTGAATGGACGAGTGTTTGAAAATTCCACTTGCTTTTAACAATAAATTTTAAAATAAATAAAACTTCTGAGCAAAAACCACATACACTATTTGAAGATTTGTTTGATCGAGAAGTTTTCTATTCTGCTCCTTCAAATTTTTCTGTCACTGTGGTTGACACCGGACACCAATATACACTAATGGTAAGAAAAATCGGATGAATGTTTTTAAAAATTTTCTAAAAAAAATTTAGTTTGTGTATTACCAGCATAAGTGACAGCAGGAACAGGGAGCTTGTATCAAACTACCTGCCTATTAATAAGGGAGTCTATCATGATTATATACCAATCCGGTCTGAAAATTTGCAAAACAGTGTTTTAGGTCTTTTAAAAATATTGATCTCGGAGTCTGATATGTACCACATTTAAACCTCTAATAATACATATATCTGTTTCAGAGTGGGTTAAATATCCAACTATATAGCTGGATATTTATATTTACCACTGCATATAGATATTCAAGAATATTAACTAAATTATACACTTTTTTTTTCTTCTAGGTTTTTATCCGATTAGTCGATTATTCGAAGCAATAATCGGCCAACTAATCGATTATGAAAATAATCGTTAGTTGCAGCCCTAATAAAGAGTCTAGATTACAGAAAAAAGTCTTAGTAAAATAAAAAGGTTAGTTTTTACAACAGCAGAGCTGAATAAAAGAGTCCACCCCCCTAGGACACAGGTAAAAACTAAGGCTGGCCATACATTATACAATTTTCTTGTTACATTTACTTTACATTTACCTTCAAATATGTAGTGCAAGGGTCTGCCTGATTGCATAGAAATAGCGTTTAGGTTTGACCCCATATTACATTGTTTTAATACATCTAAAAAAAAAAATATGTGCAAGAGAATTGTATACTGTATGCCCAGCCTAATGCATGTTGGTAGCAGGAAGGGTTTAAGCCCCCGTTCACACTGGGGTGACCTGTCAGGCGACCTGGTCGCCTGACAGGTCGCCGTAGGTCGCCTGGCATAGAGAAGCTGTGGACCCGTTCTAATAGGAGCGACACAAGTCGCTCCGACTTAGAAAAAGAGTCCGGAGCTTCTTTGGGGCGACCTGGAGCGACCTGCATTGACTTCAATGTTATGAAGTCCGTGCCGGCCGCTCCGAGGTCGCGAAGCGAGCAGCGCGCCGCGACCTGTGAGGTCGCCCCAGGAAGTTGGATCGCCCCAGTGTGAACGGGGCATTACCCTGAACTGGCTTACAGTTTTTTTGTTTTTTTTGCCAGTGTCCAATTCGCCTGTAGATGGCAACATAACCTGAAGGTTTTAGGCTCCATGTACACGGGACGCTGGAAATGGCCGTTTAGGAGCAGTTGGGCGTTTTTTTCAGAAGCCCCTGAACCCATCTACATGTTATCTTATCTGTCCATGTACACCAGGTCGTTTACAGTCATTTGCAGGCAGTTGCGTTCAGGGACTGTTTTTAGAACGCAATTATTTGCGTTCGAACGTGTGTTTCCCAGGGTTTCAAACGCACAAACGCGTCTGGACGCGTCCGAACGCGATGACCCACGTTTAGCGTTCGCGTTTTTCCATTTTAAAGGGGAATAATTTTTTTGACCTTTAGGAACGCTTCTAAACGCAAATGCCCGCAAACGCTGCTAAACGCCCGCTAAACGCGGGTACAAACGTGACCGAAACGTCCTAAAAATTCCAGCATTCAAAGGGACTTTTAACAACGTCCCGTGTACATGGAGCCTAAGACTTCCTGTGTGCCTTTAACCACTTAAGGACCAGGCCTATTTCTGACACTTGTTTACAAGTTATAATCAGTTATTTTTTGCTAAAAAATGGCTTAGAACCCCCAAATATATATATGTATTTATTTATTTATTTTAGCAAATAAAGCAGTATTTTAAACGCAATTCTTTTGGGAAAAAGTAAGATTTTTGTAAGATCTTGCCGTAATATCTTTTTCTCTGATGTCCATCGACAGACGCAGCCTCATCTCTATGAGCTGAGTGGGTTTATGCTCCTCCCATCAGGAGGAGTCTAGGCAGGAAGATTTGAATACACACACCCAGGAGGCTGTCCCTCCAGGCATAAACCCCCACTGCACAACCCAGCACATCAGTTTAGTTTAAAAGCAGTGAAGACAACAGAACCAACCCCAAACAGAGAGGCGGGTGCTGCGTCTGTCAATGGACATAAGAGAAAAAGATCTTACAGTAAGATCTTACAAAAATCTTATTTTCTCTATCAACCGATGCAGCCTCATCTCCATGAGCTTAGTGGGACGTCCCAAAGCAGTGTAGGCATGAGGGGTGGGAAAATACAACCAGACAGTAACGTCAACTCCAAAAGGCTAAACGTAGCCAACAGGGCAACATGGAGCCCAAACAGGAGCTCACCCAGATAAAAGACCCCAAAGAAGTACAAACAAACATTTTCTTAAGAAACAGCAGCCTGCAAAACCTTGCGGCCAAAAGAGGCATCCGAGGAAGCCAACAAATCCACCTTGTAAAATTTGGTAAAGGTGTGCACAGATGACCAAGTCTCTGCCTTACAAACTTGTACAACAGAGGCCTGATGGTGAAAAGCCCAAGAGGCACTCAGCGCTCTAGTAGAATGCGCCTTCACAGGGAAAGGAGGAACCTGACCCTTGATCGACTAAGCCTGAACAACCGCCTGCCTGATCCATCTTGAAATGGTCGCAGCGGATGCAGCCAAACCTTTGCGAGGACCGTCCGGAGGGACAAAGAGTCCGACTTCCTGAAGGACTCAGTAACTGTCAGATAAACCCTTATTGCCCGAACCACATCCAGAGAGTGCAAGGCATAAGGAACTTATGTGCTGGGTTGTGCAGTGGGTGTTCATGCCTGGATGGACAGCCCCCTGGGCATGTGTATTCAAACTTTCCTGCCTAGACTACTAAAATATTTCTACAGATTACCAGTTTAGGGTTACAGAGGTCTAGGACTATAATTATTGCGCTCCCTCTAACGATCACGGTGATACCTCGTGTGGTTTGAACACCGCTTAGATATGTGGCGCAACTTGCGTATGCGCTCGCTTCTGCGCGCAAGCTCGGAGGGACGGGGCGATTTAATTTTTTTTTTTAACTTTTTTATTTTTACACTGTCCCTTTAAAAATATTTTTTTTTGATCACCTTTATTCCTATGTAAACATCCCTTGTAATATAAATAAGCAGGACAGGTACTCTTTATTGTGAAATCTGGGGTCAAAAAGACCTCATTATCTCACAGCTACACTAAAAAAGTCTTTTTTTTCCATGATGAAAAAAAATAGGCCCTTTAAGGCCGTTGGGAGGAAGCGATGTATGACATCGCTCCGGTCCTCCAAAGCCATAGAGTGGAGTGAGGTCGACTTGCTCTCACTCCACTTCCTGCCTAGGATGCCATCGGACCGGATCGTTTTCTCTCACGCCGCTGGGACCACTTTTATGTTAAAGCGGACCGTCCGCCCAGTAAAAACCATCTGCATTCTATGACCCCCCCTGTGGTATAATCGTCATTTATCAGAACTCCTTCATATTCCGGACCCTGGTATCTGGATTACTAGGGGGATATATCTGCTATCACGTTATTTCAGGTGGTGCCATCAAGCAGTTTCCCCTGATTCAGGGGGAATTTCAGCTCCCGGCCTCTATGCGCTTTTACTATTTGCAGATCACACATGCCCTGCGGGCACAATTTTTTAATGATTTCCCTGCCTTACCCTCAGTTGAGTTACTGGACATGATTAGAGGTCAGGACTACCTCAAACTAATTTCTCAATTGTATGATATGCTGGGTATCAAGCAGGTGAGCGACCTGGCGTATGGTGTTCGGGGATCCTGGGTGGGGGATGTTGGGAAGCTGGAGGAGGAAGACTAGAGTGAAGCCTTGGAGGCCTGTACGCTTGTCTCCCCCGAAGCTGTCGGATAGGCTCACGCAAATTTATATCACCGACAGATCGTACCTTACTTCGGTGCGGATGGCTAGGTTCGATTCCTGCCGCTCCTCTGCATGCCCTAGATGCTTGCGCTCCCCGGGCATGTTCGGCCACATAATCTGGCATTGTCCGGACATGCAGGGATTCTGGACTCAGGTTATCCAGTTCCTCCACGACTGCATGGGCTGCCCTGTCTCCTTGGATCCCAAGTTATGCATCCTTGGGATTTTCCCTAATGAAGACACAGACAAAAACACAGACAAAAACAGACACTTCACTTTCTCCGTGAAACTTTATTCACTGCTAGGAAACCGATCGCCCTAAAGTGGATGCAACCAGCCTCTCCTACCCTGTCTTCCTGGTTGGCGGCCGTTAATGTCACCCTCCCATATAAAAAGGTCCTCTATGCTAATAGAAGATGTCCAAAAAGGTATAAGATCTGGGATAAATGGCTCGAAGCCCCTGCTACGTCCACCACCTAAATACGGTTGTTTGACTTGGTCGCGGCATACCCATATTGTGCCCTTGGGATCTCGCCAGCACCCGCAGCGCACGTTTAGCTTGATGCTCCACAGTTGCTGGCTTACTATTGTGGTATCCTACCTCTATTACTGTTATCTGTTTTTTTTGTTTACCATTGCGATCCCTCCCGGCTCCTCAGAATTTCTGCGGATCGGGGGGGTTAGCACAATATTCTCCATTTACCTGACCTTACTTCCTGTACCACCAGCTTCAGTAATGTTTTCACTGACGGCGACTGTACCTGTTTTTGTTTTAATCTGTGATGTACTCAATAAACGTTTGTTTAAAAAAAAAAAAAAGTGTTACTAAACCCACAACAGTAAAATCAGTCTGTATATGCAGTAAAGCATATTTGTTATACTCACTGTGGAACCTAAGGGCTACATTTTCTGCATTGAGTAAAAAGGCTGCTTGATGCTGTCTTCTCTGATCATTTTCTTCCCATGTATACAAAAAATAATCTGATATTTACAAGCCAGGGGGCAGGCTGCACATGCTCAGTTTGGTGTGTATTGATAGAGGTTTTTATTTTTTGGCAGTGAGTATGTGGTCAGCAGAGGGCCAATCAGCACTGTCCAGACAGCGGGTCAGGAGCCCTGCATTCTCATAGCACAATTGTGGGATAACGAAAACCCCTCCTACAAGCTTTAACCACACACTGATAGAAGTCACAAGACTGCTATATACTGCTGATGAGAAAAGGTATTTAGCAGTTTATATTTACTAAAATAATTGCATTTCCATGTTCTGTGTACCGTGGAGACCAGATATAGTGACTGTAGGCTCCTAGGTTTAGTAACACTTTAACATGGGTTATTAATCTATATGAAGGAAACACATTGCTGAAAATAGCACGACTGATACAGCAGGATTTAATCATGCAGCACCACAACCTATATAAATGTGAATATAGCCTGCAGGTATAAAGTTCTCACATCTTGTGTCGAAATGTAAAGGTATCCACGAGACAGCAGATGACAGTCACCTGGTTCATCAATTTTAGATAGGACTGTGACAGGACTGCGAGTCTAGTCTGAGTGATCCCAGATGGAGCCTGCCTTTTATTGTTGGAAAGGGCACATGCAATTGGTTCGAAACCCTGTACTGATCTCTATACTGCTACTCCTGTGCAAAGTCACAGCTTGAAGCTTCTACTCTGCTTCCTTTTACATCTCCCTCCAACCTCTCTCCACTCGTCGGTTCTATTCAGGCTTTGCATGATGAGGGAGAGCAGACATGCATGTTTATGGGCAAACTATTTTATTGCAGGTATTTAAAAGGTTTGTCTATATACAGACTGTGGAGTGTAGCTGGCTGTAAACAAGTGATCCAGTCACCGAACAATAAGCCTTAAGAACAATAGTTATAAAAACACAAAGGTTAACATCAGGTGATGTTAGCAAGTACAGCGAGCAGAGACCAGCAAGTGTCAGCCGTCTCGGAAAACAATGGACACTGTCTAGAATGCACTCACATCACCTTCATCCTTCACATCCCCCGACGCTCAAGCAAAATTGTCAGGCTCAGACAAAGAAAGTAAAGTTAGATAAAAGGGGACAACATCAATCTTTCATAAGCATAAGAAAATGATCATTTAAAAAAAAAAAAAAAAAAAAAATATATATATATATATATATATATATATATATATATATATATAGATTCCTGCATATACTCAGGTGTAACTGTTCCTATTTATATTGGAGTCCTGTCATCTAGCACAATCCATGCACATCATTTTGTCAGCTACTGCAGTCCGGAGAAAACTCAATTATCAGCAAGTCTTAAACAAACAGATCAATGAACACTGCACCAACATGGCTTCACCCCCAAAGCAAACACTCCCGTCTTATTGACATGTTCAGTATTACTGCTACATTCATCTGCAGCTCAAAATACGGCTGAAGGGTTTCAGGAACAACATAAACACACCGACCTGGACTTTGGGTGGATTAGAGGAGTGAACACTCATTAGTGCAAACTGTTTAAGAAAGAGACACCCTTCTACTACACCTCCGGTCAACCGGAACACGAAGTGATAAAAACCAAATATGGTCAATAGAGAATCTGTCACTTCCATTCAAGACAGAACAATGTCAAAGAAGGTCATTAGCCCAGTGTAAGATTTAACACAGAAACCACACATGGTTTAGACCAGGGGTCTTCAAACTACTGCCCTAAAGTTGTTCAGGAACTACAATTCCCATCATGCCTAGTCATGTCTGTGAATGTCAGTTTCACAATGCCTCATGGAATGTGTAGTTCCGCAACAGTTGGAGGACCGTAGTTTGAGGATCCCTGGTTAGGACTGTAAGCCCTTGCTAGAAAATGGAATGGGAATCCTTGACAGGTAAAAATCAATGGCTGGGCGGGTGACCGATTATAAGATTGTCACTTTGCAGTTCGACATCAAAGCTCCTTAGTAAATATGAAATAGTATATTCAAGATTAAAAAAAAAAAAGTGACCAGTCCTTTTCTTCCCCCTGTCCCTCTTAGCCTCTTTCTCATCTCATCTTTTCCTCTGCCCTACGCTTTTCTATCTCCATTTTCTCTATAATACGACTGTGATCTAATTATTTTATCTTTGTTTTTGCTTTGGATTCCACTACTGTTTGATACTGTTTAACTGCAGTTGTTCTTGACTCAGTCCCAGGCAATTACCCAACGCTATATTTCTGCCCCACAGATTGCATAACCCTTGTGTTCTGACTCATACTTGTGTCACCTTGTACTTTCAGAAAATGTTATTTTCATTGCTTATTTGATTGTCAATTGTTGTAATATTCAATTCCTTTTTCAAATAAACACATATTAAACAAAAATAAAGTGACCAGACCATTAAACATGTTGGTATAAAAGGCATTGCAGTAGTGTAATGTGTCTGCATCCCTGAATAAATCCATCAGTTTTAAGTTTTCTATGCACTGGAATAGTGCAGGCTCAACAACTTTGACTGCATTGTACATCTGTGCTACCATTCATTCCGAATAGCATCCCAATGAACATACAGTATACATTGTAAAACAGATCAGCGCCAGGATGCATCACATACAGTATGCTTGGTGCATTGCGGTGAATTGCCAAAAAAGTACTTCAAGTTTTTTCATAAGTTTAGGTTTGTTAAGCGTTATTTGATGACTGAGCTTCAATAAATACAATTTGTGGAAACACCCTTGCAACGTAATGAAGAAAGCATTAAGCCCATGTTCACACTGGTCCGTTCTGACATGTGATTTGACATGTCAAATTGGAGCCAACTGCCGGAATTGCCATCGTCTGCAAAGTTGGCATGGCTTCCCAAAAGTAGTTTCTTTACTACCTTTGGCGACTTTGGGGGGCAATTTCAATAGACATTTGTGCAGAAACCCGCAGAGATGTCTGAAATTGCCCCTAAAGTCAGACTGAAAAAAGAGTTCAGCTAAACTTGCACAATTTTAAACTGGCCTCAGTTTGAGCCTAGCTAGGCTAAGAGATAAATGTGTCTTTTTTGACCATACTTCTCTTCTGGGTCAAAGGAGTGCACTTAATTTTGCTCTCCTGTGACCCAGAATTTAGCAAACAGCAGGCTAAAACTCGCTGTCAGCTGATGTCACAGAGCCTTTCCAGGCTCCGGAAGAATCCCGACCATATTGTCAGTATCCACTCGGAAGCCTGATTAACTGCTGGCCCAGGCTTTCAGTGCATTGCTGAGAGCTTGAGCAAGCTTTTCCTGTCCCCTCTTCAGCCGTGAGCTCCGGGAGGGGCAGAGCAGAGAGAACTGACTGACAGCCACCATTCTCAATGCCGGCCGGGGACAGCTTGCAGCATCAGATTGATGCTTCAGCATGGAGGGGAGTATGTTTTTTTTTTTAAACTTCTCTTTTAAATACATTTAGCAATAAAAGTTTGCCACTGCAGTTATCTTTTATGTCACTTTTAAATGAAGGTTCTGTACTTTTACAGAAATGACTGATCCTCAAATATAGAAAAACAATGTAAGAAACAGCAGCAAGAGCAATTGACATTGGGGGTGATTAGATAAGGCAATAATGACACATTTCTGACAGTGTGGATGTAGTCAGGAGCTCTGCATCAAATTCATGAAAACCTTTGACATTTACATTGTGGTTCCTGACAAATGCACGAAGCTCTTGTAATAGCTTTAGAGTATTTGGCTATAGCTGCAGCAAATTCATAAGGTAAAACCTCCATACTGTTGATAAGGAAGGTGGCGTTAAATAAGAAACCTTGAGTATGTTGGTTGTGTTGCACATTTGTGATACGCTCTATGGATTTCATGGAATTTTTCTTCCTCACCTTGCTTGACTCGGTAGAGCATGGTCAGCGTGTCGTCTGTTGTAAGAGCCGTCACATGTAAATTGTTCACAGTTGGCACCTGATCAGCCAGAGCGGTTAGTTCATGGAAGTGAGTGGCAAACAAACAAAAGGCCTGAATTTTAGTAGAGATGTACTCGGAAATTGCCCAGGCCAGGCCAAAACCGTCATAGGTGGAGGTGCCTCTGCCCAACTCGTCAATGATGATCAGAGAGTTCTCGGTTGCTGATCTGTAAGATAAAATTATAAATACAGCTTTCAACTTCTCTGTACAGAAAGGAGACGAATAAGAGACCGTAGGGATCTTAAATATAGCCTATTTTTCTTTTGTATTTTAGAGAATGACCTTTTTTTTTTTTCATTTTGTGTAACAGATCATCTTTCTTTGGATACTACACACAAAAGCTTCAATACTTGTATGTAAAACACAGAACGTTTTTCATTTTATTGGTCTCACCTACAAATTACTTAAATCTAATTTGCGGTCATAGGATTTAAACTGACAGCCATTACCATTCACCCACAATTGCTTGCACATGCCCTCTGGCACAGTACACCCAGCAGATAACCACTTATAAACGGACTGTAGGAAGTGTGTTGCAGATCTTTCCTCCTGTCTGTATATTAACGTCAGTGCATATAAACTGCAGCAGAATCAGATTGGATCCTACTGCTGGCCCTTCCTTTCCCAGATGACTATTCCCTATCAGGACGAGAAGCATTAAAACAAATCTGTTCTGCCCTCCATTGGCAAAGCGCAAATTTCTTTAAAGAATAATTCCAGGTGTGGTAGTTTGGCCCAATGTAACTAAGCATATACCACACCTGCGGGATACTTCTAGAAGCTGAAAATCACTGTAGTAGTCACCATTATTCCAGTGATCTCCACTAACTTCTGGGTCCTGTGCTGAGTGGCTGCCCCGCTGCATGAATGACACACAGGCGCCATTCAGAGAATGCGGTGCATTTTCTTAATGAATTCAAAATGTTCTCCAATTGGTCGAGGTGTGAAGGCAGAGAGGTGATATCAAGTTTCCCACCTCATCCAATCAGAAAAAGCTTTGCATTCACTGAGAAAACGAAGCTGAGCAGCCAACTTGTGTTCAAAATGCAACACGACAGCCGCTCAGCACAGAACCCAGAAGCTAGTGGAGATCACTGGAGTAAGTGTCCACTACAGTGATTTTCAGCTTACAGAGCAGGGGTCTCAAACTGGTGGCCCTCCAGCTTTTGCAGAACTAAAATTCCCATTGCAAGGCTGACAGTTACAAGCATGACTCCCATAGGCAGATGTATGATGGGACCTGTAGTTCTGCAACAGCTGGAGGGCCATCAGTTAGAGAGCCCTGTTCTAGAGGGATCCCACAGTTATGGTATATACATAGTTACATTGATCCAAGCTGGGCCAATGTAACTATGAAAAAAATGGCAAACATGGAAATCTTCTTTAAAGTGGAGTCCCACTCATTTTTGTGTTTATTAAAAGTCAGCAGCAACAAAAAGTGTAGCTGCTGACTTAACACATACTGACCTGTCCCACGGTCCAGCGATGCGGCCGCCCGAAGCCTCGCTCCTTTCACTCTCCTCTTGGCAGCGCCGGCAGAACTAGCATGGGCACCAGGCTGTGACAGATTTGAGGTTCACAGACGGGTGTGCACTGCGCATGCACTAGTAGCGCTGCGTGACCTGAACGGCCGGGCAATCATCGGAGACCTCTGACATGTCCCAGAAGATTGCAGGGAGGGAGGGGAGAGGAGAACTTCCGCCTAGGTGACTCGAGCGGAACGAGTGGAATTGAGAGCGGGTACCTGTCAAACTTAGGTACCCGCCCACCCCCCCCCCCCCCAAAAAAAAAAAAAAAGACATGCCAAACATGGCATGTCAGGGGTACTCAAAGCAGAAGTTCCACTTTTGGGCGGAACTCCGCTTTAAGCCACCTACTACCTCCTAACATAACAATAGGTTCACTTTAAATTGTATGTAAACCCCAACAACAAACAACTTATTTGTTCCGTTTTGGTCTTCAAAATATACATTTGAAATAGTTTTTTTTTATATACCTGTTTGATAAGTGTGAAAAAATACCTGTTGAGATCAGAAATATAATGAAATCCTGCAATGAAGAGGGAGAGGTGCTTTGTAGCTCTAAGCCTCCTGACTTAGTGTGACAGGCAAATAATAGATTCCAAGCAGAAGCAAAGTGCCGTCATTGAGTTATTGAAGGAGGGGTGCAGGCTGTCCCACATTGATGGTCTCCCACTGTGTGGCTTGTCTTCAGTACTGATTTCCCTTCATTTAAACGTCTTCATCATTTGTCTGTTACCTGCAACTCAGGCATGCCTTTTCCACTCAATTTGATACACAGGGATAAATATTATTCAAGGTAACTTAGAAACCCTACTGAGAAATAACACCCTAGTGAAACCATTGTCTAACACAGGAGTTCCCAAACTGTGGGTCGGGACCCACTGGTGGGTCGCGAGCTGTGTTTGAGTGGGTCGCGATGAACCAGAAATCACTAAGAGCGGACCCGCCTAAATTGTGCTGTGCGAGCCCGCGCAAATTACAGAGAGCCAGAGCAGTCAAATCGCAATGGATTCAGGACCCCGCCCAGAACCCTGGTCTAACATATATAAATTCCTCTTACCCTATGTTCATTCTGGTTTAGAAAGTTTATACTCCAAATGGCACGTGCAATTCCCTGATTTAGAAGATTTGGGAAGATTTATGGTAATACCCCTTTCAACAATTTGTATCGGTTAGAGATGGCCTAATATGATTTAAAATCGTGCATAGGGCCTACCTGACACCACATCGTCTCAACACAACATACCCTGGGGCCTATCCCGACTGTTGGAGATGTACTGAAATTGTAGCCGACTTCAATCATATGTTTTGGTCCTGTCCCAAGGTAAAGAGGTTCTGGGTGGAGGTTACAGACTTCACCTCCTCCTTAACCGCTATCCAGACCCGTTGTCCTTTGAGGTGTGTTTGCTTGGTCTAGTGAGCTCCCTGGCTTTTCGTCGAGCAAGCAGGACGCTAAAAGGTCTAGCAAGGAAAGCCATAACCATCAACTGGAAGAAGAATGGGCCACCCTCATTAAAGCAGCAGTATACTCTTTTTTTACTTTTACCTACAGGTAAGCCTATAATAAGCCTTACCTGTAGGTACAATTAATATCTTCTAAACCTGCACGGTTTAGGAGATATTTACCCCGCATGCAGCCGTTGACGCTAGCAGCGCATGCGCTCTGAAGGTCCGGCGGACCTTCAGAGTTCCTTGCCGGCTACTTGCCGGAAAGTGACTCCCGCGCATGATGTCAGCGCGGCTCCAGTCACTCACAGCGCCGGAGCCGCCGAACCCGGAAGAGACGCCGAGGGAGCATATCAGCTCCCACAGCGGTGTCCGGGCGTCCATGTCGGGGCTTCGTTTTAAGGTATGCGATGCATACTAGCTCATTATGCCGTTGTCTTGCAGGGTTTGTTTTTTTTCGGCAGTATACATCCGCTTTACATTTCTGGAAAGCGCTGATAAACAATGCTATCCCATTATACAAAGCCTCATACGTCTCGCGGGGTTGCCCAGCCAAGTTTGATAAAGTGTGGGATATTTGGATTCAATCCCCTCATACTAATGACACCTAGTAAATGCTCATATAACCTAGTCTATCATGTCTTATAGGGTACCCTTTTTCCTGCTTACCTTTATAGAGAGTCCTCTTCAATTATAATACCCGGGATCTAATTTTCTTTTCTGAGAGTGGGGTAGGGGAGTGGGAGATCATATATCATATATGGTATCGATGGCCACATATATCCTTGTCTGTTGGTGGAACAAGCAAATTAAGTTTTTTGTTTCTATCTAGATGTTTTTTTTCGAGCCGGGGAATGCCCAGAGGCTGTTTTGTTAAATTCTCTTTCTATTGAAAACAATAAAAAGAATTAAAAAAAAAAAAAACCTTCATCAATCTGTGCATATTGCTTTTGTCAATGTGTCGTCTGCATTAACATTCTGTAGCCTTCTGTGGATGTCCAACAGCCTGCACTCCTCCTTCATCAAGTACTGATGTCACATTGCTTCTGCTTGGAATCCATTATTTACCTGCAATGGGAATGAGGATTTTCTATAGAGGAAGGATAAATCCACAAATACGTGAAATTTGAGTCACCTATGTAAGTTTTGTCCACTTTTGCATTACTTTAGGTACAACCCTTGGCATCACCCTTCATTAGCTACTATCATTTAGACCCTTTGGCCCCTTTGACCCCTTTCACACGGGCTTTCCGATCCGGGTCCGCCTGTCAGTTTTTTAGGCAAGCCTGATCGAAAGCTCAATGCACCCTTATGGGGCTTCGGATGTCAGAGGTGACATCTCCGCTGACACCCGCTGCTATCTGATCCGATCCCGTCTGTGAAATCCAGATGGATGGAAACCCTATTTTCCCATCTGTCTGGAGGATCAGATGAAAACAGACAGGTGGTTCGTTTTCATCCGATCTCCCATAGATGAGAGCAGGGATCTGACAGGTCCGTCTCTGCAAAGTAAGCAGAGACGGACCTGTCATCCGCCTGCTCAGTGGGGATCGGCAGGTCAATCCCTGCTGAGCAAAACAGAGTCCCCTGGGCGGAAAGCCCGTGTGAAAGGACCCTTTGGCTCTGCGATACCTTTAGAATGGAGTGGTGCTGAGTTGGGTGTGTTCAGTATTCTTCAGTCGTTAGTCCTAATTAAAGAGAAATCTCTAGGCAGCATTTATAATTTTGATTGACAGACAGCTGAAGACAGGAGCTGACAAAAAGGAAGTAAGACATGGCAAAGCTAAACACATCATTATAAAATTCTAATGCTGTATATATTCTCAGCAGTGTCAGCAGAGTGACTGGACTGTAAGATCTCCTCTTATTTAAAGATGTTTAGCATTTTGCTTCAGCAGTGAGTGACTTCCGTGACAGCACCAAGGATTCTACCCTGTATTCTCCTTCTACTCTTTAATTAGGTTAAAGCTTTAACCTGGAAAATCTGTGATGGACACTGCAGGGGATACTGCACAGCTCTGAGATGTTGAGGGGCAGGAGCAAGCAGGTTTATGAACAGAAAGAAGCTACTGTCCATCAGCTATAACAACTTGTACTTATTGTGCGCTGCTAGTCTTCAGTTCTGACGATTTCCCAGGTGCAATATGGATATTTACAGAGAGTCCCATTCTCTGAGGCTTCATTTATTTATCTGGAGTGACTCAGCTCTGCTTACATAGGCATTAAAAAAAGCTTTGTGGTCTTGGACTGTTCAGTCTAAATGCATGTCCCACCCAGCAGCACTGCATGCATGATTATGGCGTTGATAGGCAAATAGACTATGCACTCTGCAAGTGAAGTTGCTCCAGAGCTTAGCAAATGAGGGAAATCTCTGCCGACTCCCATCATACAATTATGCGCAAGCAAAGTTTTTTATTTTCCTTTTTTTATTCCTTGCATGTGGTTGGGTACTTTTTGCAAAGTGAAGCGCAATCTCATTTACTAAGCTCTGGAGTAACTGGAGTAACTGAATTTTTTAAAGTGCACAGTCTATTTGCCTTTAGGCTCCAATCAACTCCTATATTGTCAGAGCTGGAGATAAATCAGAGCTGTCATCCCCCATTGTACCCGCTCTTCCGTAAGCATAATTCAAAACAGAAACTGGTATGCACAGAAGGATGGTGCAATGTCCCATGGTAGGCAATCATATTTTGACTTTCTGTAGTCTATAAATAGTAAATGGAATATATTTTACTGTGGGATACTCTACCATGTCCTCTTAAAGGGGAGAGGAAAATGTAAACAAACCAAAGTGTGTATTAAAAAAAAAAAAAAAAAATCAAATAAAAATTAACAATAAAATAAAGAAAAAAAATAACAAGATCAAGGTTTGCCAGGATTAGTAGTGTTAGAGTCAAGATCGGGGTCGAAGGTCACAGCAAATGTGCCGAGGGGTTGCAATGAGTACATCCGGTGATCCGCTTCCTGTAGATCGTCCTTTCGCCTGTGTCTCAGCCTGGTCGGCATGGGATTTCCTGAAGGCAGGGTGTGGACGCAGCGGCTGGTGTCCAATCGAGCGGGTGCTTTTAAACGAAAGGACGCATCTACAGGAAGCGGATCACCGGATGTCCTCATTGCAACCACTCAGCACAGCGAATAGAAAGACTCCAGACAGATCTTTGCTATGCCCATGTCAAATTTACCAAATGGGAGTGCTTTTATACTTTTAACCTAATAAATAGAGCCTACTGCACTTAGAGGCGCCTTTGTCTTTTATCTTTATCACTTTCAGAGCAGCTTCTCCTCTCCAGTGCTGCCGAAGTGCAATGTCTCACCTAAAGCCTGCTGTATTCCACTCAAGCGCCCACACAACAAACCCTTGTTTTTGTCAGCAGCAGCCCATATAGAGTGTATTAGTCACTTTATTTATTTATATTTATTCATGCAATTGTATTCACACGTTTGTCCAATTTGGTGGAGCAGCGCCGACATCTTACACTTTCTGCATATTGTTTTGGTGGGTTTTTTCCTGATGTCGAAGCAGTTACATGGTTATTCTGGTTGAAAAAAGACAAAAGTCCATCCACTTCAACCAACACAGGAAGAAAAAAAAAAAAAAAAAACACAAAACCTCCATATACACTATCCTTTACCCACAGTTGATCCAGAGGAAGGCACAACAACCCCAGTAAAGCATGATCCAATTTGCTCCAGCAGGGGAAAATGTGCACAACTGGTGACAATTCCTGGTGGATGCGGCTATTTCTTTGCACTGTTTGTGGACTCTTGTATGGACTTTATAGATTATGCACTTAAATTCTATTACGGTTATGGTTTGTCACGGCTCTGCTTTGAGGTGAATGCATGCTCTTTTCTAGCTGTACATAGGTTTATTTTTATTGCTAAAGAGACATTGCATGTCTCTTCTGCAATAAAGAGCCTGCCTTCTCGCAGTTTTTTAATTGGAGATTTTAATTCGGTTAATGGTTTCCCAAAACAGTTTAATTCAAGACATGCCGTCAATGATAACCGACAGTTGCTTGTGCTTTCAATCTGTCAAGCCATCAAATGTCTTGTGTAATAACTGATCACATGTGCAGCGCCATGCAAACTGCAGATCAGACAGAGGCCAAGATGGCAGCTTCCCTGGCTGTAAAGGTTAGGAAGGTTTAGTTTTGCTTTAAATGGCACAAAAATAATCTAAGCATTTTGTTTAATCAGAGGAGGGTTGTTAGTGAATGTCTTCCTCTGTAGGTACCTGTCTACTGGTATTATTCCATTAGCCATCTGTAAATCACAAAACTACGAGACATAAGGCGAAACATCTGCTACTGCTATTTTATAATGAGATGGGTTTTATTTAATAACAGTAGGTGCAATCTACTTGAAGTATAGGAAGTACACACAGTAATGACAGACAAAACAGAATGGAATGTTCCAAATCCTTCTCGCAAGTCATTAAAAGGCCTTTCTACCTATAGGTGACAAATTCGTAATTTGACCACCTGAAGCCACCATCATCAGATGCTCAGTTTTGCGGTTATGGATTTCACTTATTTTACATCAGGCAATGCACATGTTCAGGCTATCATTTTAGTTGTAATATGGACTTGTTTAAATGAGTGGTAAGCAGTATCTATTTATTGCCCTCCATGTATATATGCCTCAAGGACAGCTCCTATTATCTATATAAATGTGTGGAGACCAAATTGTCTGTCTAGCAATGCACAATAGCCTCGCCATGGCGGCATAGGACAGAAGAAAAAAAAAAAACCCTGCAAAAAAGGTATTAAAGCCCAAAAAAAGTATCAAAATAATATATATATATATTTTTTTTTTCTTTTTTTTTTTTCATATATATATATATATATATATACAGTTGTGTTCAAAATTATTCAACCCCCACTGAAATTGATTGTTTTGGCCAGTTTGACATTGATTTTGATCTTTCAGTCATCCTGCTTACAATTAAATCAAATAGGCACGTGTAGGTCAGACAAATATAACATAACATTTATAATGAAATAACCACAAATGTCTTTTCTGTGCTCACATCATTATCAGTTTTATTCAACCCCCAAGTGACATTCAATCTTAGTACTTAGTACAACATCCTTTTACAGTTATAACGGCTTTTAAATGTGAAGCATAGCTTGACACAAGTGTCTTGCAGCGATCTACGGGTATCTTCGCCCATTCGTCATGGGCAAAAGCCTCCAGTTCAGTCACTTTCTTAGGCTTGTGCACTGCAACTGCTTTCTTTAAGTCCCACCAGAGGTTCTCAATCGGATTTAAGTCTGGTGACTGTGATGGCCACTCCAAAATGTTCCAGCCTTTAATCTGCAACCATGCTCTAGAGGACTTGGAGGTATGCTTGGGATCATTGTCCTGTTGAAAGGTCCAACGTCTCCCAAGCCTCAGATTTGTGACGGACTGCATCACATTGTCATCCAATATCTCCTGGCACTGAAGAGAATTCATGGTACCTTGCACACGCTGAAGCTTCCCTGTACCTGCAGAAGAAAAACAGCCCCAAAGCATGATTGACCCCCCCGCCATGCTTCACAGTAGGCAAGGTGTTCTTTTCTTCATAGGCCTCGTTCTTCCTCCTCCAAACATAGCGTTGATCCATGGGCCCAAACAGTTCTAATTTTGTTTCATCAGTCCACAGAACACTATCCCAAAACTTCTGTGGTTTGTCCACATGACTTTTGGCATACTGCAGTCGACTCTTCTTATTCTTTGGAGACAGCAAGGGGGTGCGCCTGGGAGTTCTGGCATGGTGGCCTTCATTACGCAGTGTGCGCCGTATTGTCTGAGCAGAAACCTCAGTACCCACATCTGACAAATCTTTTCTCAGTTCCTCAGCAGTCACACGGGGACTTTTCTCCACTCTACGCTTCAGGTAGCGCACAGCAGTCGAAGTCAGCATCTTCTTTCTGCCACGACCAGGTAGCGTTTCAACAGTGCCCTTTGCCTTGAATTTGCGAATGATGCTTCCTATGGTGTCTCTTGGTATGTTTAACATCTTTGCAATCTCCTTATAGCCATTGCCCTTCCTGTGAAGAGTAATCACCTCTTCTCTTGTCTTCCTGGACCATTCTCTTGACTTCACCATGTTTGTAACCACACCAGTAAATGTCTAGAAGGAGCTGAGTATCATAGTCATTTTAAAGCTGCCTAATTGGTGCTTATTAGGCTTTATTGCTGCTCCCTCACATCCACAGGTGTTTTCAATACCTGATTGAAAACACTTCAACGAACCTCTGTTCTTCAGAGTGGTAGCCGTTAAGGGGTTGAATAATTGTGTCAATGAAGAATTCACAAAAGAAACATTTACTACTGTATTACAAAACCAATTGATGTCATTTTAGTTGCATATGGTTCTTTAAGAAGTCCTTGTAGGATTTCATTCTGAATACAATTACAAATGTACACTAAATTCCCTAAACCCTTTACAGCATTGGGGGGTTGAATAATTTTGAACACAACTGTATATATATATTTTCCTATTCAAAAACGAGAGGGGAGGGGTGTACTATTGCTTACGACCGAGCTGTCTTTTTGCCTGGAACTCCACTTTAAAGTCTAACTCCACATTTAATGTTCCTTTAAATCATTTGTTTGGGCCAAGCTGGCCAAAACAAACTATTTACTGCACTAACAGGTGTACTTGCTGGGCGCACTGTATGTAGCTCCAGCTATATAGAGTACACAGCACTGTGTTCCACCAACCTGGAACAAAATAAGAGTCGGGCTGAGCGCCACTCCACTATTCACGTGAAGCTTCTATGAATGAATCCAAAGCTTCCTCTGATTTGCTGAGGTGGAGAGGTGGGCAGATGAAGTCAGGATCTTCAACTCAACCAATGAGAGGAACGTTTGTATTCATCCATAAAATACAAAACTTCTTCTAAATTACTGAGCATCGCTCAGCCACACTTGATTTTGTTTCACTAGTGGGATAGGAAGTTTCTATGCCACTGCCAAAACAGCATGTAGTTGAGGCTATATACAGTTCATAAAGTGCGCCAACCAACACACCTAGTGCCAGCTTGTCCCAAACAAACTTCCTAAAGGGACATTAAAGTGGTTGTAAACCCCATTCATGAAATTTGAACCAAGAACGTATACACTATATTGTCATAAATATTGGGATGCCTGCTTTTACATGCACAAGAACTTTAATGGAATCCCAGTCTTTGTCTGTGGGGTGCAATATTGAGTTGGCCTCTTTGCAGCTATAACAGCTTCAACTCTTCTGGGAAGGCTGTCCACAAGATTTAGGAGTGTGTCTATGGGAATGTTTGACCATCTTCCAGGAGCGCATTTGTAAGGTCAGGCACTAAGGTTGGACAAGGCGTCATGGATGGCATTCTGCACTCTAATTCATCCCAAAGGTGTTCTATCGGGTTCTCTGCAGGCCAGTCCAATTCCCTCATCCCAAACTCACTCATCCATGTCTTTATGGGCTTTGTGCACAGTCATGTTGGAACAGGAAGGGGCCATCCCCAAACTGTACCTACAACATTGGGAGCATCAAATTATCCAAAATTTCTTGATATGCTGATGATAGTAGGGGTGGCCCAATACTTTTGGCAATATAGTGTAGATGAGTGAGTTTGGGGTGGAGGAACTTGACTGGCCTGCACAGAACCCTGACTTCAACCTGATAGAACACTTTTGGAATTAATTAAAGTGGAGGCTGTGAGCCATGCCTTCTTGTCCACATCAGTGCCTGACCTCACAAATGTGCTTCTGGAAGAATAGTCAAACATTCCCATAGACACACTCCTAAACCTTGTGGCAGCCTTCCCAGAGGGGTTAAAGCTGTTATAGCTGCAAAGGGTGGGTCAACTCAATATTGAAACCTATCTGACTAAGACTGGGATGCCATTAAAGTTCATAAGCGTGTAAAGGCAGACGTCCCAATACTTTTGACAATATAGTGTATCTGTAGTGTTTACTTTTCTATTTCCAAAGCTCTAAGTGTTGTTTCTCTTTGGTGCTTTGTTCTATTGTGATCAGCATGAGTCACTTCTGACAAGTTCTTGACACATGAGTTAATAATTTGTGTTGGGGAGGGAAAAGTAAGGAGCTGGTCTATTCAGAATACAGCTCTGCATATTCCTTCTTTCTTCTGTCTATGTAGAGGGGAGGGTGTCCCTTTCCTCCAATCAGCTGTTACACAGTGTAAGTGCAATCTCTCCACCCTTCCCTATGTACTGCTGAAAGAACAGGAAAGATTTTTTTAACACTATCTACAATTTTTAAAGGGTGTAGAAAGAGGAAGACTGCAGATATACAAGTAAAATTTATGTAGGAGGATTGGTTTCATCTCTGTGTACAGTGTTGGGGTAACTAACTAGTTACTTCTGTAAATTGTAACGAGATTACTTTACTAGTTACTGCATTTGAAAAGTAACTTCACTACTTATTACTTTACTTTCCTCTTTCTAAGCCCCGGTTCACACTGAGGCGACCTGTGAGGCGATCTGGTCGCCTCACAGGTCGCCTCCCATAGGGAAGCTGCGGACCCGTTCTAATAGGAGCGACACAAGTCGCTCCGACTTAGAAAAAGGGTCCGGAGCTTCTTTGGGGCGACCAGGAGGCGACCGCCATAGACTTCAATGTTATGAAGTCCGTGGCGGCCGCTCCGAGGTCGCGGCGCCCCGATGTGAACGGGGCCTGAATTGACCGTGTAGAAGAAGATACATGACACTCTTTCTGCATAGAGTTTATTGTATAAACACAGGCTTAGGGAAACATGAGAACAAAACCTGAAAAAACAGAATAAAACAAAGTGCAACAAAAAGTCATAAACTTCATCCCTCTCTATTCTTCGATATAACGATTGTATCGCACGGCTTGGGTATCGCAGGAAAGCGCGTTCCTATAGCCTAGTAAAGTAGTGTAGTTACCTCCTATAGCCTAGTAGTGTAGTTACCAATATTAGTATTGTAACTAGTTACATTACTTTGTTACCAAAAAAAGTAATGTAGTTACTGTAATCAGTTACTTTGTAACTAGTTACCCCCAACACTGTCTGTGTATCATCTGAGGCTGTTACCTTCACTGGGTATATATGAGGGTTTACAACCACTTTAAGGAGGAGATCAGCTTTAATGTAAAGCTGAAATGCATATGTGGTCACCATTTAACCTACCATAATTTTTGTAATGCTGTAAAGCCAGTCTTGTGGTTTATACACATTTCCCACACTATACAGCCAGATAGGCGACATATTTACTTCTTGGAGTGGAACTATGGGCAATATAAAGAAAAAAAAAAAAAAACAACAAATGAAGAGCGTCTCTTGCATTATAAGGACTAGATCTCCAAATAGGTGTAGCAGAGGGTAAAGGACTTGTCCACAGTGTTGCATGCTGATCTCCCTGCAGCTGATATTGTACTCACAACCACCTTACCATGCCTTGTTCTGCACTCTCTGTGAGGAGGTGGCCATCTTGGTAGAGGCAGGGCTTTGCACTCTCTGTGAGGAGGTGGCCATCTTGGTAGAGACAGGGCTTTGCTCACTAATGTCAGTGCTGCCCTCTAATAACTTGAGGTTTGATTAGTTGGTAGGGGAAGATCATATCAAGAATTGGGCGGGGTCCATAAAGCACAGATCCAAATTATTAATGAAGCAGAATACAGAGAGCTGCATGAAGTGCAGATTCCTCTCCAGCAAGCAGCTCAGTAGTGACATTACCATAACTCACTTTAAATGTCCAGAGCCTAGCAGTCAGGGGTACAGTGCCTTAGATCTCGTGCTGCTGATGTAGTATTCAAACTTTTTTTTGTGTGACCGGATACACTTTTTTTTTTTTTTTTTGAAAAAGATTTTATTGAAGTCCAACATAATCACACAGCTCAACATATTACAATACAGTACAAACATCCCTCATCAAACTCCAAGGGGCGAATAGCAGTACAGCTGACTAGCCCATAACAGAAAGGATTAACAGAACTACCCCTTAGACGATGTGCATTTACATAAAACGAACCATGCGACCAGCAGGACCTCATTTTAAATTGACCGGATACACTTTATAATATGATGTTCAGACCTGATGCTCCTAATACATGGTGCAATGAAGGCCAATAACACGTAGTGACCAATTAATAAGCCAGAAAAAAATTAAACAGAGGGGATGGTAGGGGCTACTGCCCTTTGTTTTCCTTATAAAAGCCTAGAAAATGATGGCATGTCATCTAAACATTAGCACTTGAATTAGAAATCTTAACTAACCAATTTCCTAAAGAGTATGTTGTGGATGTTTCTCCATATGTGGTTCTGTGGTTTAATATTCTAGTCCATTATACTGTGGAACGCACTGCTTTCCTAATGTATTAGCAAGAACACAACATACAGGTGCCATCACTCTGATTAGACACCGAAAGACCATACCTGAGGATGGAAGCCGTCTCCAACATCTCAGCCATGAAGGTTGACACTCCTTTGAGCTGACTGTCCCCAGCTCCGACTCGAGCAAGAATACAATCCACAATGCTCACCTCTGCAGAGTCACACGGTACAAAGCAGCCAATCTGGGCCATTAGGACTATTACTCCAGTCTGGCGAATATAGGTGGATTTTCCACCCATATTAGGACCTAAGAGTAAAACACAGTAAAAATACTTATTTGTTTTTAAATAAAACTTATAAATAATCAGCTAAATTCCTTTTTTTTTTTTATTAAAAAGAGACAGCACAGCAAATGTTACATAGTTACATAGTAGTTGAGGTTGAATAAAGACAACAGTCCTTCCAGTTCAACATGTGTAGGTGTGTGTGGCCGTAATCATCTCTCATAACCCCTTAATGTTCTGATCATTGAGATGTACGTCCAAGAGTCTTTTTAAAGTAGCCATACTTCCCGCAGAAACCACCTCTTGTGGTAGAGAATTCCACAACCTTGTAGTCCTAACAGTAAAGAACCCCCTGCATTGCCTGAGGTTAAAACGCTTCTCCTCTAATCGCATTGTATGTACTCGCGTCCTCATGCAATCCTTGCGACTGAATAGCTTTTTTTCTATGCGGAGATCACCATTGAGGCATTTGAAAATTGCTATCATGTCCCCTCTCAGGCGTCTCTTCTCCAGGGAGAATAAATTAAGCGATTGTAGACGCTCTTCATAATTAAAGGTCCTCCAATATCCTAATTAGTTTAGTTGTCCTTCTCTGGACTCTCTCCAGCTCCAACACATCCCTCCTGAGGACTGGTGACCAGAACTTTCAAAGAACAATCTCTTAGAGAAACCTGGGATAGACCCATTGGATAAGGGACAAATGACCCCGCACACGGACTTGTATGTAGGAACACTTTACTATAACCTTTTCAGCTCTGTAAATAACAGGCAGAGCTTTTTTAGCCCTCACCATAAGAAAATATGTAAAAATAAAAATGTGCTGTGCTTTCAAACATACTGAAATAAATAGTTTTATAAATTACTGTGCAAACAGAAATAAATATTTGATGTGCCCCCCTTGCCTTTAAAACAGCATCAATTCTCTTGCTTACACTTGCACGCTTTTTTAAAGGATCTCGGCAGGTAGGTTGTTCTAAACATCTAGGACTAATTAACAGTTCTGCTGTGGATTTAGGTTGCCTCAGTTGCTTCTGTCCCTTCATAGAGACACTTGATAGAAAGATAGCTCTTTATGATTTTGGCTTGTATCTTGTCCTGCTGCAGAAGAAATACGGGATACATTGGATGGTATTTGATGATGGATAAGTATCTGCTTGTACTTTTAGCAATGGGGACAATCATTCATTCTGTCCATATCTCCAACTCCACATGCAGAAATGCAGCTCCAAACCTGCAAGTAACCTCCACAATACTTCAAAGTTTTAAGTGCATTAACTTTGCGCTCAATATTGTCCTGTAATAAACAAAATAATCTTTTCCAATCACACAGAGAAGTTCCACAAAAAATATCCAAATATGAGATAACCACAAATTCCTAAAAGCAAAAAAATACATAAAGAGTTATAAATATTGTAGCAACCTGTACTGGTCATGTCAATTTTTCCAGAATAATGAAAGGTGTCTTGTCGTGCTATTTTTTTTTAAAGTTGATGGCTGTGCTGGACTGACCTGAACGATAGAGGGTCTTGTGGGTGGGTGGTAGGTGAGAGAGGACCACTTGGGGAAATTAACTCCCAATCAATCTGGCCCGACTGGATGAAAAAAAGGCAGTGGATCCTTAAGGGGTCTGGGCTGCTACCTTAAGATACGGCCTAGTGGTCGTTTCTAAAGTTTCTAGTGCTAGTCGGTTAAAGCAGCGCCCAAAATCAGCAATAAGAATCCCACTTAGATCAAAAGATCGTTGATTTTATTGGTAGCAGAACATGTTAAAGCCAATGCGTTTCGAGGAAGAGAGACTCCCCCCTTCTTCAGGGCTGTTGGAGACAAAATTAAAACACATACATAAAATATATAGCAACTTGTATATATATATATATATATATATATATATATATATATATATATATATATATATATATATAGCTCATGTTGTATATACAAGTTACTATATATTTTTTTGTAGGGGTTTCAATTTTGTCTCCAACAGCCCTGAAGAAGGGGGGAGTCTCTCTTCCTCGAAACGCATTGGCTTTAACATGTTCTGCTACCAATAAAATCAACGATCTTTTGATCTAAGTGGGATTCTTATTGACGATTTTGGGCGCTCCTTTAACTACCACTAGAAACTTGTCGTGCGGTTGGTATTGATGCATAAAGTTAAAGGGGTTGAAAAGTCAAAAGGTTTTTTCTTAATGTATGCTATGCATTAAGATAAAAATACTTTGGGTAGCAGCCGTCCCAGCACCCTTTAATACTTACCTGAGCCCCCTCTCTATACAGCGATGTCCACGAGTGCCTCAGCCATCTCTCTCATGATTGGCTGACACATAGCAATGTAGCCATTGGCTCCTGCTGCTGTCAAATGCAGTTAGCCAATCAGGACGGGGGGGCGGACAGCTATGTGTCTGAATGGATACATTGAGCTGCAGCTCTGCATGGGTGTCCCTATAGCAAGCTGCTTTCTGGGGGTCACTCAACAGGAGGGAGGGGCCAGGAGCTCAAGCCAGGGACCTGAGAAGAGGAGGATCTGGGCTGCCCTATGCAAAACTACTGTTCAGAGGAGGTACATGTAAAATGTTTGTTATTTTAATAGAAAAAAAAATCACTTTACATAAAGAATTTAATAAAAAAAGTAAAAAAAAAAAATACCACCGGCTCCCTGCACAAACAAAATTCAAACATGCATGTGGGTCTGGCAGGCATATGTAAACAGTGACTGCACCACATATGTGGAGGTAGGCTCGGTTTTCACTAGTGCGACTTGCTGTGCGACTTGACACATGTCAAGTCGCACAGCAAGTCAAAAGCCATTTGTTTCAATCGGGACCGTTTTCACTGCCGCGACTTGAGTTGCGGCGACTTCAAAAGTAGTTTGTGCACTACTTTTGAGCCGACTTCAGTGCGACTTTCCTCTATAATGAGGGACAAGTCTCACTGAAAGCTGCAGTTTACTTTCACTACGAAGTCGCGCTAGAAGTAGCACGACTTCGTAGCCGCGGCAGTGGAAACGGAGCCTTATTGCCTTGAACATCAGAAGTAAACACAATAATTCTAGGGCCATCATTTACATTTAACTCTAAACTGATAACCTGTAAAGGCTTCAAACTATGGACAACTTTATGTACCGTCTGTCACCATTTCACATGCATGCACAATTTTAAATCTTGACATATTTGGTATCTATTTACTTGACACATCATCTTTTATAGATTACAAAAAACTGGATATTATATTGTTTGTGTGCACTAAAATTTCAGAAATTTTGCATTTGATAAATTGCTGCACAAATAGGTGAAAAAAAACCTGCAACAGCCACCACTTTATTCCCCAATATAAAATGTTTGGGGGTTCCAAGTAATTTTCTAGATTTTGTTTTGTTACATAGGTGGGTGAAAAAATTTGGAAAATTGCCACAGACAGCAAGTGGTTAAACACGTGTGCCAAATGGACCATTTCTCGGCACCTACTGTTTTGAGGACAATATTTTAGGTTCCCACCACGGTCACCAGCACAGTGTGCGTCCTGATTGAAACCTGACAGATGTTCTAATTATTGCCTAAGCAACCCAAAACTAAAACGGTTTTGGCTTCAGACATGCTTTCAAGTTTCTAATATTAGGAAATTAGAAAACTTTTAGAACTCAGCATATATCTCCGACTGACACAAATCCTTAGTCTGACTGGAAGCCAAATGCAATGTGGATTAAAGCAGCTTCCCAGACACAACAGGGACCGGTTGTCAGAATAACTTGAAATAAAATTTCCATTTGATTAAATCAGAGACACCAGTAAGAGGGCATCATCTCTCTCATCATTGTAATGCTTCTTGAATCAATCACACCAGCTATTCCTAAAGTCATATGTCATCTAAAATGTGGAGGTCTATTTGCAATTGCTCGTTATTTACAGCATGAAAAACGAAGGATCAAATGAAAATACGAAAACAATTTCTTCCCTTAATGCAGATGTGGGTACAGGAAATTCTTTATACAAACTACAGCAAATGTGTTTTAAATGATGTAACAGACAGAAGTAAATGCTCAGAGTTTTAATAGCTGGTTACCTCTAGGGTGTACTTTGGCTTACTGAAGGAGAATTCCAGTCAAGATACAAACTTGAAACCATGCATACCATCATCAGATTATGTGCTCTCTTTTGATAGCGAGCTGTAGGGCCTAAACTGACAGCAATTTCCAAAATGGCTTCCTGATCTGAAAGTAGGACTCTTAATGCTGATGGATGTGGATGTATCACAGCTAGATAAAAACACACTGGGGTTGGTTTACTGAAACTGAAGAGTGCAAAATCTGGTGCAGCTCTGCATTGAAACAAATCCGCTTCCAGGTTTTTTGTCAAAGCTTAAAGCGGAGTTCCACCCAAATGTGGAACTTCCGCTCATTTGCTCCCACCCCCCCCTCCGGGGCCACATTTGGCACCTTTCAGGGGAGAGGGGGGAACGGGTACCTGTTTCTTTTTACAGGTACCCTTCCCCACTTCCGGGAACAGCAGCGCGGTGAAGTGAGGACCCCTCCTCCGCCGCCAAGCCAATCCGAATGCACAGCGTGCTTCGCGGATGCACAGTAGGGACCCACCCATGAAGCCGCAAGGCTTCACTGCCGGGATCCCTCACCGGCAATGGCGGCGGGAGCACCCGACAGCTGATGGAAACATCGGCTACGGTGCCGACATCGCTGGACTCCAGGACAGGTAAGTGTCCTAATATTAAAAGTTAGCAGCTACAGTAAGTGTAGCTGCGGATTTTTAATTTTTGGAGGGGGGGGAGGCTGGAACACCGCTTTAATGGAACAAGCTGAAGTTACACAGCTGCACTCTCCAGTTTTAGTAAATCAACCCCATGGTGTATAACTAGTTGTCAAGAACCCAATGAACCAGGCCTGAAAACTACTAGAACCTTAATCTTATTTCCAAAAACTTGTAATTTTAATAAATCCTAAAAATTATCCATTACTTTCTGCACTTGTCTTATCCACAGTGCCCCATGGGAAATGATCCTTACTATAAAATACAATGTGGCAAATTCAACCCCCCCCCCCCCAACCACCCCAGGATAAGTTCACTAAAAAAAAAAAAAAAAAAAAAAGGGGAACTTTTTTTTGCAGGGGAAACAAATATGCATATTTTTTTATTTTTTTATGTAGGAGCCTGGAAAGCATTGCACCAGCGATCAGCAGATTGCAGATGCAACGCGGGGCTACTGCAGACTGTCAGCGTAAGCAGGAAAAATCAATGAACTACCTAGAACACTCAACAGCGCCAAGTTAGTTCTTTGAGAACTACAAGCCGTCACCAGCAACTTGTAGTTGATTCATTCACAGCATCTCTTTTCAAATGGTGACAGCTGGTGCTGGGAGAAGATCCCAGGGCCGCTATCATAGGGAGGTGTGGGGGGGGGGGGAATCAGGGAGGGGCTGTAGCATTGGGAACAAGATACATGTTTCCACCCTAAAAGCGGGTGGAACATGTAACATGTTCCCAAAGGTGAAGTTATCCTTTAGGGCTTGTTCACGCACGCTTGCTTGCTGACGCTTATCAAAATGCACCTAAAGCGTTAATGCCCATTAATATGTGCAGTTGAAAAGCGTTTAAGCATTAAAAACGCTCCCCCAAACGTGTTTGCAATGCGGTTAACAAGCATTTTTGGTGAGCATTATCTCACAAAAGTCAGTACACCCCTTACATATTTTATTATATCTTTTCATGTGACAACACTGAAGAAATTACACTTTGCTACAATGTAAAGTAGTGAGTGTACAGCTTGTATAACAGTGTAAGTTTGCTGTCCCCTCAAAATAACAACACACAGGCTGCACTGACGGGCACTGGTGAGGCGGCACTAATATGCAGCACCAATGAGCAGCCTTTATGGGCACTGATAGGCAGCACTGACAGGCATCACTTATGGGCACTAGTTGGCATCACTGATGGGGCTGCCCTGATAATTACTGCACTGATAGTCCCCCCTGTCAGGAAAGCCACTTATCGGCTTCTTCGCTACTCACGCCCAGTCACAGTGAATAGAGGAATGTCGATAACCAGCACTTCCTATATACACTGATTGGACACAGCTGATCACATGGTAAAGAGCCGACGTCATAGGCTCTTTACTGTGATCAGAGATGTGGTGTGTTGGAGCGACACACCGCACTATCAATCGCCGTGTTGTGTGACGTCCAGTCAGAACTGGAGAGCCACTGCCTGCCATTTTGCTATAGGCCGGGGGGGGGGGGGGGGGTTGTAGGTGGGGGGTTGAAGTGGTTAAACATTTAAAAATAAAAGCTGTATCGAAATGCAGATATATAGGCAGATATATGCAGCTCTGGGACATGAAGAGAGAACGCGTTCAAATTCACTTTGCTCCACTTTAAAACAGACAATAAATGCAGGACAATGTTTTGGCAAGGTTATATTGAACTGAAGCTTACTGCCAATTGGAAGGCTGTAGAATGGAAATCTGGAGAATCTGACGGCTTACCAGTGATAATATGGAACATCTGTTTCTCCTTCTCGAATGTTATGTCATTGGGAATGAACGCCACATCATCTTGCACTTCAATACACGGGTGTCTGGCAGATTTCAGCACTATACGTCCCTGTCCCTTTTCCAGGATGATAGGACGAACATATGGTACTGGCGCTCCATTAGAAACAAAGGCAAAGCTGACAATGGCATCTAGCTGAGATATTATATCGTTCAGTGTCTGAATTGGATCCACATAACCTATAGAAAAAAAGAAAAAGGCTTCATTAAAGTGCAGATTTTAAAAGCAAACAGCGAGCAAACATGACTTTACATCATGGGGGCTTCAATTGGCAAATCCTAGTTCCCTGGCTCTGACGTTGACCACGTTTTCAATATTTTGGGTGCCCAACCCAGATCAAGTATTCAAAGACTAACTTTAAATTAATTTTTCTGACATGCATACTTTTTCCCATGTTTCAGTACTGAACCAAGTATGTCAGCATGACAATTAGGCAACTAGTATTTTCAGGTCAGCAATAGCAATTCTCATATTTCTCTTAGAAATAGTTTAACCACGACCTCCAAGATATTTACTACACCTCATGACCAGGTCATTGTTTGTGATACGGCACTGCTTTACTTTAACTGACAATTGCACGGTCATGCAACGCTGTGCCCAAATAAAATGTACGGAACTTTTTTCCCACAAGCTTTCTTTTTGGTGGTTTTTGATCAGCATTATTACTATTATTATTCAGGATTTATATAGCGCCAACAGTTCGCACAGTGCTTTACAAAATGAAGGCAGACAGAGTTAAAATACAATTTGGTACAAGAGGAGTAGACGAGCCCTGCTGTGTGTGGGGGGGGGGGGGGGTGAGCTGATGGAGAAAGTAAAACATTGTGTTAGTTAGCAGGATAGGCTTCTTTAAAGAGAAGGGTTTTCAGGGATTGTCTAAAGAAAGATAGATTAGTAGACAGTCGAACAGATTGGGGTACAGAGTTCCAAAGGATGGGAGAAGCTCTGGAGAAATTCTGGTGGCGAGCATGGGAGGAAGTGACAAGGGAGCTAGAGAGCAGGAGGTCTTGGGAGGAACGAAAATGGCGGCTTAGTTATTTTGAGACCCGGTTAGTGATGTAGCTGGGGGAAGAGTTGTGGATGGCTTTGTAAGTTATTGTTAGTACTTTGAATTTTATTTGTTGGGTGAGTGGAAGCCAGTGGAGGGATTGGCAGAGAGGGGTGGAGGACACTGAATGGTTGGTAAGGTGGATGAGTCTTCATAATGTACTGAAGGGGGGGGGGGGGATATTCTGCGTAAAGGTATTCCAATGAGAAGGGAGTTGCAAGAGTCAAGACAAGAGATAACCAGGGAGTGAATAAGAAGTTTGGTTGGGTCATTGGTTAAAAAAGGGCGTATTCTGGGAGATATTGCAAAGGTTAAGGCGGCATGATTTGAACAGGGATTAGATGTGGGCCTGAAAGGACAGTTCAGAGTCCAGAGTTACCTCTAGCACCCTGGCATGTGGGGAACGGACTGGTAGTTGTGCCATGGGTCTTAACAGAGAAGTCAGGGGAAAGGGCACGTGGGGGAGGAAATATTATGAGCTTGGTTTTAGAGTTTGAGGAAGTGGTGTGACATCCAGGCCGAGATGTCTGTTCGTAAATCAGTGATGTGATGTGTGAGGAGACTGGTGGGGTGAGCTGAGGGGTAGAGAGATAGATTTGGGTGTCATCAGCATAGAAATGGTGGAGGTTCAGCAGGACTTTACATGGGGATCAGGCTGTATAGTGTACTAAACCATTTCCAGTTGTCATTGCAATTTGAATTTGTCAAACTTTGTAAATGTAGGCAGGCTATTTATTGCTGGGTTAATTAGTGGCTGGCCCAGGCAGAGGGGGGGGGGGGGGAGAGTTAAGTTATGCATGCTCAGTTGCTGGGCTTTTTGATCCCAGCCTGTCCACCTGTGATATAAAAAGGGGGAAGGCTAAGGTCCAGGGCTCTTGGCCCACTCTTGACCGTATATGCAGTGAAGGAGGACTGCTGTGCCTTGCAGTCCATCTGAGGAACCGGGGATCCGGAGATCAACCAGCACCTGAGAATGTCAACGCGGACTACTACCTTGTAGAGGTATGCCTGGGCAGCCATTCAGTTATAGTTAGGGTTAGGAAATGTTAACATTGAACTGTATTGCTAAAAGACTTCAGTAAAGTTGCATGCACTGTTCTAAGCCTGGACTGAAGTTATTCAAAGGGGTGCATGTTGGTTCTGGGGTATCAAAGGAACCAGGGTCTGTAAAGTGCAAGGGGCTAAAAAGCTGAGCTACTACAAATGGGTTAACTCAGCAAGGCAGGGAGGAGTGTAGTCACTAAAAATAACCAAGGACTAGTTCAAGACACAAAGCAACCAGTCATTAGGCCTGGCACCTGGTAAAGGCGACAGGTCTTTCTGCTGCAGGGGGGTTGATTGATGTTCCGGCTTCTTCCCTAGCTGTCAGTTTCCAGTAGCAACCAGAAACAAATGGTGTTACAGAGACCCATGGCCTGGTCTCATGGATACTGAAGTTAACAAGTGCAGACATGAGATCCAGACTATGTGCATGGCGGGATATCATTCTGTTACTGGGAGTGAGGTAACAGAGGTACGCCGGACTGGTGGTGAGGGCTCAGGCTCAGCACGTCCCTCCTAATGCAACATACATCAAATTACAGTGTGAAGCAACATGGGACATGACTCTCAGAGTAACTCTGTATGTTATTTTACTGCACACAGTGTAATAGCTCATTAAATCAGGGAACTGTATTAAAGTGGTTGTAAACTTCAGACATGAAATCTGAACAAAGCATATCCCTTTATAGTGTGTACCTGTCTCAATTAAAAGCACTAAGTGTAATTCCTGTCTGCTACTTTGTTCCTTTGCTATCAGCACAAGTCACTTCTGACAAGTTTTCCTGACACCAAGAGAAAAATGGTGACATCCTTAGCTCTGTTCCTGTGTGAAGGGGGGGGGGGGGTATCCCTTTCATCCAATCAGCCCCCAGAGCTCTCCTCTCTAAGCTTTTCAGAGTAACTTTAGCTCTCCGCCACCTTTTTTTCTGAACACTCAGACAAGCTTAGAAATTCTGCACTTTAAATGGATGTAGAGAAGAGGTGGCTGCAGATAAACAGGTACAACTTATGTAGGTGGATTTTTTTCAGCTATTGTGCATCACCAGAGCATAGTCCCTCCACTGGGAAAATGTAAGGGCTTACAATCAATCACTTTAAAACAGAAGTATGGGTTTTTGTTTTTTGTTGGAATCATACTTACCTAGGTGGATGCATCGGTCCAATGCTGCATCTGTCCCCCGCCTGTTCTAAGACTGAGAACCGAGCGATCAAACACTGCTGATCGCTCGGTTCTCCCTGAGCAGAGAGCTGGTGACTGTCTTTGTCCCCCCCTTTCTCTCACTGGTGCACTGAGCTGTGGAGGGGGCGGGAGCAGCCGGGCTCAGGCTCTCAGTAGATTGCTGAGAGGCTGAGCTGGGTGCCGGTCCAGGAATGTGGGCAGATCCTGACTTCATTGTCATGATCTACCCCCAGCCTGGACCAGCTCTGTGATATCAGCCGACAGCCCACTGTCTGCTGAAAATGCATTATAGGAGTGGAAAATTAACAACCAATTAACAAGCTTTGGCTGTACTTCTCTAATGTTTGATTTTCACATGACCACAGTCTCCACCTGGTCCCGAAAAATTGACGAAAGGTACCCCCACATGTAGGGTGAGTAGGCCCTGTCTATATACTTTATGGAACTAAAGTGCTTTAAGAAATACATTCTGTGCTCTGCATTATCATTGTTTGGTTAACCACTTCCAGACCGCTTACGTTATATTTACTACGGCAGGCTGGCTCTTACAGGCAAAACGACGTAGATCTACGTCGCCTGCCTGGGAGGAGCTAGGGGGCAAGCACGCGCCGCCGCGCTCTCGCCCCCGATCGTCAGTGGGGAAGCCGATGGGTGTGTCAGGTGCCTGACACCCGCGATCGCTCCCTGAAGAGATAGGACGGTTGGCTGCTGTAAACACAGCCGACCATCCTTCTCCCTGAAATGATCACATAGCTCATGCGATCCTTCTATATAGGATCACATGTCTCTATGGTCATCTCAGAAGCCACGCCCCCCCAGTTAGAATCACTCCCCCAGTTAGAATCACTCCCCTTGATCACCTATACTGTTAACCCGTTCCCTGCCAGTGTCATTATTACACTGCATATTTTTAGCACTGATTACTGTAGTAATGTCACTGGTCCCCCCAAAAGTGTCAAAAATGTCAGTTAAGGGTCCGATCTGTCCGCCGCAATGTCGCAGTCCCGCTAAAAATGGCAGATCGTAGCCATGACTAGTAAAAAAAAAAAAAAAATTACAAATCTTTCCCTTCGTTCGTAAACACAATAACTTGCGCAAACCAATCAAAATACGCTTATTGCAATTTTTTTTAACCAAAAATATGTAGCAGAAAACAAATTGGCTACAATGTTAAAAAAATTTGATTTTAAAAATTTTTTTGGGGAATGTTATATATCAGAAAGTGTAAAACATTGTTTTATTTTTTTTTTTTTTTTCCAAAATTGTCGATCTTTTTTTGTTTAGAATGCAAAAAAAAAAAAAAAAAAAAAAAAAAAAAAAAAATCGCACAGGTGATCAAATACCACCAAAAGAAAGCTCTATTTGTGAGGAAAAAAAGGAAATTTCGTTTGGGTACAGCATGGCACGACCGCGCAATTGTCCGTTAAAATAATGCAGTGCAATCACAAAATAGGGCCTGGTCATTAAGGGGGCAAATCCTTCCGGTCCTAAAGTGGTTAAATGTCATCCCGACATATACACGGCAGTATTATTCCACACCTTTAAAAACCTCTTTACTTCAAGGTAAACAGAAGCAGTTGGATCTACCCTGGCTAATCAGCCATTTCGGAAGAACAATCATTCAAGGTGTCCTCTGCTACCCACTGACATAACGATCATGATATGTTGTTGCCAAAATCATTTCTAGCATGCAAGTGTGAATGAGTAATAAGTATGATTGACAGAGCAACAACACTCCTCATTAGAACGCTCTACACACTGTCTGATCCCCCACCCACCACACACATTTGAACGTGCGCAAAATACATTAATGAATTAAAACACCAAACTATTCATACTCATTATGATTGTTCTGAAGGTCTAGTAGAGCGGCACTCTTGGGAGACGGAGCCCCAGGTCTACATTGACATCATAATACACAGCTGGGAGGAGATCATTAGTAAAAAGAACTCACAACTCAATCATTCAGCCAGTCTTCAGCAGAGAAAACACAAACAGATATGCGGCAATTTCTGGCGTGGATTAAGAAATCGGGACACAAAGCTAGTGGTAATTTAACCCAATTTAACACCTGCTGTAATTGCTATCATTACTTAACCACTTTACCACCGGAGGATTTTGCTGTCTTACGTCTGGGCCACTTTTTGCGATTCGGCACTGCGTGACTTTAACTGACATTTGCACAGTCATGCAACGCCGTACCCAAACGAAATTTACGTCCTTTTTTCCCCCACAAACAGAGCTTTTTTTTGGTGGTATTTAATCACCTCTGCGATTTTTACTTTTTGCGCTATAAACAAAAAAAAGAGCGACAATTTTGAAAAAATAACAATATTTTTCACATTTTTTTATATGAAATTCCCCCCCAAAAAAATGTAAAAATCAATTTTTTTATCATTTTAGGCCAATTTGTTTTCTGCTACATATTTTTGGTAAAAAAAATTGCAATAAGCGTATTGTGATTGGTTTGCGCAAAAGTTATTGCGTTTACTAACTAAGGGAAAGATTTCTGTCATTTTTGGTGTTTTTTTTTTTTTTTTTTTTTAATGAGTAATGGCGGCGATCTGCGATTTTTTTTGCAGAACTGCGACATTGCGGCGGACAGATCGGACCCTTGACTGACATCTGACACTTTTGGGGTTACCAGTGACATTACTGCAGTAATCAGTGCTATAAATATGCACTGTTACTGTAAAAATGACACTGGCAGTGAAGGGGTTCATTTTTATTGGAGAGGGAGGGGTTAATGTATGCCTGGTGCTTACTGACGTGTGTGGGGGGAGGTGACTGAGTGACACAGGGACAGATCGGATGTTCAGCTATGCCGAACACTGCAATCTGTCCCTGCCTGTCACTTAGGAGATCCGCCCGCTTTGCTTACACAAGCGGGCGGATTTCCACACTCGATTCCCCGACGATCGGGGAAGAGCGGCGGTGATCGCCGCCGCTTCTCCCCTGGCCCGACTCCCGCTGTGAGTGAATACAGTGGGAGCGAGGCTCCGGCGGCGCACGCGAGCCCCCGAGAGAGGGGAATGACCTACGTCGCCAGACGAGAACGAACCACTTTGCCGCAGTAGCAGCTCAGTGAGCAGCGGTAAAGTGGTTAAACACAGGAAAATGTACCCACACCGCTGAGTTAAAGCAAAAATGAACCTAAAAAAAAATAAAACCAGCTGACAGGTAGGGTTTTTATGAAAGAAGAGACACTATTGGTCCCTTCTGACATAACTGGCTCTCTCTGCCAATCAGCAGTAACGTACATTGAGCCACGAAGGAGCACCTCAGAGTACATTCACGGAGCGCTCTGCCGCGGTGCGACTCCCATGCACATGTGTGAGTGATGTAATTGCATCCCTGCTATTAAAGTGTAACAGTCCGAACCCAGAAGGAAGACAGAGAGAAGATGGAAGCGCCCCTGAACAGTAGAAACGCAAACAGCATAGCAGCACTGGAAAGCATTGTTTTTACAGGCAAGTCTCCCATAATGTGCTAGTATGCTGTGCATACTAGCATATTATGTCTAACCGCTTCTGGGGGCCCATAAAAAATAAAAATAAAAAAAGTGTAGTTAAAGGGTAACTCCACTTTCCTGAAAGAAAATAGCAAATAAAAAAGAAATCTAGCATATACAACTGCGGCACAAGTCATACTGTAATAGAAAGTTGTTAAAAATGTCTTTCCTTTTTAATCTGTAGCTCTGTAATAGCTCTGTAATTTTCTGTAAAATATAATGCAATATGGCATCCTGATGCAAGTCCCCCTCAGGGAGTGAGGGAGACTGGCAATCAGCAGCATGTTATACCTAAATGAGTGCAACAGGTAACGCCTCCCAAAAACATAATTTTCTGCTTGTTTGATTGGCTCACTGATTTTCCCAGAAGTCTGCACTAAGATACAAGTCAGATATCAGGCATCCCCTGCACCAAAAATTTCATTTTTGGTGAGATACTCCCAATAGGAAATTGCGTTTTAAGGGATGCAGGCCCAGCAGCTTTCCTCATTAGAGCCCTGCGGGTGAAGCAGCTAATTGAGAATTATGAAACCACTCCCATTAGATTCACTTATGACACAGATCGATACACAGGGATTTCTGTAGAATACCAAAAGGTCGGAATCTGCACCAAAGTTTGTTAAAATCCTTGTAATGTACAGAGATCACCCAGAGGGAAATGTCTCCCCCCCCCCCATTAAAATACTTATGACTTTTTTTTTTTTTTAATGAAACTTTTCTTTTTTCATTATACCCCATTTCTGTGCTTCTCTATACAATGCAGACATATCATGGCTAGTGGGAGGGGAAACATCACAGCACACTGCCTCAGTAGTCTCAAAAGCCCTTAGCCCTGATGCAAGTCCCCCTTGGAGTGAGGGGTAATGACAATCAGCAGCCTATGTTACACCTAAATGAGTTTGCAAAATTTGAAATATGCCTTTAACCACTTGCCGACTGCCAACAGTAATATTCCTGCGGCAGTGCGGCTCCCCTGGGTCCAGCGACGTAGACCTACGTCACTGGACTCCTAGTAATTCCGGCGGCGAGCGCTCCCGCTGTCGGGCCGAGGGAGGAGAGGCGGTGGTTGCCACCTCCCTTCCCCGATCGTCGGGGAAACTGTGAGAAGGCTTCTCAGTATCAGATAGGAAGAGATCAAAGGATTCAGCATAGCTGAACCTGCGATCTCTGTCTCTGTCATAGAACCCCCTCCCCCCACACACACGTCAGTAAGCATGAGGCATACATTTAACCCATTGATCACCAACAGTGTTAACCCCTTCCCTGCCAGTGTCATTATTACAGTAACAGTGTATATTTTTAGCACTGATTACTGTAGTAATGTCACTGGTCCCCCCAAAAGTGTCAAAAATGTCAGTTAGGGGTCCAATCTGTCCGACGCAATGTCCCAGTCCCGCAGAAAATCGCAGATCGCCGCCATTACTTGTAAAAAAAAAAAAAAAAAACACAATAAAAATGACATAAATCTTCCCCGTAGTTAGTAATCCAATCAAAATACGCTTATTGCAGTTTTTTTTTTACCAAAAACATGTAGCAGAAATTGGCCTAAAATGTTAAGAAAATTTAGATTTTTAAATTTTTTGGGGGGGAATGTCATAGGAGAATTTGAAAAATTGGTTTTTTTTTTTTTTTTTTTCAAAATTGTCGCTCTTTTTTTGTTTATAGCTCAAAAATTGAAAAAAAAAAAAAAAAAAAATCGCACAGGTGATGAAATACCACCAAAAAAAAAAATCTATTTATGGGGTAAAAAAAGGACGTAAATTTCGTTTGGGTACAGCGTCACACGACCGCGCAATTGTCCGTTAAAATAAGGCAGTGCCGAATCGCAAAATAGGGCCTGGTCAGAAAGGGGGCAAATCCTTCCGGGGCTGAAGTGGTTAAAAGGATAAGTTCAGCTTTGGAACATTTTACATGTTCCCCCCCATATTAAGGGTGGAACCTTACAACATGTTTCAGCCCCTGCCTCCGTCGACAGCGTGGCCCACGCAGCCGTGTCATTCATTCTCAAAGTTCTGTGAATTAATAAATTACAAGTAACGTAGTCCATTGATTCCTCCTGCCATTCAGTAACGGTCTGCCTGTATCAGAGGTATGGGCAGACAATGTATTGACAGTCTGCAGGATTCAGGCATTGCACCCATGATCTGCTGATCACAGGTGCAATGCCTTACAGGCTGAAGAGTGAAAAAAAAAATTACACATTTCTCTACATGCAAAAAAGATGTGCGTTTATTTTTGTGTAAAAGAAGAACACAGCCTTTAAGGCTTGCTAACTCTTTAAATCGACCTATCAAAGATTTTTCTAAATCACGGTATGCAGATCTCTCTTTTAAAAACCCTGTCGGATGTCTGGTAAATCTGGTACACATTATAAAAGCAGAAAAAAGACAAGAAATAAATAAATGTGCACATGCTAACGCAGACTGAGGGGTACAATAAGTTTAATTACAGAAAAATCACCCCTGTGAACATAAACTGTGCACTTTACAATGGAAGAAATACTAGAAGAGAATTCCTATCACGAATTCAGCATTTACTTTTCTTAGCACACAATTATATGTGAATCATAAAAGCAGAACCGCCAAAACCCTTTTTTTTTTTTTATTTTAGTTTTAGATAAAGTAGATCTGTCAGGTTTCGCTCTATGTTCCCATTGGGGAGATTTGCACTCACTTCCTGTCATGTCTTTGGAACACCTCTGACAGTTGGCACTAGACAAGAGTATTATAAGACCATGGGCAAATGTAAAAACTCCAAATATGATGCAGTCTGCCATAAGCATTAACTGGACAGTTTTTGTATCAGAGACCCTGTTTTAACAGGTTACTTTGCTTTTCTATCCTGCTAGTAGACCTGTCCTTTCTCCACTTCCTTCAATAGGGTGACAACACTGTCTGTTCTGCAATAAAATCACACAGCAATGCTGTCACCCTGTGGGTATAGTCAGGGCCGCTGATTGGGGGGGACCACCAGCCCTCTTGTAGGGGGGCCCACACAGAGAGGGGGATTAGTGATGGACAACAAATACAGAAATATTCCTCCAGCACCTGAATCTGATCTGTCCCTCTCCCTGCTATCAGCTTTTATCTTCTGAGAAAGAGACAGTTGTCCCTCGCTAACCCCCCTCCCTGTGTGGGCCCCCCTCCCAGCACTGGCTCTAATGTTATCTCTGCTCAGGAGTTTATTTGTAACTTTGTTTCTCTCCCTCTGTCTCTCTGATCACTGAGCTCCAACTGCCAAGCCTGTATATTTTTTTTTATCTCATCTTCATTTTTAGTTATTAACATAGATGTTTTTTTTTAGATTTAGCAGGAATTATGGAGTTATGTTATATTTGTGTCTGCTAATAGTGATTTTGTAATTTTAGCTAAATATATCTTTAATATTTTCTTGGGGGGGCCCTGTCAGGTAGTCTGTATGGGGCCCTGCGATTTCTAACAGCAGCCCTGGGTATAGTAATCATAAACAGACAGGTAGTTTTTACCACTTCTGGACCAAGCCCATTTCGGAAACCCCTAAACATTATATATTATTTTTAGCAAAGACTCTGGAAAATGAAATGGCGGTTGTTGCAATATTTTTTGTCATCCGGTATTTGTGCAGCAGTCTTTCAAACGCCTTTTTTCTTTTTTTTTTTGGGAAAAAATACATTTCACTGCATTTAAAAAAAAAAAATTAAACCGTAAAGTTAGCCCATTTTTTTGTATATTGTGAAAGATGATGTCACGCCGCATAGATAGATACTTAACATGTTACAATTTAGAATTGCGCACACCTGTGGAATGGTGACAAACTACGGTACATAAAAATCTCCATAGGCAATGCTTTAAAAAATTTTAACGGTTACCAGTTTAGAGCTACAGAGTAGCTCTTTTTTTAAAATTATTTCTCTCGCTCTGGCGATCGCGACGATACCCTGACGTGTGGTTTGAACAGCGCTTTCATTTGCGGGCGTGATCTACGTATGCGTTTTCTTTTGTGCGCAAGCTCACAGCGAAGGGGGCGCTTTAAAAAAAAATGTTCCCCTATTTTATTGAATTTTTTAATTTTAGCACAGTTTCAAAAAAAAAAAATCTGATCACTTCTATTGCGGTCACAAGCAATGTAAACATCCCTTGTGACCGTAATAGGCAGTGACAGGTACTCTTTATGGAGGGATCAGGGAGTCTAAAAGATCCTAAACCCCTTCACTGCACTTCAATGTATTCAAAATGCCGAAATCTGCATTTTTGAATACTGACAAGTTTTTTTTTTAATCAACGGCCTTAGCCAAGTAACCCGGCCGTGACATCATCACACCGCTTTCCGGTTACTACACCTGATCAAAGCCGAATTCGGACGTGCCGGATGGTTGCTCGAGTCTCCCAGTGGGACGGGAGACCCATGCAGAGCCACGGAAGGCGGCGGTAGAGGGGGCGTCTCCTCCCACTCGCTGGGATAACGGCTGAGTGGCTCCCGAGCCGCATCGGCTATTATCACCTGAAATCCAACCGCCGGCTCAAAAAAATGGTACCGAGATGATGATGCCTCCAGCTGCAGGCATCGTCCCGGTACAACCACTTCTCTGAGCCGACGTAGGGCTATTTTGATTCGCGGGAAGTGGTTAATTAAACTTTATAAAGGCAAATTACCCAGTTTAGGACAGTGGGCATGCTACAAACCCCAAAAAAATAACCTAATTGAAAAACATGCAGTTGAGAGCCAGGGACAGAAGCTCAGTGTTATGTTCATGTTCTCTTTTAGTGGTTTTCCCTCACTGGCTGGTTAGGATATCCCTCATTCTAGGCTCACGCTGCCATGGAACAGATCCTCCCTGGCTCGCCCACTCTGTCAGGTTCCATGGAAGTGCTAACGTAGAATGAGGGACATTCCAACCGGCCAGTGAGGAAAAACCACTAAAAGAGAGCATGAACATACACTAAAGGGCTGTGGAGCTACACTACAGATTGCAGTTTGAAGCATCTTGTACCATCATCCTGGTCATATATATCTATTATAATCCTGAGGAACTGGAGGTATCATGAGGATCAGATGTAATCACCTGGGTCTCAGCACCAAATGCTACGATACGGTTTGCAGGCCTATCTGACTAGAGACTGAATAGAGTCCATAGATTCTGGTAAGAATCCATCTAACCACTGGTGATGGCCCACGTGGTGAATATAGAAGCTTTCTGACACTCATTACGCAGTGGTGGATGTCACTTTTGATTGGGACTGTTGCTTTCATCTATGCACATTTTTAACTGCCTTATAATTTATATACACTGAACAAAATTATAAACCCAACACTTTTGTTTTTTCCCTCCCATTTTTCATGAGCTGAACTCAAAGATCTAAGACTTTTTCTATGTGCACAAAAGGCCTATTTCTCTCAAATATTGTTCACAAATCTGGTTAAATTTGTGTTAGTGAGCACTTCTCCTTTCCTGAGATAATTCATCCACCTCAGGATGCTGATTAGACAGCATGCTTAATGCACAGGGGTGCCTTGGGCTGGCCACAATAAAGGCCACACTAAAATGTGCAGTTTTACTCTATTGGGGGGGGGGGTCCGAAAACCAGTCAGTATCTGGTGTGACCAACATTTGCCTCACGCAGTGCAACACCTCTCCTTGGCATAGAGTTGATCAGGTTGTTGATTGTGGCCTGTGGAATGTTTGTCCACTCCTCTTCAATGGCTGTGCGAAATTTCTGGACATTGGCAGAACCTGGAACACGCTGTCATATACGCCGATCCAGAGTATCTCAAAAATGCTCAATGGGTGACATGTCCGGTGAGTATGTTGGCCATGCAAGAACGGGGATGTTTTCAGCTTCCATGAATTGTGTACAGATCCTTGCAACATGGGGCCATGCAGTATCATGCTGCAACATGAGGTGATGGACGTGGATGAATGGCACAAAAAATGGGCCTCAGGATCTCGTAACAGTATCTGTGTGCATTCAAAATGCCATCAATAAAATGCACCTGTGTTCGTTGTCCATAACATAACCCCACCGCCACCATGGGCTACTTGATCCACAATGCTGACATCAGCAAACCGCTCACCCACACAACGTCATACACGCTGTCTGCCATCTGTCCTGTACAGTGAAAACCACGATTCATCCATGAAGAGAACACCTCTCCAAAGTGCAAGACGCCATTGAATGTGAGCATTTGCCTACTCAAGTCTGTTATGACCATGAACTGTAATCAGGTCGAGACCCCGATGAGGACGACGAGCATGCAGATGAGCTTCCCTGAGACGGTTTCTGACAGTTTGTGCAGAAATTCATTGGTTATGCAAACAGATTGTTGCAGCGGCTGTCCGGATGGCTGGTCTCAGACGATCGTGGAGGTGAAGATGCTGGATGTGGAGGTCCTGGGCTTGTGTGGTTACACGTGGCCTGGGGTTGTGAGACTGGCTGGATGTACTGCCAAATTCTCTGAAACGCCTTTGGAGATGGCTTATGTCAGAGAAATTAACATTCAATTCACTGGCAACAGCTCTGGTGGACATTCCTGCAGTCAGCACGCTAATTGCACGCTCCCTCAAAACTTGCGACATCTGTGGCATTGTGCTGTGTGATAAAACTGCACATTTTAGATTGGCCTTTTATTGTGACCAGTCTAATCATAACAATGCTGTCTAACCAGCATCTTTAGCATTTATAATTTTGTTCAGTGTACTTTGTTCACCTAAGTTTTTCACTCTATGAATGTGGTTTGTATTACTATTAGTACGGTAGAATTGTGTTTATTTTGTTGAGTGCACAGTGTGTCTGTCTCTGCCAGCGGCTTCCTTTGCATATGCCATTTGCGTATGCCAGCGTGTTTTCCATTTTTTATGATTAATGTCTATAATGAAAATATACTGTCAAAACACCTACTTCATATCTGATTACATATTGTTAGTGGGGGGGGGGGGGGGGGGGAATAGGTCCATATGTGGCCAACCTAAACCTAGCCATACACAGATTTCTGCAAGCTGAGCAAAATCAATTTAGCAGATTTCAAGGAAAACTTCTAATGGGGATACCATTTCTAGGGACCCTCGGGACAACCAGGGATTGCTTCACTTTGGAGGGATTTTCTCTCACTTCCTGTTGTGGGTAAGTGAAGGAAAATCTCCCCAGTGAGACTTAGATGACAAAAAATCATGACAGGGGTTATAACCAGTGGTGGGATTCAGCCGGTTCGCACCGGTTCCATAGAACCGGTTGCTAACTTTCTGCAAATTCGCAGAACCGGCTGAATCCCTCTGCGCGTCTGAGGACGCGCAGGACAATTGAATGTCCCGCGCTCGGGCAGACGTGGCGCCACGGCCCGCCCATTCTGTGACAATAGCGAATGAGAATTCGTTATTGTCACATGATCCTCCTCCTGGCCAATCAGGGAGCGGGTCCTCCCGCTTCCTGATTGGCCGAAAGGCAAACACCGTGCCGTTGGACGAGAAGGAGGCTCCGCGGGAGGACTCGGAGACGCGGGGAGCCGACTGCGAGACCGTCCGTGAGGTAAGTGCATGGGTCTCGCGGGGGGGGGGGGGGGGGGAATCGCTGGCACTCTGCAATTGGGGGCAATGTTGTGGCTGGCGCTCTGCAATTGGGGGCAATGTTGTGGCTGGCGCTCTGCAATTGGGGGCAATGTTGTGGCTGGCGCTCTGCAATTGGGGGCAATGTTGTGGCTGGCACTCTGCAATTGGGGGCAATGTTGTGGCTGGCACTCTGCAATTGGGGGCAATGTTGTGGCTGGCACTCTGCAATTGGGGGCAATGTTGTGGCTGGCACTCTGCAATTGGGGGCAATGTTGTGGCTGGCATTATGCAATTGGGGGCAATGTTGTGGCTGGCGCTCTGCAATTGGGGGCAATGTTGTGGCTGGCGCTCTGCAATTGGGGGCAATGTTGTGGCTGGCGCTATGCAATTGGGGGCAATGTTGTGGCTGGCGCTATGCAATTGGGGGCAATGTTGTGGCTGGCACTCTGCAATTGGGGGCAATGTTGTGGCTGGCACTCTGCAATTGGGGGCAATGTTGTGGCTGGCACTCTGCAATTGGGGGCAATGTTGTGGCTGGCACTCTGCAATTGGGGGCAATGTTGTGGCTGGCACTCTGCAATTGGGGGCAATGTTGTGGCTGGCACTCTGCAATTGGGGGCAATGTTGTGGCTGGCACTCTGCAATTGGGGGCAATGCTGTGGCTGGCACTCTGCAATCATTGGGGGCAATGCTGTGGCTGGCACTCTGCAATCATTGGGGGCAATGCTGTGGCTGGCACTCTGCAATCATTGGGGGCAATGCTGTGGCTGGCACTCTGCAATCATTGGGGGCAATGCTGTGGCTGGCACTCTGCAATCATTGGGGGCAATGCTGTGGCTGACACTCTGCAATCATTGGGGGCAATGCTGTGGCTGACACTCTGCAATCATTGGGGGCAATGCTGTGGCTGACACTCTGCAATCACTGGGGGCAATGCTGTGGTCACTGTGCATTGAAAGGGGGGCACGCTGGTCTCTCTGCATTGAAAGGGGGGCACGCTGGTCACTGTGCATTGAAAGGGGGGCACGCAGCGCTGGTCACTGTGCATTGAAAGGGGGGCACGCAGCGCTGGTCACTGTGCATTGAAAGGGGGCACGCTGGTCAATGTGCATTGAAAGGGGGCACGCTGGTCTCTCTGCATTGAAAGGGGGCACGCTGGTCACTGTGCATTGAAAGGGGGAACGCTGGTCACTGTGCATTGAAAAGGGGAACGCTGGTCACTGTGCATTGAAAGGGGGCACGCTGGTCACTGTGCATTGAAAGGGGGAACGCTGGTCACTGTGCATTGAAAGGGGGCACGCTGGTCATTCTGCTGGGAAAGTCGGAACTGGTTACTAAAATTTTTGAATCCCACCACTGGTTATAACCCTCCCCAATTCTATTCAAAATTAAAAAGACAGTTTTGCATTTAGTTCCCCTTTAAGGCTGGACAGCTTCAAGCAGCAAGGTAGAAAACTTCTTCCCAAACTAGAGCTTTTCTGAGACCTTTTCTATTGTCAGTGGATAACTATATTTTCTAGCTATGAGAACGGTCAGACTGACTCCTAAATTTTTAATTAAATCTTGGCCCCAAGGCCTGCTTTCTGTATGTGGTCTCTTCAGCGTATGTGACCTTCACAGCTGCCCTGTACTCACCAGCAGAGATGTTGATGATTTCTTTCACAATGGCGTTCTGAGCCTCTTCATACTCCTCTCTGTACCTCATGTACTCCTCATTATATGAGCTCAGCTTACTGCAAGAAACAAGAATAAACCCCATTACTGCACAGTCTCAGTACTATATATATGTAATTACCAAGGACTGACAGAGTTACCAAAAATGTAAATGGTTTCTAAGGCGATTCAGAAGATAACAGAGGCAATGTGGAAGTACCTTGAAGTGTTAGCAATGCCATCCCAGTAGCAGGTCATTACACTTCGACTACAGGTACACTTTAATGCCCCAAGACAGATTAGTGCTGGTTTGGCAGTGTAACATACACATGCATAAACAGTGGCACAGACCCTAGTGTCCAGAGAGATATGTACAATTACAATTTCTGTTGAATACACACATGCATTGTAAGAGTGCACACCTTTGAATCCATGAGGGGCGAACAACTGCATATGTGGGCATTCATCTGACATTTACAGAGGTTAGCGGCTGTATAGGACAGGACTCAATCATACACATCTTTATTAACATTTAAAATCATTTAAATTATGATCTGTTGAACCAGCTGGATCACAATCTGCGGTGAGTGAGAATGTGTTTGGGGTGCATATAATAAAGATATATATATATATATATATATATATATATATATATATATATATATATATATATATATACATATACACACGCACACATATGGCACTTTTCCACTGCAAGTACCGGCTCGGCTCTACTCGGCCCTGCTTGGCCCGGTTTGCTTTTCCACTGCTGGTACCGCATGGTACGATGTTGGAACGGTTCGGTTCGGTACGGTATGGTTTGCTTTTCCACTAAAGTAGTACTAAAGTTAAGTGGGTGGGATAACAACGGGGGTTGGTGGGATTCTCTGACCAATCAGTGGCTAGTAGTGACTGCATGCAAAGGATTGTGGGATATGGTACCGGGTATGGTACCTCTTGGAACCACAATCAAGGTGGTACTGTTTTTGAGAGCCGTACCGTTCGGTTCCATGCAGTGGAAAAGCGCTGCTGTACCGTACCGTTCCTACACCATACCATGTGGTACCAGCAGTGGAAAAGCACAAAAGCGTGCCGAACCGTTCAGTTCCATGCAGTGGAAAAGCGCCAATACACACATATATATTTATATTATATATGCTTTCTTTAAATCACTAGCATTTCCAAGGCAAGGATCCCAATGGCAGGATCCCAAGCCACATATGTACCGGTCAGCCACTCCTACAATACCATACAAACTTGAGTTCGTATGCAAACTTGGAAAATGTAATGTCCAGTGCACCTAGTTGTTTTGCATGAGATAAATTTGAACTGTGGATGACTAAGGCTGCATTTGGACCTGTTAATAGGTATGACTCCATTCACATGCGAAAACCCCAGCACGGGTGCTCGCCGACTAGCTGGGGGAGGCAGCCCCACTGAAACCAATAAGAAGCTGCTGGCTCTCACAGCTAGTCATAACTGCTTGCATGTGATTGCTGCATGAGCAATCACATGCAAGCGGCCACGATCAGCTACAGGAGCCAACAGCCTCTAACTGTGTTCAATGGGGCTGCCCCCTTTCTAATCACAGAGAGCCCCTTCTGAGGTTCTTGCATGTGAACGGAGTCATACCTATTCGCAGGTCTGAATGCAACCTTATAGTTGTATAAAATAGAAGGGTGCTATTATTTTCTATGCGCCACAATTTAAAATACAAATATTTATTCCGCGTACAGACAGATGTTAATTTGATAAAGATTGTGTGTGTGTGTTTTTATATACTATATAATTTTTATAAGCATTAAGGTACAAGGTCAGATAGTTTTTGTGAAATAAAAGTTGATTAATTGCAGTGGGGTAAAGTGGGGTCACCACTGCTGTCTATCAAGCGATGTGTAAATCTCAGGATTGAATGTGAAAATATAAATCATCTGGTATGCAACACAACTCCCTTATATATATGTCAGTTGTGTATTTAACCACTTGCCTGGAGTTCAGGTTTACAGCCTAAGAAATACTGTCTAAATACAATAAGCACTTGGTGTCTTTTTTGTGTGTGTTTTATTCACTATGTGCAGTAATCCAGCATGAAAATTCCTGCAGTGCCCCTGTGCAGCAGCTTCCTGTGATGAAGACCAGTCACTGCTACTCTTCTCCCCCCTGTGCAGGGTGACTGGTCTGGTTTCCACCCCCTTCTGTAGTTTTCTGCAGGCAGCCTGTAGTGGGTGGGGCCTGATGTGCCCCTCCCACAGCTCTGCTCTCTACACAGGCTATGTGCAGCACATTGTTGGTGTCACTGATACCTGAACAAGGTAAAAGCTGTTTGTACAAAAGTATTTGGTGCACACAAAGTGGATTTATATCCTTTGTGGCTATAAGGCAGGGATCCTCAAACTACGGCCCTCCAGCTGTTGCAGAACTACAGTTGTGTTCAAAATTATTCAACCCCCAATGCTGTAAAGGGTTTTAGGGAATTTAGTGTACATTTGTAATTGTATTCAGAATGAAACCCTACAAGGACTTCTTAAAGAACCATATACAACTAAAATGACATCAGTTGGTTTTGTAATACAGTAGTAAATGTTTCTTTTGTGAATTCTTCATTGACACAATTATTCAACCCCTTAAAGACTACCACTCTGAAGAACAGAGGTTCATTGAAGTGTTTTCAATCAGGTATTGAAAACACCTGTGGATGTCAGGGAGCAGCAATAAAGCCTAATAAGCACCAATTAGGCAGCTTTAAAATGACTGTGATACTCAGCTCCTTCTAGACATTTACTGGTGTGGTTACAAACATGGTGAAGTCAAGAGAATGGTCCAGGAAGACAAGAGAAGAGGTAATTACTCTTCACAGGAAGGGCAATGGCTATAAGAAGATTGCAAAGAGTTTAAACATACCAAGAGACACCATATGAAGCATCATTCGCAAATTCAAGGCAAAGGGCACTGTTGAAATGCTACCTGGTCGTGGCAGAAAGAAGAAGCGGACTTCGACTGCTGTGCGCTACCTGAAGCGTAGAGTGGAGAAAAGTCCCCGTGTGACTGCTGAGGAACTGAGAAAGGATTTGTCAGATGTGGGTACTGAAGTTTCTGCTCAGACAATACGGCGCACACTGCGTAATGAAGGCCTCCATGCCAGAACTCCCAGGCGCACCCCCTTGCTGTCTCCAAAGAATAAGAAGAGTCGACTGCAGTATGCCAAAAGTCATGTGGACAAACCACAGAAGTTTTGGGATAGTGTTCTGTGGACTGATGAAACAAAATTAGAACTGTTTGGGCCCATGGATCAACGCTATGTTTGGAGGAGGAAGAACAAGGCCTATGAAGAAAAGAACACCTTGCCTACTGTGAAGCATGGCGGGGGGGTCAATCATGCTTTGGGGCTGTTTTGCTTCTGCAGGTACAGGGAAGCTTCAGCGTGTGCAAGGTACCATGAATTCTCTTCAGTACCAGGAGATATTGGATGACAATGTGATGCAGTCCGTCACAAACCTGAGGCTTTGGAGACATTGGACCTTTCAACAGGACAATGATCCCAAGCATACCTCCCAAGTCCACTAGAGCATGGCTGCAGATTAAAGGCTGGAACATTTTGGAGTGGCCATCACAGTCACCAGACTTAAATCCGATTGAGAACCTCTGGTGGAACCTAAAGAAAGCAGTTGCAGTGCACAAACCTAAGAAAGTGACTGAACTGGAGGCTTTTGCCCATGACGAATGGGCGAAGATACCCGTAAATGGCTGCAAGACACTTGTGTCAAGCTATGCTTCACGTTTAAAAGCTGTTATAACTGTAAAAGGATGTTGTAATAAGATTGAATGTCACTTGGGGGTGGAATAAAACTGATAATGATGTGAGCACAGAAAAGACATTTGTGGTTATTTCATTATAAATGTTATGTTATATTTGTCTGACCTACACGTGCCTCTTTGATTTAATTGTAAGCAGGATGACTGAATGATCAAAATCAATGTCAAACTGGCCAAAACAATCAATTTCAGTGGGGGTTGAATAATTTTGAACACAACTGTACATATCCCATGAGACATTGTAAAACTCTGACATTCACAGACATGACTAGGCATGATGGGAATTGTAGTTCCTGAACAACTGGAGGGCCATAGTTTGAAGACCCCTGCTATAAGGGAATAGATTTAAAAAGATAGTTTTTGTGCCTGGAGTTCAGCTTTAAATCTGACACAATAACAGAACCAAGAGCAATGCCTCTCCCAGACACAGGAAGCCGGTGAGCTGTTGTGTGACAAAAAGCATCCCGCCAACCTGAACAGCAGCTGGGACAAATGCATTTAGTCAGATTTTCCTCGGGGAAGCAGGCATTTGTTTCATTTTAATAATTCACAGAGTGCTGTCATCACTCCGTTCTATTGTGTAGTTGCTAGAACACCATCTCGTTATGTTCCATGGACATATTGTGTAAATAACGATCAAGATAACACTAGAAGGGTTCGGACTGCACACAGAGCACCTGGCAGCTGAACAAAGCGGCTATGCTCAGAGCAGGTGGCCAAGTGTCTCCTGGGAATAATAACACTAGCCGGGCTTCACGCTCATTTGGGCTGAAATAACGTCCTGAAAGATATATTAATCAGCCGTTTCCACATTGTATGACTCTCGCTGCTGCTTTAACCGTCAGCAGACCTGGATATTTAGTCTTATCAGTAAATCATCATTCGCACTGTGTCTAATGCCAATATCCCCATAATAGAGTCTCTCCATGCTACACTTGCAGTCAATGGGGAGGAACTGCCAGCTGTCTATACAAGTCAACACCTTTCACAAAGAAATCTTTCAGAAAAAAGTAATAAGCTGTAGAAAGCAGACATTTTGTTACAGTCTGATACGCGAACGCCTAGGTTTATTGCTGCTATTGAGACATTTCAGATCCTAGTCGATGAAGTCGGGTCTGCTAAGGGCCCTGTCACAATGAATATGCTGTCATATATGTAGCACCCTCCTAGTTAGGTAGGTGATAAGTAAAAGCATCTATTGCTCCTGCTGCTTATCAGGGGAGCCTGATCTATTAGTTTGCCTGTCACATGTTTCCAGGTGTGATTCACTGGGTCTGAGGGAGTGTCCCCACTGAGGGAGCTTGTTGGACAGTGGAGGAAACCCAGCCAATGGCACATTGAGTTTTATGGCAGTCCCAGTGGGAGGGCATTCCTGCAATGCATCCTGGGATTGACAAATACGGAGGGGACGTGTGACAGGGCGTCTTTGGTGGGAACCAGAGTCCCAGGAGGAGGCAGACAGCTGGTCTCTCCTCCTGCAGGTGTAAGGAAGGTGGTTCAGGCAGTCGGCCTAGTGAACCAGGTGTGTGTAACGCACTGCTATCTATAATTAGGGGTTTGGATCTTCAGCTGCAGAAAACCACTCAGTAGTATTGCAGAGAATATGTTAAGTCAGCTGACCTAACTCTCTTTACTCATCACAGTGGTTGGAAACAGGTTCTGGACACACAAAGCACAAATGCTAGCAGAAGCACAGCAGATCGATAATAAGCAGCAGTGTAATTAGCAGGTAGTAATGGTTGATAATATGCAGCAGTGTGCGTAGCAGGTAGTAATGGTTGATAATATGCAGCAGTGTGATTAGTAGGCAGTAATGGTTGGTAATACAACCTAGTAGTTAATGCACAGAAATTAGCAAGCAGATATTACAGGGGAATGTATCCTTCTTAGAGTGCAAAGTGCATATGAGCAGGGTAGAGGTATAATGATGGTAGAACAATGGTATTGATATGGGGTCCCCTGTGGGGTGCTTATCAGTAGTAGCAACTTTGCAGAGGCAAGCAGGGTTTCAGGAGAGGAAACTGGCAGCAGCTGGTAAGAGATGCTCCGGTCAGATGAGTAAGTCAGCGGTGCGGGGTCACTGGGTAGGCACAGTAGAGGCGTCCGGTAAGGCGACTGCTATGAGCGGTTGCACGAACAATCTGTCCGTGCACACCACTAGTTGAAATAGGCGCCGTGAGCGGCGCCCTAGAATGACGTCACGCGCGTCGTCAACGTCACCACGCCCACATGCGTTTCACCTGACCGAGAGGTGGAACGTAAACAGGAAGAGGAAGTCCGGAAGAAGAAGTCCAGGATTCTCACAGTGTGGAGCTGAGCTGCAGAGGATCCAGAGTGCTGGCAGTGGAGCTGGTGGCAGAGTCTCTCAGCAAAAACAATGTCGTGAGTACTCGGGGATTTGCCACAGGGTCTGTCTAGGAGAGGGAACCAGTCCAGAGAGGTCAGGGGATCAAGGAGCTAGCTCACACAGGAAGCTTACCAGTAAAGGGGGTGCCGTGAAGTTGACCCTGAAGAATAGTTACAATGGGGGTGCCAGTAAGAGCCCTGAAGATTGTTCTGCAGTACAGTCCAGTTTACCTCAGGAAGTTCACTCAATTCTATTTCACTACTTATGACAAAGTGAAGCAGCGGCCTAGCCGTGACTAGCGTTATACAGTGCTACTCAGCGTTACTCAGCATTAATCAGTCGTCCCAGCTAATTGTGCATAGTTTAACAAGTTGTTGTATCCCACTTTTTCCCTTCTCCCATCCAAGTTCTCAAAAACACAAAAACCAAATCTAATGGACTGTTTCCTGACTGAGCTAAAAACACTTGGGAAAATGTTGAATTGTCATGCTGTTGCTAATGGTAACCCAGGGGAACCCGTAACCAGTAGCTCCTAAGGGAGTAATGCTACATACACATTACTGTATGCATTTACAGACCTTTTATTGGCTCATGCACACAGGTGTATTGTTTTATATGAAGAATCTGGCAAGTAGCAAGATTCCAAGTTAAAGTTGGCCTATGCTGTACGCATGTGACATTTGTGCTAGCATTTACATACAGTGCACATCAGGGGTCAAACTCAGCTTTATGGTTGCCCTCAAAGCGCCTGTTGTATATGCAAGATCAACCACTTGAGCTCTGGAAGAGTTCACCCCCTTCATGACCAGGCTATTTTTTGCGATACGGCACTGCGTTACCTTAACTGAAAATTGTGTGGTCGCGCGACACTGTACCCAAATAACATTTATGTCTTTTTTTTTTTCCCCCACAAAGAGCACTTTCTTATGGTGGTATTTGATCATCTCTGTGTTTGTTTGTGCTATAAACCACAAAAGACCATTAAAGAAAAAAAAAAAAACCTAAAGTAAAACCTTGGATTGCGAGCATAATTCACTCCTGAAACATGCTTGCAATCCAAAGCACTCTTATTACAAAGCAAATCTCCATAAGAAATAATGGAAACTTAGATGAATCGTCCCACAACCATTTATTCATAAATCCTTCAGTTTATAGTCCATATAAAAAGATTATAGCAATGTGATAGGTTGTGTAACCATAAAATGTCCATCAACAAATGGCGCCTCCACAAGGGGATTAGAAGTAAAATCCAGCAGGAGCTAAAGAGTATTAAAGAGAAGAGAGGCGCCTCTAAGTGTAGCAATATGGTTATATTTAATGAAGGTTCAAGATTTAGCAACTCACATGGTTGATGATTAAAACAGGCACATCTAAGTATGCAGGCATCTGGGGTAAAGCTGTCCACATAGACCATCCTCCTCACCGCTGGCTCTCACTAACGTCAGTCTGCCGTAGTGACCGGGAAGACTACCCTGCAGTAGAGTGATCTAAAAGCGAGGCTTTTTACTAGGGGTAAGGCATGGTTTTCTCGGGTTTGCACAAACACAGGATCCATGCCTTCCTTACTGACAGAAGGGTCTACATAGGCAGACTGCCGTTCTGCCTCTGTACTGAATGATTGGCTGGTGCCGGCGGACATTGAGTCCGTGGTACCCACTGATCAGCTCCCGATGTGTATAATCACAGCAGGAGCATGCCACCGGTGGCACGCATTTGTGCCCACTACCCAGAAGTGCAGGATCACGTGATGCACACAGTGGCCGCCCTAGAGCAGTATATCTGCTGTAAGGTGGTCGGAAAGAGGTTAATTATCCAGAGAATCCCATCCACATCAGATGTCAAGAGCCCCAACCATTTGAAGTCAAGAGTCCCCCCCCTCCCCCCTTACATCATAGTGTACCCCCTTGTACTGCTGCCAGGAAGACTCTTGGGGCAGGCCTGGGAAGCAGAAAGTGCAGGGTCTGAAGGAGAACCAGAGGAGGGCTGGAGTCACCTGCCAGAGTCTGCTGAATGCTGAGACCAGGGGAGGTGGAGATGAGGGGGTACAGACAGGCACAGGATATACAGGAGTCGTCCTGTCGTCCTACCTGCTGCTGACTGCTGGGGAGGGGGGCGGAGACGAGCCTCTCCACAGCTGCGTGGAGATGCACCGGACCTGGCAGTGGAGTTCTGTTGTCTCCTCTGCTGCTGAGACAAGGTGGGGGCAGAGATGAAAGGGGTGCTGCAGCTCAAGGAGAGGCATGAGGGCCACATGAAATGGCCTGGTGGGCTGCATTCGGCCTTTGTATTGACACATGTGGCGTACGTGGACCCTACTGGCTGCCCCTGCTCAGGGCTGCAATGTGTAACCCAGTGCTGCAGCCACCACTGTTTACACACTATTCATATTTACAGCTCTCCCTGAATGAGTCTCATGCGGCACTGCTGCATGCACAGAATGACCTTGACTAATTATTATACAGGATTTATAGAACACCAACAGTATGCATAGCACTTAACTTTACAATATGAGGGCAGACAGTACAGTTACAATACAATGCAGGAGGATTCAAAGGGCCCTGCTTATTATTATAGCTTACAAATTAAAAAGGGAGGGTCAAGTGATACAAAAAGTAATAAAATGTAGGGGGTGAGCTGATGAAGAAAATAAGGTGGTGGTTGGATGGAGGCAGGGTAGGCTTCTCTAAAGAGAAGGGTTTCCGGGATCATCTAAAAGGTGGGCAGAGTAGGAGACAATTGGACAAATTGGTTAGGGAGTTCCATAGGATGCAACAGGCTCAGGAGAAATCCTGGAGGAGGTGACTATGAAGCTTGAGAGCAGATCATCTTGGGAAGAATGAAGAGAATGATTTAGTTAGTATTTTCAGACTAGGTTAATGCTGCAGCTGGGGGCCGAGTTGCGGATGGCTTTGTAAGTTGTTAGCATTTTTAATTTTAGTCATTGGGTAAACAGAAGCCAGTGGAGGGATTGGCACAGAGGGGTGGCAGACACTGAGCAGCTGGTAAGGGGGATGAGTCTGGCAGCAGTATTCATGATGGACTGAAGGGAAGATATCCTATGTAAAGGAAGTCAACGAGAAGGGATTTTCAGTAGTTCAGGCTGGGAGATAACAAGAGAGAGAATTAGAAGCTTTGTGGTGTCATTAGTTAGGAAGGGGCAGATTTTGGAGATGTTGCGGAGGTTGAGGTGTCAAGATTTGGACAGTGATTGGACGTGGGGCTGAGAAAAGAGTTCAGGATTACACCTAGCAACCTGGTATGCGGAGATTGGCAGATAGATGTGCCATCAATCTGAACAGAGAAGTCAGTGGAAGGAGGAAATATTATGAGCTCAGTTTTGGATAGATTTTGTCTTAGGAAGTGGTGTGACAACCAGACTTTTAGGTCTGTCAGTAGATGTGTGATTCTTGAGGAGACTGATGGAGTGCGCTGAGGGGTAGAAAAATAGATTTGGGTGTTATCAGCATAGAAATGGTATTGGAAGCCATGGGAGGCTATCAGCTGACCAAGGGAGGAGGTGTAAATCAAGAACAAGAGAGATCAGAGCCTTGGGGGGACCCAGACATAGAAAAAGGAGAAGAGGAAGAAGAATTGTAAGTGACCCTGAAGGTGCGGTGGGATAAGTAGGATGGGAACCAGCGAAGAGTACAATCACAGAGACCAAAGTAGTTGAGTTTGTTGAGGGGGGGGGGGGTCAACTGTATCAAAGGAACCAGAGAGGTCCAGGAGTAGGAGAACAAAACAGTGACCACTGGCTTTAGCCGTTAGTAAATCATTAGTGAATTTTAGGAAGAGCAGTTTCTATGGTGTGTTAAAGGGATACTCCAGTCAAAAATTGAATTTTACCTATTAATGGTATGTTAAATATCTTTATCTTTGATATTATTTATTTTCCAGATTGCTTTTTGTGTAGCTTAGAAAGTTTTATTCAAGCTAGACAATCAGCTTCTTCCTGTTCTTCACCGACAACGCTATCTCCCTTTATTTGAATTTGCTAAGCTGTCTCACTTCCTGAAAAGGTTGTCGGTCTTTCTTAGGAAGACATGACTAGACCTGCCAAGCCACGATCTCCTCTGGTCTTCATAGCCTTGTTTAGGCTAGCAGCTTCTCCTGAGGGAGAGGGGGTCACGTGACCAGCGCAATTAAATTAAAGAAATAAGGTAAAAAGGAAACATTTTTGAAAGTTTAGAAGGATACAGATCCATTTCTATTGCTCATTACATGTGAGTAATGAGTTTTAGGCTCCGTTTCCACTAGTGGACACAAAGTCGCAAGACAAGTCACAGCCCATTGATTTCAATGGCACCTGTTCCCATCTATGCCACTTTGAAAATCAGTGACTTTGAAAAGGTGCCTTTGCTACTTTTATGTAACTGTGATCCAGAGTGTAAAGTCGGATCAAAGCTGCACTTCTAAATCACACAATTTAAGAGTTGCACTAGTGGAGTGCAGCTTTGATCCAAATTTACACTCTCTGGATCAAAGTCACATCAAATGTTGCATCAAAGTAGTGCAGGTACCTTTTCAAGGTCGCAGATTTTCAAAGTCGCATGGATGGGAACGGGTGCCATTGAAATCAATGGGCTGTGACGAGTCATATGACTGTGTGTCCAAAGTCACAGTGACAAGTCACAATAGTTGAAACAGAGCTTTAGTGCAATAACAAAAATTAATACTTTTTTTTTTTTAAATAAATTCTTACCAAACCACGCTCCCTATTTATAGTGTAAACCATAACAAGCAGATATCTAGCATACTTGCCTTACCAAAGAGCATGAAGATTAACATAAGTGTTATACCAATAACAAATGAAGTAAATTCATAAGATAAAAATGTCCATCAACACCAAAGTGCTATAAATGTGCTCCACATGTGACCCCTGATGACGTCAGACGCTTTTGACAAAACGCGTAGGGTTACGGGGCAACGCGTCACTTCCTCTGGTTGGAGCTCAGGTGCAACGCAATCGGCGTCCCCTGCTTTGTGAACGGAGCTCCTTACATTTGAAACACAGTGTATTTTAATCTTTGCGCATTAAAAATAAACTTAAACTCCTACACGATAGAAGTCTTTTTGCTTTGTTCCCTCTAATATGGTATATCGCTTGTGGTTTCGGTGGAGTGGATTTTTCCAAAGGGTCCATTTTTGCATGAGGGTTCCCCTTACCTAACCTATATGGGAGATCCCACTTGTCTCTGGAGACTAGGTTATTTATCCACTGGAGGTGGACAAGAGCACAAAGTTCACGGTATATCCTGTGGAAGATCCACAGGAGGTTCCTGAAAATTAAAAACTGCAAGATACGGAGCACTTTGGTGATAATGGACATTTTTAGCTAAAGAAATGAAGTTATTTTAATTTGTTATTGGTATGACCCTTTATGTTAAATCTTCATGCATTTTGGTAAGGCAAGTATGCTAGATATCTGCTTGTTATGGTTTACACCAGGGATGTCAAACTCAATTTCATCACGGACCACATCAGCATTATGGTCATCCTCAGAGGGCCGGTTCTCTCTGTAGCCCACCACTATCAAAATTCAAGAGCCCCCCACCCTCCCTTACATCACAGTGCATCCCCTTTACCATGTGCTGCTGCAGGGAAGAAGCTGGAGGCAGAGCTGGGAAGCAGCCACTGCAGGGTCTGGAGGAAGGCTGGAGTCAGCTGCATGCTGAGACCAGAGGAGGGGGTGCTGCGGCTGCACAGAGGTGCAGGATCTGTAGGAGTTGTGTCCTCCTCTCTGCTGCCAACTGCTGAGTTGGGGGTGGGAACTCTCTGCAGCTGCAGGGAAAAGCACAGGATCTGGCAGAGGAGTTCTGTCCTCTCTGCTGCCGTCTGCTGAGACAAGGTGGGGGCAGAGATGAGGGAGATGCAGCAGCTGCAGGAGAGGTGCAAGGGCCACATGAAATGGTCCGGAGGGCTGGATTCCGCCCACGGGCCTTGTGTTTGATACCTGTGGTTTACACTATAAATAAGGAGCGCGGTTTGGCAAAAAGTTATTCAGCAGCTCCACGTTTCATAAAAAATTGGTCTGGCACATATATCTCACACACACATACACATATACAACTAGTCATTTATATCACTTTTTATATCGCTTAATTTTAGGGTGCACAGGTAGAGAGGATAAATGTATCAGTTTTTTTTTTTTTTTTTTTTAGAGAACGGAGCTTTAGTCCACATTTCCACTATTGTAATTTAGAGTGCGACTTTGATGTGACGCACTAAGTTGCATTAAAAGTTGCATCAAAGTAGTGCAGGTACCTTTTCAAGGTCGCTGATTTTCATAGTCGCATAGATGGGAACAGGTGCCATTGATTAGTTGCACTAGTGGAAACGTAGACTGTGTGGTTGCCTGTACTATGATCATTGTAGACTGAGCAGAGACCCCAGAGCACTCCCCCCCCCCCCCCCCCCGTGTCCAGCTTCCTTCTTCTATGGTATTCATTCAAAGTTCAGCACAGCTATACTGTATATGTGCCCTCCCCGTGTCTTGTGTGGATGGATCTTCTTTCATTTTTCCATGAATTAGGATGTACAATGCATCCTTACTGATGAGAGAAAACTGGCTACACAGGAACAGTGCCCCTCCCTGGAAGTGATGTCACTAGCTTTCAGTAATAACACCCACTTGCTGCTCTTGGACTCAGCAGGAAGAGGAATTTAAGTCATGTGACAGCACTGAAAACTGCAAAATAAAAAAGGTAGAAAAACTGGGATTTTTTCATTTTGACACAGAAGGCTGAACTCCGCTCACATTAATGATCGCAGGGGAGAATTTAAGGTATTAGGCTGTACTTCTGCTTTATGGGGAAAATCCAGACTGCAGGGATCAAGGTGGGTATTTTCTATCAAGGTGGATAGTCACTCAGGCGGTTGTAGACTAGGCTTTCAAAGAGTTTGGAGGTAAAGGGGAGCAAGGAGATTAGTTGGATCCAGCAAGGGCTTTTTAAGCATGGGCGGTGACCAGTGCATTAGAGAATTGGGGAAGATGCCAGAATAGGTGGAGATATTGAAGATGTGAGTTATAGAGTGAAGGATAGACCCAGCAGTGTGTGACTGCAGTAATTGCAAAAGGAACAGAGTACAGGGGGCAGGTGGTTAAGTGGGCATTAGAAAAAGGTTTAGCAACCTTGTCTACAGCAGCAGGCTATGAGGGAAGTATCATAGTTTACTTGTGTACATAAAGTGTTAAGTGGTGGAGATATTTGTACAGTAAAGTTTTAATCACAAATTTTGTAAATCTTATTTTTGAAGTTATTGGAGATCTCAGCAGTGACTGAGTTAGTGGGTGGAGGCAGAGGAGGAGGAGGAAGTAGAGAGTTAAAGGTAGGAAAAAATCTGACGGGGACTGGATGAGGGTGGTTCACGTTTCAGGGCACATTTATATTGGCTGAAGTCTTTCTTCGACAACATCCGATGACAAAACGTGTAAAAGGGATTTTTGGTTGGCCATACCCACTGATGACTTTACATTCGCTAAGTGGAAAGCAAGCCGACTCCAGGTAGAGAGGAAATGCTACCTGTAGAGTGGTGACATCTTACTCAAAGAAAAGTCACTTACTGGAGTCCACAGTCTGCTGGCTTTTTATTAATAAAAGGTACATTTTAGGACATTTTTTACTGCCTGTGTATATTGTGACATGCCAGGAATGTATTCACATCGCTGAGTTACTGACAGGATGGTTTTGATATTCATAAAAGCACAAATATGCAGTACTATATTTTATAGAATGCTTTTAGCTCCAACGCAATGATACGATCTAGCCCCATAATAGAGATTTCTACTTAACTTGCTTCGGATGTAACGGCAAAAAAAAGGTTAAAAGCTTAAAATAAAAAAAGGACCCAGAAATTTGGGGCAGAAATTTTAAAGATTCAAATATTTGTGACTTGCACATTTGCCTGCAGTCTGGCCAACATGAAAAGCATAAATGCAGGTTGGTTTGTCTGTGAAAGTCTGAAATCTGCATCTGCCTTCTTGACGGATTTCATGGACTGCATGTACCACTTCCTCAGAAGATTGACAGGATACATCTAATTGGCAATTTGCATCAAACTAAACCAGCCAATTTCATATGTGCAATGGCAGTCCAAAAGAAGGTGTAAATCAAGTCACCTCAAATCAGCCAAAAAAACCTCAAGGGATAATCAGGACAGCGAAGAACATGAAGATCCTATATGAATAATCAGGAATTGGGATGGTATAGTTACAGGAGTATTTTTTGTGTGTATCGGCTCAAATGATATTCCACAGGCAATTCCATTGGCAAGGTGGCCAATTTGTAGCCTCACCGGAAAGGTCATTCTACCACCATGTTTGGCACATTATCAGCATTAAATCCTCCATGGCCTATAATTTGTCATGTGTTGGCAATGTGGGGTAAAGATGCGTATCTTCTTCACCAACAATACAGGGTATATAGGACAGGGTCTAGCCTTTTATATCAGCCAATTGCTGATTGTCATTCTAAAAATACTAGCTGCCTGGCTGTCATGCTGATCTTACAGTTCTAATCAATGAGCAAATATGTAGATCAGGATTTCTAACTTCACATTCAGAATACATGATCAGTGACTTGTAATGTACTGAAGCCAGAGGATCAGTATGACTGCCAGATATTTCAAGAAGTATTGAGCAAAAGCAGCCATTTCGTTTATGATGGGAAGAAAATGTAAAGAGACCACACCTACTGACGACATTGTCTACTGGAGCAGTTTTAGTTCATTCATGTAACACCATGACCTAAAGCCAATGTGAAACAGACGTTGGCTTACCGTATATATATATATACATACACATACACACACATACATATACATATATATATATATATATATATATATATATATATATATATATATATATATATATATATATATATATATATAAAACATGAGCAGATCCTGTTCCAATAAAGAATGATCAATGACAACTGCAGCAAGCTTGGTACCATTTAGACTTCTGTAAAATAGGTTTTTGCCTTTGCCCAGGCACCACGGGAGAGCGGAGCATCCAAGAAAGGGTTGGGAGGGCTTTATTCCAAAACAAAGCTGCATCAATTACAGCTTCTCATATAAGCAACTGCAACTGTTGGCGAGGGAAGCTATTTTTTAAACTTCTGGAGTGGATTCTTTCATGGCAGGTTTCCTGGAAGCGCTACCCTGCCAATTAAATACTGCTTTCTATTATGTTCTACCTCTTTGTACAAGAGAAGAAAAATTGATCTAACTTACAGTGATGTTCTAAAGTGACAACTGAGCCAATAAACAGCCTCTGAAGTACAGGTTAATTTGCTAGATCTGGTGTCCTGCTAAAATGCAAAAATCCAGCGGTAAAGAAGACCAGTCAGGCCAAAAACACGGCACATCCAAAAATAAAAAAAAAAAAGGGATGAACCAAAGACCCAATTTCTTGCCCAATCTTTAAGAGTAGTGATATCCTGTGTTGGATGAATATCATCTTTGAATTTTAAGTGGACTTTTGAAGCCCATAATAGATAAAACCTAAAGTTTCTGGTAACAAAGTTCAACGAAAAAGCCATCTAGATCTCTATGGAGTGTTAATATGCTTGAATATATGGTCAGTCTGTGGAATGTAAATTGTAGAATGAAAGATGGCTACCTATGATCAGAGTGTGAATAGTGGGGATTTTTCTATGTCATAACTTGGAAAGGAATAAAGCATTTGTATTTAAAATAAAAAAAACCCTCTCTTTAGGCCTGGTTCACACGTCCGACTGTGGTTTGCAGTCTGGTGTAGTTCTGTTCTCCGGTTCGGGTGCAAATTTTTGCCTGAATTCGCCCCTGAAACAGACACAAAAACACACCGAGGCTGCTCGGACATGTTTGAACAGGCACCATTGAGAGCCGGTCACATTCACGTTATGCGAATTTGATGCGGTTACAAACATATCCAATTTCCATATATGTGAACCCAGCCTTACTTTAATTCCCAAACTGAAAGCAGCCAATGGAGTTTATGAAGTTGAAGGATAAGTTAATCTTCTGGAAAATGTCCCACCCATATTTTTATGCCCACACAGTCGCATCATTCAGTTTCCTGTGAATGAATAAACTACAAGTACCGTCGTCCACCGCAGCAGCAGGCGGCTTGTAATTCTGAACGAAGTGATGATCACCTTTATTGTTCATTTACGATCCCTGCAGCTTTCAAACTGACAGCCCCGAATGGTATTCCCACTTCTTGTGAGTTTAGGTATTTGGGGATACAGATAACTCCTCACCCCCTAGACTTTATATGCCTTAATATAAACTCACTGCTTGCTAAGTTTAGGGAGAAGGTTAAAGTATGGTCTAGGCTCAGACTGTCACAGGCAGGATGAGCGAACTTAATAAAAAGCACTGAATTTATTTTCTCTGGAGAAGAGATGATTGAGGGGGGATATGATATCAACGTACAAATATTGTACTGGAAACCCTAGCATATGGAAAAACCTATTCAGAGAAAGGAAATACAATAAGACGCGTGGCCACTCACTAAAACTAGAGGAAAGGTGGTTTAACCTTAAAATACGCAGGGGGTTCTTCACTGTAAGAGCAGTAAGGATGTGGAATTCTCTTCCGCAAACAGTTGTATCAGCAGGGAGCATTGATAGTTTCAAAAAGCTATTAGATGGGCACCTTAAAGACCACAACATACAGGGGTATACAATGTGTGGTTAACAGTCGACACACACACAAACATCATCGTCTTTTTTTCAACCTCACTAACTATGTAACTACAGTGGGTACGGAAAGTATTCAGACCCCCTTAAATTTTTCACTCTTTGTTATATTGCAGCCATTTGCTAAAATCATTTAAGTTCATTCTTCTTCCTCATGAATGTACACATAGCACCCCATACTGACAGAAAAACACAGAATTGTTGACATTGTTGCAGATTTATTAAAAAAGAAAAACTGAAATATCACATGGTCCTAAGTATTCAGACCCTTTGCTGTGACACTCATATATTTAACTCGGGTGCTTTCCATTTCTTCTGATCATCCTTGAGATGGTTCTACACCTTCATTTGAGTCCAGCTGTGTTTGATTATACTGATTGGACTTGATTAGGAAAGCCACACACCTGTCTATACAAGACCTTCCAGATCACAATGCATGTCAGAGCAAATGAGAATCATGAGGTCAAAGGAACTGCCCGAAGAGCTCAGAGACAGAATTGTGGCAAGGCACAGATCTGGCCAAGGTTACAAAAAGATTTCTGCTGCACTTAAGGTTCCTAAGAACACAGTGGCCTCCATAATCCTCAAATGGAAGACGCTTGGGACGACCAGAACCCTTCCTAGAGCTGGCCGTTCGGCCAAACTGAGCTATCGGGGGAGAAGAGCCTTGGTGAGAGAGGTAAAGAAGAACCCAAAGATCACTGTGGCTGAGCTCCAGGGATGCAGTCAGGAGATGGGAGAAAGTTGTAGAAAGTCAACCATCACTGCAGCCCTCCACCAGTCGGGGCTTTATGGCAGAGTGGCCCGACGGAAGCCTCTCCTCAGTGTAAGACACATGAAAGCCCGCATGGAGTTTGCTAAAAAAACACCTGAAGGACTCCAAGATGGTGAGAAATAAGATTCTCTGGTCTGATGAGACCAAAATAGAACTTTTTGGCCTTAATTCTAAGCGGTGTGTGTGGAGAAAACCAGGCACTGCTCATCACCTGTCCAATACAGTCCCAACAGTGAAGCATGGTGGTGGCAGCATCATGCTGTGGGGGTGTTTTTCAGCTGCAGGGACAGGACGACTGGTTGCAATCGAGGGAAAGATGAATGCGGCCAAGTACAGGGATATCCTGGACAAAAACCTTCTCCAGAGTGCTCTGGACCTCAGACTGGGCCGAAGGTTTACCTTCCAACAAGACAATGACCCTAAGCACACAGCTAAAATAACGAAGGAGTGGCTTCACAACAACTCCGTGACTGTTCTTGAATGGCCCAGCCAGAGCCCTGACTTAAACCCAATTGAGCATCTCTGGAGAGACCTAAAAATGGCTGTCCACCAACGTTTACCATCCAACCTGACAGAACTGGAGAGGATCTGCAAGGAGGAATGGCAGAGGATCCCCAAATCCAGGTGTGAAAGACTTGTTGCATCTTTCCCAAAAAGACTCCTGGCTGTATTAGATCAAAAGGGGGCTTCTACTAAATACTGAGTAAAGGGTCTGAATACTTAGGACCATGTGATATTTCAGTTTTTCTTTTTTAATAAATCTGCAACAATGTCAACAATTCTGTGTTTTTCTGTCAGTATGGGGTGCTATGTGTACATTCATGAGGAAGAAGAATGAACCTAAATGATTTTAGCAAATGGCTGCAATATAACAAAGAGTGAAAAATTTAAGGGGGTCTGAATACTTTCCGTACCCACTGTATGTAAAAATGATTCCCATGCCTAAGTTATTATATGCCTTTCATAACTCCCCGGTAATCATTCCCCTAAAAATATTTTGCATTATTAACTCCATTTTTTATTCCCTCCTCTGGTTGTCAAAAAACCCTAGGGTTAAATTGGAACACTTTCAGAGGCCTAAGGATTTTGGGGGATTGGCCTTGCCTAATCTGTGGTTGTATTATCTTGCTTCACTGATGCAACACGTTTCTAGAGCTATAGCCAAGGGAGGTGAGAAGTCTCACATTGTGGATTCGGGAGAAGTGGTGACTAGTCTGGAGTCCATGAAGTTCAGCAAGTCCAATTAACTTTTCCCCACATATATGCTTATGCAAAAGACCTGGAATAAAGTCAGGCAGTTACAGCAGGTAGTGGGTTACAGTAGATTCAGCCCCATTTGGGATAATCCTCCCTACCCAGAGTTGGCCAAGGTGCCCTATGGTGGCAGGTGGCGACAATATGGAGTTAGACACTTGAGAAAGGTCTTTAGAGATGGGGTACTCCACTCCTTTGATGAGTTGAGGGAGACATTTCTCCTCCCGCTGTCTATGAGGTTCTACTATATGCAGCTTTGCCATGCTGTGTGGGCCCAGGAGGGGGAGGACTTGTGGACCCTGTCCCCTACCTCAGTGTTTAATTTTATGGCAGTGGACACTTATAAGGGTTTATCACACTGTTATTTTCGATTATTGAGATCCTTCCTGGAGGATCACCCCTGAGTGTATCAGCCCAGAGGGAGAGAGATGTGGGTGCATTTGAGGAGGAGCAATGGGAGGAAGCACTGCAGGCAGTTCAGTTGAGTTCATTAAATGTGGCTCAGCACATATCACAAATCTATATTTTGTATAGAACCCACTATACACTCGCTAGGTTACACCAGATGGGTAGGAGGGACACCCCTACTTGTACAAGGTGTCAATGGGACCATGGAGACTTGATACATCTTTTGTGGAGATGCGCAAACATACTGGACGGGAGTCATTAGTATCCTGTCGGGGGCTTTTGGGGTTCAGATGTCTGAAGACCCCAGGATGTGCCTGCTGGGTATTTTGAGTGAGGTACCTGTATCTGAGATTACTAAACAGGCTATAGCCAGGGCACTGTTTCAGGCTAGGAAACTGATACTGTGACACTGGATTTCCTCTGACCCCCTACTGTCAAGGAATGGATTGCCCAGATGGGAGACATGCTAAGATTGGAGAAATACATCTTTCAGCATAGGGGCAACCCGAGTAGATTTGATAAAGTATTGGCTCTGTGGTTGGTGGTGCTGAGTCTGGCCCTGATGGACCTGGTCCTGGATAGATTGATGGCTGGTGGGATGTGAAGGGATGGTGACTCTCTCCTTCCGCAGTGAATAAACTATGAGGAGTGGGTTATATATGCTACACACTCTGCTGGTTTGAATTGTTGGTTGTTGGCCCTGGTAGTTTTAGAAATATATTAGCCTTAATGCCTTTAAGTATTGTACCATGACTGTATTTTTGAAAATTCTGGGAATTGTGGGCACTTCTGTTATGGACTCTGTAATGTTTGTGCACAATGTTCAATAAAGTTCTTTTTGATATAAAAAAAAAAAAAAAAAGTGCCCAGCAAGAGACACGCCATTCCCTACACCTAGATGTGCTGGATAACATCGGTTCCCAGAGCACTTGGAGAGGGGAGTATTCCCCTTCCTTTACAGAAAGCTTTAAAACTCTCCTACCAATTCACAGGGTTACTTTAAAGTGGTTGTAAGCCTCAGACATGAAATCTGAACAAAGCACATTCCTCTATAGTGTGTACTTGTCCCAATTAAAAGTACTAAGTGTAATTTCTGTCCGCTGCCTCCTTCCTCTGCTAACCGCATTAATCACTTCTTACAAGTTTTCCCGACACCAAGAGAAAAAAGGTGACAGGGGAGGGATTTCCAGCACACAGCTTGTGATTGAGTGCCTCAGCTCTGTTCCGGTGTACTGTGTGAAGAGGGTCGTGTCCTTACCGTAACTCAGCTCTCTGAGCTCTGCTCACTGAGATCTGCAGAGAAACTTCAACTTTCCATCTCCTTGTTCTGATAGCTCAAACAAGCTTTAAAAAGACTGCAGATAAACAGGAACAACTTTTGTTGGAGGACTTGTTTAATCTCTGTGTATCACCTGAGGCCAGTCACTTCACTGGGCATATGTAAGGGTTTACAACCACTTTAAAGGTAGTCAAAAAAACGACCCATTATGTAGGCAAAACTGGCAGTGGCAAGAGTTTTGTAAACTGCTGACTTCATAATTCATATTACACGCTAATACCTGTTGGTGAATCTCACTCCATTTTTTTGAATGTCAATGGTGGAGAACTTCTTATTGTTCCTCAGAGCCTTTTCTTCCTTGCAGGTCACACGGAAATAGTGACCAAGCTGTGCATTGGATTCTAGTTTAATACTTTTTCCAGCATCCAATCCTAAGAAAACGGAACATAAAAAGAAAAACACAATCAAGGTAGAAGCTTTAGCTAAATGAAAACATATAAAGTGATTTACTGTCATTCTGCCAATTTCCTGTGTGTGAGCCCAGCATGCCATTTACACAACGTCCTAGGGGACACGTCATTACCCAGACTGGGCTTGCAGCACTCAATATTATGTGAGCATCACTCAGTTCAGGAAGCATGCCCACCCGCCGCCAGAGGAGGAAGCTGCACAGATATCAGGGGACTAGATAGAATATTGCAAGAAAATATTGGGGGGGTAAAGGCTGGCGTCCCCACTTCAGTTGCTTGTAAAATCATTGTGCCGTGCACAGTATTGGGGTCTATCACTTTGTGCACAAATTGAGGGTGCTGCTTGTCTTGTGACGCATTGATGTGGTCAGTTTGCAGGTCCTACCAGTGGACAATGCCAAACAAAGCAAAGTATAGGAAACGTGTACAGAACTGCTGTTATGTGCAAGAGCACTATGCATCTACATGTAAGCTTGTTGATAGCAGTAATAGAGAGCGCCCTAAGGTGACAACTCTCCTCCTGCATAGACTACCACTGAAGCAGCATTGCCATCTTAAGTCAAAAAGTTCCAGGGTGGGCAATACTGCTATGTCCAAACAGAAGAAATAGAAGGCTAAGGACTGCGGAACCACCAGTGCAGAGCTTTATCAGGGATGGAAGCAGGCAGGTGTGAGTGCATCTGCACGGTCAGTGAGGAGAAGACTTTTGGAGGATGGCCTGGTGTCAAGGTGGTCAGCAAAGAAGCCATCTTCAGGAAAAACATCATGGACAGAGTTGTATAAAGTACTCGAAACCCATACTTGAGTAAAAGTACAAGTGCTCGATCAAAAAGTGACTTGAGTAGAAGTGGAAGTGCTCGATCAAAAAGTGACTTGAGTAGAAGTACTAAAGTATTCAACATTTTTTGTACTTAAGTATTGCAAGTAGTTTTTTTTAAAAATGTTGCTACTCAAGTGCTGAAAGTAAAAGTACCAGTAGTTTTGAAAAAAAAAAATTGCTACTCAAGTACCAAAAGTAAAAGTACAAGTACTGTGTTATGTAGTTATTAAAGAAAGAAGTCAAAAGTTTGATCATATGTTTTTTTTTATTTCAAATGCAGCTTTTATTTATACATACAGTAGCATTTATTTTCGTATGCGCTGATAATACACATGTTTTGAGCTTCATGAAATCTGCCATCTACTGTTCTGGCAGTGGTAATTTTTATAATTGTAACGAGTAACTATGCAGCACAAAAAAAAAAAATATCGGAGTAGAAGTATTGAAATCATTGAAAAAATGTAGTGAAGTAAAAGTGGAAGTAGGAGAAAAAAATTCTACTCTAGTAAAGTACAGATACCGCCTTTCGGTACTTAAGTACAGTAGTGAAGTAGTTCTACTTAGTTACTATACATCTCTGATCATGGACAGACTTTTATTCTGAAAAAAGGTACAAGGATTAGACTGCTGAGGACTGGGGTAAAGTAATTTTCTCCGATAAATCTTTTTTCTGATTGTTTTGGAAATCCGGAAAAAACCTTGTCCGGAGAAGATAAGGTGAGGGCTACCATCAGTCCTGTGTCATGCCAACAGTAAAGCATCCTGAGACCATTCATGTATGGGGTTGCTTTTTAGTCAAGGGAGTGGGCTCACTCACAATTTTGACTAAGACGACAGCCATGAATAAAGAATGGTACAAAAACATCCTCCGAGAGCAACTTCTCCCAACCATCCAAGAACAGTTTGGTGAGGAATAATGCCTTTTCCAGCATGATGGAGCACCTTGCCATAAGGAAAAGGTGATAAATGGCTTGGGGAACAAAATTTCAAAATGTTGGGTCCATGGCCAGGAAACTCCCCAGACCTTAATCCCATTGAGAAATTGTAACCAGACCGCAAGAGGGGGGTGAACAAAAATAAAAACCCTACTAATTTTGACAAACTTCAAGCATTGATTAGTACCATAGTATCATCTAACAAAAAGCAGACTTCGTGAAAATTTATATTTGTGTTATTCGCACAAATTGTGTTATAACACTTTCGGCCATGTGTGTACTAAATGATCTCAAAGTTCCCTGTGTACAGAGCTCTGTGTTAAATGTCAACACAGTTCTGGGCTGTGAATGTACCTAGCAGATCAGCAGATCCCAGGAGTGAATCATTGGCCTGGACTTGCTGACAGGCTTCCCATGTGCATGTGGCCTATACCCGGAAGTAGACAGCAACACACGGGAACGTCGCTTTGCCTACAACTGCAGCCGATTGCCCGCAATACATCGCAGAGGGGCAGGCGCTCGCCAATTGTTTATAGTAAATACAATTTTACAGAGCCACAAGAAAAAAAAAAGATGGGTTATACTTACTGATAACTCCTTTTCTAATAGTCTTCCAGGACAGCCCATAAGACCTTAGGCTCCTCCCCCAGGGACAGGAAACACATTCCAAAATTCAAATAAAAGGCGGTGCCTTAGTCCTCACCTTCAGTATTTCATGAGAACCGTAGGACACCCTGTAAAACATATACATAGATATATATATACACATATCATTTATACATAATACCAGATAAATCGGGTGGGAATCCGGCTGTCCTGGAAGACTATTAGAAAAGGAGTTATCAGTAAGTATAACCCATCTTTTCTCAAAGTCGTCTTCCAGGACAGCCCATGAGACGATAAGCGAGAAACTTACCAGTCTAGGGAGGGACCACTGCCTGGAGCACCTTTCGACCGAACGCCTGTTCCTGAGAAGATAGGAGGTCCAGGCGATAATGTCTAACAAAGGTCGAAAAGTTAGACCAGGTAGCTGCCTTACAGATTTGTTCTGGAGAGGCACCGGCCCTTTCAGCCCAAGACCACCGGACCTTGAGTTAAGAGATCTAGTCTCCAAGGGAAGGTCATTGGAGGTAGTGCAGCCAATGCCTGAAGGCGTGCCAACCATGGCCTCTTGGGCCAGTATGGGGTTATCAGGATCATCTCTATATCTACTAGGATTATGGAAAATAATTTTTCTATTTTCCTGTTTGCCTAGGAGGCAAACAGATCCACTACCGGTAGGCCCCAAGGGGTTGTGACTTTGAAAAACACCTCTTGGTTGAGGAACCAATTGTCCTGGTTCATCTGGTGGTGGTGCAGATATGTCTGTGATACCTGGATGGTCCAGCTTCGCCTTATGGATAGGTGAAGAGAGGATTTCCACCCCCAAAGGGTCCTTTTCAACTTGGTGGGAACCTTTACTTTCTGTTCTAAGGAACTTGACTATCCATCCCAATTCTGTAGGAAGAACATTTGGAGTGGACGTAGTTGGAACCCTGCCCAGGGGACCGCTGGGAAACAGGAGGTCATCAAGCACATCCTTCTTGTGACGTCCCTCAGAGAGACCCAGATTCTTTCTGGATGTAGAAGACAGAACTCCAGCCTGTGTCCTTGGCCTACTAGGTCTAGAATAAAAGGGCTGGAAGAAATCCTCTTCCATAGTGGGAGGAAGGCCCCTAAACTTCCTCCCACCCTGGGAAGGGAGTCATTGGGGCTTGTCGGGGCGTTGAGGAGGGTTAAACAGAATGTTGCCCTTCCCTTTTCCTTTATGCCCGGTCCAATGTTTTTTGAAATTTTGCTGGGTTTCAAAAGACTTCTGCTGTTTACCCCTGCCACGAGCATTCCTCTGAGCATAGGGGAATTTCTTCTTTTCTGGGAATCCCTTCTTTTTATCCGCTGTACGCTCAAGGGCTTCTGTTAGGCCTGGGCCAAAAAGGTGGTCTCCTGTGAAGGGAAGACCACAAAGGCGAGATTTAGAAGTAACATCACCTGACCATGTCTTGAGCCATAGGCTTCTTCTGGCCGTATTAGCCAAAGCTGAGGTCCTTGCTGCCATTCTTACAGCTTCAGCTGAAGAATCCGCCAGGAATCCAATTCCCTGAAACAAGAGCGGAAATGATTTATTAATCTGTTCCCTCGATGTTCCAGCAGACAAGTGTGTTTGGATTTGAGATAGCCAGAGCTCCAGGTGTCTGGCTATGCAGGTGGATGCCAGGGCTGGCTTTAAGCTCATAATGGAGGCTTTCCAGACCCTACGCAAAGAGATATCAGTTCTCTTATCCATAGGGTCTTTTAGAGCTCCTGAATCCTCAAATGCCAAGTCAGTGCCTTTGGAGATTCTGGAAAGGGAGGCATCCAGCTTAGGGATTTTGTTCCAAGGCTGATTCCCACTGTTGTCAAATGGATACCTTCTTTTCAAAGTCTTTGGAAAAAAAGGCTTTTTATCAGGAGAATTCCACTCCTGTTTAATCATATCCAATAGGGAGCTATGCACAGGGAACACTCTAGCATGCTTTTTATGACAAGCGTACATCAAGTCATGCTTAGAGAGATGCACTTCTTCCTCCTCAATTTCTAGAGTTGTATAAACTGCCTTTAGTAGGTTATCTACATCCTCCAAGCTCAATTTAAAGTTGGAGCTATTATGGGAATCCTTGTCTATGGGTTCCTCCCCTGATACCGATCCTTCTTGCTCCCCACCGGAGGAGTGGGAAGAAGAAACTTCCTCCAAACCCACTGGGACATTCAAAGATGGGGCCTGGGCCAATGGAGCCTGAGCTGGGGTGGAAGGCTGGACTGGTGCCTGCATCTTTTCAACGAGAGTTTTGAATGAACTAATGGTACTTTTTAGTTCATCTCTCACTGAGGTCAGCATTTTCTGGGTAGAGACTGCAGGGTCGTCTCTGACCAGTTTAGCTATACATGCCCGGCACACTGCTTTGTTCCAAGAGGAACTCAATTTCTCTCCGCATACAGCACACTTCTTTTTGGGGGGCTGAGGTGGGTTATTGTCCTGAGCCTTGGCCTGGAAGATAAAAGACAAGAGAATTATAATCAGGGAAACTTGTCCTCCTCCCACCTCCCGCTTATCCCCCATTTGTGATTTAGAAAAGAGGGAGCGGTGCTGCTTAACCCCTGCCCCTAACGATAGAAAAGAGAGGGGGGAAGGGGAACGGAGTTCCTAACAGGTATCTGCAAATAGGGTGTACATTTCCCCTTGCTTACCTGAGAGGTGCCGATGCCAGAGCCGACTTCCACCGCCTGTGCGGTTACTGTCGTGTCCATCGCTCTGTATGGTGGTCCCAGCACTGCTGTTTCCACCTAACATCGGTCGCCCATATGTACTCACTGTTCGCGCCTTCGGAAACTGGAACGAGGGTTTCCGGCGCCCGCGGATGCCGTCACTGCGCCGGAAGTGACACTGTCGCTTCCCGTGAGGCCAGAGTGGATACGCTGAGTTCCGCCCCCTCCGTTTTTGGCGCCAACTTCAAAATTTCTTCCGAAGTTAGCGGTTCCGGGTACACAGGACTCTGCTCCAAGGAACCGGCCGACCAACGGAGTGGACTCCCCAACGTTCCACCAGACAGCAACCGTAGTCCTGCCGAGAGGCTAGAAGAACAGGAGACAGCGGTCAGCCCCTATTGCGGCACTAAGGGGGCTATGGGCCGCAATAGGGGCTGGGGAGATGCATCTTTCCAAGTCTTTCCAAGGACAGTCCAGGAGACCGGGAGCTTCAGTTCCAGGAACATGTTACCCCCTGTCCGGAGGAAACACTAAATACTGAAGGTGAGGACTAAGGCACCGCCTTTTATTTGAATTTTGGAATGTGTTTCCTGTCCCTGGGGGAGGAGCCTAAGGTCTCATGGGCTGTCCTGGAAGACGACTTTGAGAAAAATATCTAACATTGAGGCTCCGTTCACATGTAGGCGTTTTGGGGGTGTTTTTCTGCTCTAGGATCAGCTCTCAAAACGCCCAACAAGACAAATTCTATTCATTTCAATGGCCCCTGTTCACATCTGAGCCTTTTGACGCTGTGAGCAAAACGCCCAACGCTCAAAAAAGTACATGAGCTTCTTTTTGGGCAGATTACAGGCGTTTTCCATTGGTTTCTATTCAATCTAAAAACGCCTGCACAAAAAACGCCTGCAAAAACGCCCATAAAAACGCCTGAAAAAACGCCGGTAATAGCAACGCCAAGATGTGAACATAGCCTGAATCTCCTAGATTGTCTAGCAAAAGTTATGATTACATAAACATAAAGGTTGATTAAATAAAACTGGTTTCTATGCACAGCTGCACCAGATTCTGCACTCTCCAATCAGCTTCAAGTTTTTATTTTCAAAGCTTAATTGAACATACTGAAGTTAAAAGCTGATTGGCTACCATGCGCAGCTGCACCAGATTTTGCACTCTCCAGTTTTAATAACCCCATGGTAATGGATATTTTTTATACATTTCTTTGGATTTCTTATCTTTTTAAATTAGACTAGAATTCATTTTTCTTTACATAGCTGACCCGCATTACACACATTTCTGTCACCAATAATTATTTCTATACAAGATGAACTATATTTTGACAGATCCTTGTCACCTTACATTTAAGGTATAAGCAAGGATATTCCCACAATGTAAACAAAGCATCATCTGACAGCACTAATGCTACATATAACACGTCTCATGGGAATGGCAGATGACAGTACACGCTATAGTTACAGCAAGGAGTATTGGAAGGACCTATGTACTCTGACAGCCCAATGTTACTTAAGGATGATGAAGAAAAAAATCAATGACTTTAGTGACAATAAAAGTGAGTCCCTGTGAAGCCATCAAGTGTAGATCTACCCCTCAAATTTATTTATGTAACGCACTGACACAAACAGTGCATCCACCAGCGCCTTTTCATGCAAGGCTAGAGGAGCAGAGGAATCATCCCCATTATCTGAGCACTCCGGGTGCGTGGACGCAGACCTAGTAGGGTCGCTATACACGAAGCTCACCCGGAAAACATAATTAGGGGAGGCCGCCAACTGCAATCCTGCAAAGAGGATCCACGAATGGACCACCTACTGGACCCCACAAAAAAACGAGGAAATATCCCCCTTAAAAGGGGTCCATCCCCTGTGATGCAGACGCATAGACAGGGTACCCACGCTGAAAGGGGAACGTGCCCCACACAATAATAGCAGCAAGGCTGTCATTAAAAAATTAAGCGCCCCCACACCGCCACCCCTTCCAAGGGAGGCGCCAAGCCGACCACATGGCCTAGCAGGCCGCGGCCTAAATTTTTGTGGAGGCCCAGTCACAAGTGCACAGATCCCAGCCCACCAGATGCCCAAAGGAAGAGTGGGCGCCTCAGCTAAACGCACTGGGGTCGCCCCTCCAATGGGGGGGCCAAAATTTTTGAGGGCGCCCAGCCGCTTGAACGCGACCCCCAGTGGAGCCGACCACCAAGTGGCAGCGGAGGGGAGGGCAGATGCCCAAATGGGAGGCAGTGGATTCAGCCAGCCTAGCCAGCCTAACAGGGGCCGTCTTGCGTAGGTTTCAAACTAGTAGGCCACAAAGCCACCGCCTAAATGTTCGGTTGGATCCGGTCGAGGGAGGTGCGTAACTGCCGAGGCTAAACTTTCCGCTCTCCCAGCCCAACAACCGCTGCAGGGAGCCCAGAGGACATCCCTGCCCTAGTCACCAACCCCCAGGGTGGCAGGGAACCCTGCTCAAACCCCCATTGCGCACCAGGAAAACCCAGTCAGCAGCAAATCCAACCAGCCCCCCTTAAGAGCATGTGGGAACAGTCAGGCGAAAGACCCACAGTGACCACCGAAAATTTTGGAGGGGCTAGGGGGAAGGGGGGAACCCGGGGGTCCCACCGTCCCAGAGAGACATAACACCGGTATTTAGGTTTAAACGGAGGACGTATATACACATTGTGCGTTTGGCAAGTGGTTAAGGACACCCCAAAACAACTTGCAAAATACAGTATGATTGCCAAAATGCGATTCAGGCAAAAAAAAGGGGGTCCAGCACCATTTTGGTGCAGATGCAAAATGTACGGCTCAAATAGTACCACACAGACATTACATGTGGTGTGCACAGGAATACGATGTGAACCCAGGCTGAATAAGATAACGTGCTTGGATTTCACTGACTTGACACACTTTAAATCCTTATCTACAGAGCAGAAACAGGCAAGTACAACAAAGATTACTAAAAATCCTTGCAATAAATATGGTTGAGGGGACTGGGATTTATAGTAATGGACAATCTGGCATCCTCTGCAGTGTTTAACAGATGTGAATTCCACAAGAACGATGTACTTCACATCCATTCTATGACACGGTCAATCTAGCGACCACAGAAGTGAGATAAACTCCAGATGCCTCATACACGGAGATGACACTTACCCAACTCCCTGGCTGCACTGTTAAGAGACGCCTGCATGCTCTTCTCCAGTTCATCCATCTTCTCTCTCAGTTCCGTCAAGTTTGGATCAAAGGACGCCTTCACCAAAAATTCATGGTTGTCTACCTGGAAAAGAGGAATTCTTCTGATCATAAACTCAGAAAGAATATCTGTATATGAAATAGGACTCATCACTATAAAAGCTGGCCATACGTTAGCAGATTGTCAAGAAGGCTCATTGAAAATGTTCGGAAAACATTGAATGGGTAACTCCACTTTCGTGGGGGAAAAAAAAATAGCAAATAAAGAAACAATATAGCGTATACAATTGCGACACAAGTCATATTTTAATTGAATGTTATTAAAAATGACCTTTCCTTTTCAATCTGCAGCTGTTGTAATTTTCTGAAAATGCAATATGGCCGCCTAGAGCTGTTCTGTACACAGAACGTATGCTAACCACACCCCAGAAACATTTCCTGCTTGTGTGATTGGCTCACCAATTTTCCCAGACGTCTGCCTAAGAAACAAGTCAGATTTATGGCATCCCCTGCAACAAAAATGTCAGCCCATTTTTGGTTCGATAAACTTCAATGTAGACGCAGCAGAAACACATGAAAAACACAGTGCTGGCTTCTATTGCATGACAACAGAAAACCCGGAAAACCCCAAAAACGGAAAGCCCATTAAAAAAAAAAAAAAAACATGTAAAAAAAACAAATGCAAAATGCACTGGAAAAACACATCCAACGCAACCTGCATTGGTGTGAACCTAACCTAAAACACCAGTAAGATACTTTAAAGCCAGCCATACACTAGTAGAATTTCATTTGACATTTTTCTTTTTTAATCATTGAGGTAAAATCTACGTTCTTTTTAACTGCATAGAGAATTCGAAGAAGCAGGATGGGAAAGTTTTTCCCAAAATAAACAAATTTCTAACCAGTGGTTTTCATTCAGGGAAACTCAACTCACTCCAAAATGGAATGTTAAAAACAACAAATATTTAAAGTACTTCTAATGAGATTGATCAAGTCAGTAAAGCGCAACTCCACTTTTGAGAAAAAAACATTCCCCTCTGGGTGATCAATGTGCATTGCAAGGATTGTACCAAACTTTGCTGCAGATTCCTCCCTTTTATTAATCTGAAGAAATCCCTGTTTGTTCCTCTGTGATGAGTGGGTCTAATGGGAGTGGTTTCGTTATTATCAATCAGCTGTGCAACTGCAGATCACTAATAAGGAAAGCTGTTGCGCCTGCATCCCGTTAGACGTGTTCCTATTGGGAGTATCTCGCCAAAAATGACATTTTACCTCAATGACTAAAATATTGAAAGAAAAATGTCAAATTAAATTCTACTAGTGTATGGCTGGCTTTAAAATATCTTACTGATGGGAACAGCTTTTCAGCCTAAAGCCCCGTACACCCGGGCCAAATATCGGGCGGCATCAGCCAGTTTCTATTGAACCGGCTGATGCCACCCAACATTCGGCCCATGTGTACGGGGCTTTAGGGTGAAAAGCTGTTCCCACCAGTAAGATACTTTTTTTTTTGAAAAATTATTTTTATTGTTTTATAACAAGAAAAAAATACAGACAGTGACAAACACCAGTCCCTAACATGGCGGGACGGCACAACAACCCTTCCCAACCCACCCCTCCCACCCTCCCAACCCTGGCAGCTTACCTATAGAACCGAGTAAAGCATAGGGGGCCGGGGGCGGCCGGGACAGCATAACCCGTCCAGACCGCCCCCCCCAGGCCCAGGGGTACAGGACAAAAAAAAAAAAAAAAAACACATACATGACAACTGGATCAGAACACAAAGTTACAGGTCAGAAATAGCAGAGGTTTCCTGACTGAAAGAAAAGAACCAGTGAGAGTGCGGGCCCAAATAAACCATAAGATACAGACACTTCCCATTCACAATTAGCCCGCCGTCTCGGTGGATTCCACCCATGCCTTCCACACCTTTTCGAACTTCCGGAGACAACCACGGGACTCGTAAGTGGCCTTATACAAAGGTAAAACAGCGTTCACCAGCCCCTTCCAGAAGGGTATCGAAGGGGGTGACACTTTTTTCCAGTGTAGTAGGATGGCCTTCTTGGCATAAAACAGTAGTATAATCAACAGCGTCCTATGAGCCACCGAGGGGACCACCTCCTCCACCAGGCCCAGGAGACAGACGCTCTGGGTCAGCGGAACCGGAGTCATAAGCACCCTTCCAAGGCAGGAGACGACCTCCGACCAGTAGCGCTGAACCAGAGCACAGTCCCAAAATACATGTCGGGCATCCACTGGGGCAGCCGAACATCGCCAACACTCAGCGGACACCGACGGAAAGATCCTGGCCAGGCGGGCAGGCGTATAATACACTCTGTGGAGAAATTTAAATTGGATGAACTTATCTCTAGCCGCCACCAGGTGTTTAAAGGGATCTGTCCACAGGTCATCCCAGTCGTCCCCCTGCAAGTCAGGAATATCCTCCGTCCAGCGCTGCTTGCAGCGCACAATCCCCGGAGGGGTGAGGCGGAACAGTTCCTTGTAGACAGTAGACAGTGTTTTACTAAGGTCAGGGTTAGTCAACATCAATTCCAGGTCCGACGGCACTGGCTCGATCCGGAGATCTGCAAACTGACTCTGGAAAGCGTGCCGCAGCTGTAAGAAACGGAAGAAATAAGTCGTGGGTAAGTCATGTCGGGAACGTAAGGTGTCAAAGGGGACCAGTGCACCCTCGGTGGTAACGTCCCCCAACGTCTTTATACCAACAGCAGCCCATACCCCAGGGTCCGGGAGGTGGTAAAAATGGGGAAGTCTGGGATTCATCCACAAGGGGGCAGAAGGTGAGAAACCAAGGTAACTAGGGCACGCCAGCCTCACCGTCTGGCCCCACGCCTTGATCGTAGCCTTCATGGAGTCGGTCAACGGCAGATCGGTGCTCACCCCTCGAAATAATGCCAGGCGTAAACTCTCATAGGACCCCAGGTGTGCAGCCTCCAGAACCGTAGCCGAATCCTCCGCATCCGCCCTCAACCAACGTCTCGCAAATACCATCTGCCCAGCTAGGTAATATTTATGCCAATCAGGAAGAGCAAGCCCACCACTGGCCTTGGGCTCCTGGAGGGCCCGCAGGCCTATCCTAGGGGGCCCAGGAGACCACAAAAAGGATCCGATGATGCCATCCAACTTGCGAAAAAAGGCTCGAGGGACCCAGGTAGGGGAGTGCCTCAAAAAATACAATACCACGGGAAGAAACTTCATCTTCAATAAGGCAATACGCCCAAGCAACGAGAGCGGGAGCCTCCTCCACACCTGTACCAGCTGTTGTAGCCTAGGCACAAGCGGGAGGAGATTCAGGGAGTAATAATCCCCCGGGCACCGCGTGACTTTAACCCCCAGGTACGTGAAGGAGTCCACCCAACATAGGGGAGGATCAGCAGGGGAGACTGCCACCGGCGCCCCAGTAAGGGATAGGACGGAAGATTTCCCCCAATTCACCCGGAGCCCGGAGTAGGAGCCGAAAGTGTCCAGGATGCGTAAAACCGCCCGTAGGGAGGGACCCGAGTCCCTAAGGAAGAGCAGCATATCGTCAGCATACAGAGCCACGCATTCCCTAATGGATCCCACCTGAATGGCATCAAAGGCATTGGAGGTCCTGAGAGCGGTGGCCACCGGTTCAATCGTGAGGGCAAACAAAAAGGGAGAGAGGGGGCAACCCTGCCGGGTACCCCGCCCCACCCCAAAGTACTCAGATTTGGCCAGACCCAGCCGAATGGCCGTACGAGGAGAGGAGTATAGTAGTTTAACCCACAGCCGGAACGTAGGGCCGAAGCCCATCAGCTCCAGCACTTTATGCATGTACGACCAGTCGACCGAGTCAAAAGCCTTTTCAATATCGATAGAGACCACAATCCGCTGCGGATAGTCAGCAGGGGGTAGCTGAAGATGGGTAAAGAGGCGTCTGATATTGGTATCCACTGACTTCCCTGGCATAAAACCCGTCTGGTCCGGGTCAACCAATGTATGGATGACCCCCGCCAGTCGGGACGCCAGGATTTTGGAAAGGACCTTCAGATCTGCATTTAGAAGGGCTATAGGCCTGTAGGAGGAGCACTCCACGGGGTCCTTACCTGGTTTCAGCAACAACACCATGGTGGCATCGAGCATGGAAGGGGGAAGAGCTTTCTCCTCCAAACAATATTGAAATAGACTACTAAGGCGTGGAGCCAGCTGCTCAGCAAATGATTTATAAAAATCTGCGGGGAACCCATCCGGACCCGGGGCCTTATGCGGAGGAAATGCGGCAATAGCCTTTTCCACCTCCAAAGGGGTAATAGGGGCGTCCAGAAGGGCGCTGTCGTCAGCAGTCAGTGTGGGGAGGTCGAGACCTTGAAGGAGCAATTCCATGGCAGTTTGGTCGTAGTCAGTGGCAGGGGTATACAAGGTCTCAAAGTACCTCCTGAACTCAGCCAGTATGTCCGCGGGGTCCGTCAAGAGGTCACCCCCTGAGCTCCTGAGAAGCGGAACATTAATCGGGGCCTTTTGATCCGCCACCAGCCTCGCCAAAAGCTTGCCGTTCTTGTCCCCCTGCGCAAACACCGAAGCCCGCACATGTGAGGCCTCGGTGTGGGCGAGGTCAGAGAAGTGGAGAGAGAGAGCGCGCCGCGCCTCCATTAAAGAAATGTAAGTGGAATCAGAGGCCGACTCCGCATGTTCTCTCGCCCGCTCTCTCTCCTCCTCCTGTAGGGACACAATCGTACTGTTATGATCCTTCCTAGCAGACTTAATACCGGCTATACATTCACCCCTGGCCACCGCCTTAAATGCCTCCCACACCATCTCAGGTTCCGCAGAACCCTCGTTGCTCTCCCAATATGTCTGAATAACCTTCTCCAGCCGGGAGGTAATCTGCTCATTTTGGAGCCATCCAGAGGACAGCCTCCAGCCCCGCTCTCTAGCCTCCACCTGGAGGTGCACTGTCAAGAGAAGCGGGTTATGATCAGACACCCCCCCGGCCAGATAGTCAGCAGTGGAAAGGAGGGATTGCAGACGAGCGTTCCCAAAAGCTAGGTCAATGCGGGCCGCAGAACGATGCGAGGCGGAAAGATGAGAATAACACCGATCATCAGGATGCTTCCAACGCCAGAGTTCCACCAGGCCCAAAGCAGATGCCCAGGCCAAGAGGTCAAGCGAGGCCGGCCGACTGGAGTTGGAAGTATCCAACCCACCATCCAGAATGGCATTAAAATCCCCCATCAAGAGCACTGGCAATGAAACATGATCAGAAAGTTTGTTCATAAGGTCATACAGTAGTTGCACCCTAAAGGGTGGAGGCACATAGACATTAATCAGAAGCAGTTTGAGAGAATATAAAGTAACGACTAAAGCCACATAGCGTCCCTCCGGGTCGGAGACCACCTGGTGGATGGAGCAAGGAATCGCTTTACTAATCAGGATCGTGACCCCCCCGTGCATAGGTGGAATGAGTGGCGTGAAACGCCTTTTGTATCCAGGGTTTTCTAAGTGCCCGGACCAAACTACCATCCAGGTGAGTCTCCTGAAGGAGGAACACGTGTGGTCTGTGTTGCTTAAGATATTGAAATACAGCAGCCCGCTTATACTTGCTATTAAGCCCCCTCACATTCCATGAGAGGAATCTATAAACATCAGCCATGGGGGGCATGTAGAAAAGGAAAAATAAAAATAAAAGGGGGATGAAAAAAACAGTCAGGGATGGCCAGGAAGTCCACAATCCAGTTGTCCGAGTCACATTCAGTGCACCACAGAGACCAACAGGCCCCGAGGATCCATATAGTCAGGAGGAGGTAAAGCTGCCCAGAAAAAAACTGCCCAAATGCCCTTGTACCAGCAACATCAAACAAGCCAGGGAGTCCTGGCAAAACCCAGCTGGCACGGGCCTGAAGCCCCAAACTTCCCAACATGAGAGTCAGTGAACGCTGTGCAGTGCAAACAAAGTTCGACAGGAACCAAATGAGTGTAGTAGAGACTCCAGCGGAGCCCCCGGGCAGTCAGGAGCACATGAGACCAAAAAAGGGATACAAAACGGGGGGGAAAAAAGAAAAAAGGAAAACCTTGCACAAAGGGACATCAGCACTCCAGGAAGCAGGGGACAGATCCGTGAAGAAGAGCAGTCCGCAGCCGGGAATCAGCGAATACCGTCCATCCACTCTGAGACCTCTTGAGGGGATTCAAAAAATTTCACGGAGCCGTTAAATTGAACCCGGAGCCTGCTGGGGTACAGCATGCTATATTTAATTTCCTTATCTCGGAGACGTTTACGGACTTCCGTGAACGACCGGCGTTTCCTCTGGGTTTCAGCCGAAAAGTCGGGGAAGAGCATGATCCGGGTATTCTCAAAGTGTAGGTCTTGATGCTTCCGGGCCTCGGCCAGGAGCATGTCCCGATCCCGATAGTTCAGGAATTTGACCAGGAAGGGCCGTGGCGGGGCCCCCGGCGGCCTAGCGCCCAGGGGAACGCGATGGGCTCGCTCCACAACATATGTGGGGGGGGAGATCCGTGAGGGCGAGCAGATCCTTAAAGAATTGTTCCGCAAATATGGCCGGTTTAGACCCCTCCACCCCTTCAGGGAGCCCCACCACTCTCACATTATTGCGGCGTTGGCGGTCTTCAGCATCGTCCGCACGGTGCTGCAGGGACTTGACCAGGCCCTGGAGTTCCGCAAGTTGGGCGGCATGAGTGGTCGTGCTGTCCTCCACGTTGGAGATGCGGCCCTCCGCAGTAGCAATGCGGCCCCTCACCTTATCAAGGTCGTGGCGTATCAGGGTGCACTCGGAGGCCAGATGGTCGATCCGCACCATGAGGGAGGCCTTGCAGTCATCGATGGCCGCCAGGATCGGAGCTGTAATGGCCCGCTGGTCTGCCTCCTGCTGTGTGACAGAGGACTGGGACGTAGCCGGCTGCACCTGAGGAGAATCGTCCGCCCGCTGCTCCGGCTCCATGGTCACACTCTCCCTCGAGGCGCGCTGCGGTGTGTGCAATGGCGCCAAGATGGCGGAGGCGGAGCTCTGTGCCTGGCCGCGAGCGGAGCGGGTCTGGCGTTGATCCTTCCGGGTCTTACCGGGAGTGCCGGAGGCCGATGTAGGCATCCCCAGGATGAGCAGATGTTCCCCCACCGAACAGGAGCGGTTACAAGCCCGGGAAAACGGTCAGGAAGGATTAATGGCAGGATAGAACCAGGAGCTCCGCCGAGACACGTCCTGTCTTGCTCACATCCGGACACGCCCCCCCCAGTAAGATACTTTAAAGCCAGCAATACACTAATAGAATTTAATTTTACATTTTTCTGCCCATGTGTGCTGCAGCCGGTCTGACAGAAACCAGCTGTTCGGGCATGACCAAAAAAGGTCTGCCGATCAATGACCAATCAGCGCTCCTATCCAATGACAGAGCGCTGACCGGAGGGTTCTGGTGGGGGGCGTCCGTCCCCCTGTCAGAAGACAAGAGAACAGCAGGGGCGATCGCTGTACTAACATTGGAAAGTTAGTATAGCAGCTACGACCTGAGTGGTCAGCCCGCTGTGTTGAACGGAAAAAAAAAAAAAACCTAGCAGGTCCGAACCTGTTTCAGCAGCCGCAACCACAGAACTGAAAAACGCACTGGATTTATTCGAATGGTACACCGCACGCACTAGAAATCACACCCGCATGGGCGTTTCAGGAGGGACGGCAGCCCATTTTTGGCTTGATAAACTTCAAAGTAGAGGCAGCAGAAATACATCAAAAACACAGTGCTGGCTTCTCTTGCATGACAACAGACCCCGCCCAAAAACGGAAAGCGCATAAAAAAAAAACATGTAAAAAAAAAAAATGCAAAACGCACTGTAAAAAACGCATCCAAAGCAACCTGCATTGGTGTGAACCTAACCTAAAACTAGCAGATTTCGGGTGCAATGACCTGTATCTGAGCAGACGATCATTAAGCCTGAGTGCCGTCACATGGTAACCAGAGTTGGGCTGCTGTTTCAGCTGTCCACACACTGTGCAAAATTCCCTTCATCAGTGGCCCTGTCTGCCCCCTCCTGGCTGACATCCTTCCATTGAAAAATTCAAGAAATAGGCAGAAAATTGATGGAAGAATTGTGACTACATCCAGCAAGATGCAGCCACTGTTCAGGTATTCTGACAGCCGCTGACGGCAGCTGTAATACTACAGCCCTGTAGGGTGGGGGGCTTGTCTATTTATGAAATAGACCTGAAGGAAGTGGAAATTTTGGTACAGATGTCTCATCACTGAAGTAAGAAAGGTTTAACCACTTAACACCCGGAAGATTTTACCCCCTTCCTGGCCAGGGGGTATTTTGCGATTCGGCACTGCGTGACTTTGACAATTGCGCGGTCATGCGACGCTGTACCTAAGCTAATTTGACGTCCTTTTTTTCCCACAAACAGAGCTTTCTTTTGGTGGTATTTGATCACCTGTGCGATTTTTTGATCACGCGCTATAAACAAAAAAAGAGCGTCAATTTTGCAAAAATAACAATATTTTTCACATTTTTTTATATGAAATTCCCCCAAAAAAATGTAAAAATCTAATTTTTTTAACATTTTCGGCCAATTTGTTTTATGCTACATATGTTAGGTAAAAAAAAAAAAAAAAAAGAAATCACAAAAAGCGTATTTTGATTGGTTTGCGCAAAAGTTATTGCGTTTACTAACAAAGGGAAAAATTTTTGTCATTTTTGTTGTTTTATTTTTTTTAACGCATAATGGCGGCGATCTGCAATTTTTTTTGTGGTACTGCGACATTGGGGCGGACAGATCGGACCCTTGACTGACATTTTTGGGGATACCAGTGACATTACTGCAGTAATCAGTGCAATACATATGCACTGTTACTGTAAAATTACACTCGTAGTGAAGGGGTTAACTTTATTTGAGAGAGAGGGGCTGTGTGTGTCCCTAGGGGCGTGATTCTAACTGATTGGCTGTGGCTTGAGGTGTAGGAACAATGATCAATGGTCCTACATAGTAGAACCATATGATCACTATTCCTACACAGGGGAAAATGACAGGCGGCTTGTTTACACTAGCTGCCTGCCTTTCTCCCGCTGTAAAGGACGATCGTGAGTAAGCGGCGGACATCGGGTCCGCCGGGCACACGGGGGGGGGGGGGGGGGTCCGTGACCGCGCCGGAGCGCGCCTCCGGCGGCGCGCACTCGCTCCCCAGAGCCTCACAGGCTAGTGACGTACCGGTACGTCACTTTGCCTGTGAGGGGCTGACTGCCGCAATATATGTACTTGTGGCGGTCGGCAAGTGGTTAAGGATCCAGCAAACCAAGTGATAGGTGGCACTGATGAGGCTGCACTGATAGCCCAGACTGATGGGCACTGATAGGTGGCACTGGTGGCCAATGATGGGGCCGATGTCCCTGTAACAGAAGCCAGTTACTGGCTTTCTTCTTTTCTCCTCACATTGTGAGCGTGAGGAGAAAAGAAAAAAAAATAGGAAAATAGTACTGTACACTATACTCTACATGACCCGGGGCTGCAGCTCGCTCAGATAGTTGAAATGTAGCCGCAGTTCTGTGGACAGAGCAGAATGACATGAAAAATTCATCGACCTATGGGAAGGTGCTTCCAACAAATGAGCAGCAATAAAAATCCTCGCACAGAATAAAAGCCAAGCACCACACATTTCTACACTGCTTTAAATCAGGCTTCTAAAAATACATAAAATGGCCTTAAAACATACAGTGCCTTTTGTCATGTTACAACCAAAAACGTAAATCTATTTTATTGGGATTTTATGTGATAGATCAACACAAAGTGGCACATAATTGTGAAGTGGAAGGAAAATGATAAATGTTTTTCAAAATTTTTTACAAATAAATATCTGAAAAGTGTGGCGTACATTTGTATTCAGTCTCCTTTACTCTGATACCTCTTACTAAAATCCAGTGGAACCAATTGCCTTCTGAAGTCACCTAATTAGTAAAAAGAGTCCACCTGTGTGTAACTGAATCTCAGTATAAATACAGCTGTTCTGTATAGTCCTCAGAGGTTTGTTCAAGAACCTTAGTGAACAAACAGCATTATGAAGGCCAAGGAACACACCAGACAGGTCAGGGATAAAGAAATATTATAAAACAGCGCTACCAGGCTTGTGAAATACTAGAAAACCATGAATTACAAATCCATAATATAATAAAGTGCACTAGTGACAAAAATCTGGACCACTCAGTAATACTGATAATAGTAATAAAGTGCACCAGTGACAGTAATCTAATACCATACAATCATATTAATAACAATAAATATTATAAAGTGCCAAATAAATATATAAATGACAATAAATGTTATAAAGTGCAAAAATGTGCAATGAGTGCCAAAGTGTTAAATCCAGTGCAGTAAGGAAAAAAAAAAAAAAAAAAAAAAAACTATATATATATATATATATATATATATATATATATATATATATATATATATATATATATATATATATAACACATATATACATATATATACACATATACATACATATATACATATATACATATATACATATATACATATATATATATATATATTAGGGATGCACCGAAATGAAATTCTTGGCCGAAGCCGAATAATAATGAAATGCTTGGCCGAAGGCCGAATACCGAATGCGGTGTTTCACATTTTTTCCATTTATTTTCAGTGGCGGAGCCAGAGGGTTAGCTGGGGTGGCAATTGCCACCCCAGACAAAGTCCTTGCCACCCCTGTTGCCACCCCGCTCGCTGAAACATTACACTCATTGCAGTGGCAGAAGTAACAGGTGCAGCAGCGCACTTGCGACCGGGCCCTGGTGTCCCGCCACTGTGGGTGGGGGGGGGGGGGCGCTGACTTCTCTGGTTAGGTTATACTAGACAGAACAGGGACATTTGCTGCACAGCACAGCGGACCGCCCACACAGTCTCAGCCTGGTCCGTGCAGCTGCAGGCTGATGCCTGATGAATGGGCATTCTGTCTGAGAGCCGATCTGCTGACCCAGTACAGTGATGGGGGAGGAGCTGCAATTCTGATTGGTTGTGATGCTGAATGAGGATGGATGTCACAGGAGACACGTGGAGCAGAGAGGGAGCTGAGAGAGACAGCAATGCAGGGGGAACCGAGTGCACAGTGACAGCAAGTGTCACTGAATCTATTCCCCACCACCGCTGCTGATTTAATCCATCCCTAGCCCTGACACCCATCCCATCCATCCCCCCAGCCCTGACACTCACCCCCCCCCCTCCCCAGCCATGACACTCACCCCCCCCTAGCCCTGACACTCATCCCACCCATCCCCCCAGCCCTGACACTCATCCCCCCTCCCTAGCCCTGACACTCATCCCTCCCCTCCCTAGCCCTGACACTCATCCCCCCCCCCCTAGCCCTGACACTCATCCCTCCCATCCCTCCCAGCCCTGACACTCACCCCCCCCTCCCTAGCCCTGACACTCATCCCACTCATCCCTCCCAGCCCTAACACTCATCCCCCCCTCCCTAGCCCTGACACTCACCCCCCCCTCCGTAGCCCTGACACTCATCCCCCCCCTCCCTAGCCCTGACACTCATCCCATCCATCCCTAGCCCTGACACTCATCCCATCCCCCCTCCCTAGCCCTGACACTCACCCCACCCACCCCCCCCCCCAGCCCTGACACTTGTCCCACCCATCCCCCCCCCAGCCCTGACACTCATCCCATCCATCCCTAGCCCTAACACTCATCCCACCCCCCCCCAGCCCTGACACTCATCCCATCCATCCCTAGCCCTGACACTCATCCCATCCATCCCCCCCAGCCCTGACACTCATCCCACCCATCCCCCCCTCCCTAGCCCTGACACTCATCCCACCCATCCCCCCTCCCTAGCCCTGACACTCATCCCACCCATCCCATCCCCCCCAGCCCTGATACTCATCCCATCCATCCCTAGCCCTGACACTCATCACATCCATCCCCAGCCCTGACACTCATCCCATCTGTCCCCAGCCCTGTCACTCATCCCACCCCCTCATCCCCAGCCCTGTCACTCATCCCATCCATCCCTAGCCCTGACACTCATCACACCCCCCCCCAGCACTGCCGCTCATCCCCCTTCCCCACCAGCACTGCCACAATTGCATGCTCCAGGATTCCCATACAGCCACCTGCACACCTGACTAGGAGGGGCGACATATAAAGGAATCAATTTTCTAACAGCTAAAAGGCTGCAGGAGGAAAATAAAGAGGGTCTATTCCTCTATATGCCACCCCTCCTATCCACTGCCTGCTGCCCCAAGCTCTTGTGCCCGCAAAAAAAAATAAAAAAAAATAAAATTGTGAAAAAATAAATAAACTGGTAAAAAATAAAATAACTAAAATAAAAAAAATGACACCAGTCGCTGAACTACCAGGGTCCCAAAAGTTGCACTTGTGACCGGGTCCTAGCATTTTGCCAACGGCTGGGGGTCAGGGGGGCCCTTTATGGTGTCTTGCACCCAGGCCCAGAAGGTTTCCAGTTACGCCTCTGACTCATTGGCTGTGCTGAACGATAGAGCGTGGGCGACTCCGCGCCTGCAGCTAGTTCTCCTGACTGTGACTGAGCGGTGAGCAGCAGCGGCACTGTGAGTAGCTGCACAGCTAACCAATCACGCGTGCCTGCACACCTGATTGGTTCTCTGTGCCGCTACTCACGACGTGATTGGTTCGCTGTGCCGCGCTCAGCGCTCGGTCATGAAGAGAACTAGCTGCGGGCCAGGCAGACACAGACTAAACATGTGGGATGGATGTGCCTGTGTCAGGCTGTGTTCTTCTTCTACCTTAGGACGGTAAGTCTCTCTGGTCTCTTTATTGAAAGGGACATGGCATGCTGGTCACTACATTTATGGGGGGAGTACGCTGGTCACTACATTTATGGGGGGGGGGGGAGTACGCTGGTCACTACATTTATGGGGGGAGTACGCTGGTCACTACATTTATGGGGGGAGTACGCTGGTCACATTTATGGGGGGGAGTACGCTGGTCACATTTATGGGGGGGAGTACGCTGGTCACTACATTTATGGGGGGGAGTACGCTGGTCACTACATTTATGGGGGGGGAGTACGCTGGTCACTACATTTATGGGGGGAAGTACGCTGGTCACTACATTTATGGGGGGGGGAGTACGCTGGTCACTACATTTATGGGGGGAGTACGCTGGTCACTACATTTATGGGGGGAGTACGCTGGTCACTACATTTATGGGGGGAGTATGCTGGTCACTACATTTATGGGGGGAGTACGCTGGTCACTACATTTATGGGGGGAGTACGCTGGTCACTACATTTATGGGGGGGAGTACGCTGGTCACTACATTTATGGGGGGAGTACGCTGGTCACTACATTTATGGGGGGAGTACGCTGGTCACTACATTTATGGAGGGAGTACGCTGGTCACTACATTTATGGGGGGAGTACGCTGGTCACTACATTTATGGGGGGAGTACGCTGGTCACTACATTTATGGGGGGGAGTACGCTGGTCACTACATTTATGGGGGGAGTACGCTGGTCACTACATTTATGGGGGGAGTACGCTGGTCACTACATTTATGGGGGGAAGTACGCTGGTCACTACATTTATGGGGGGGGAGTACGCTGGTCACTACATTTATGGGGGGAGTACGCTGGTCACTACATTTATGGGGGGAGTACGCTGGTCACTACATTTATGGGGGGGAGTACGCTGGTCACTACATTTATGGGGGGAGTACGCTGGTCACTACATTTATGGGGGGAGTACGCTGGTCACTACATTTATGGGGGGAGTACGCTGGTCACTACATTTATGGGGGGAGTACGCTGGTCACTACATTTATGGGGGGAGTACGCTGGTCACTACATTTATGGAGGGAGTACGCTGGTCACTACATTTATGGGGGAGTACGCTGGTCACTACATTTATGGGGGGAGTACGCTGGTCACTACATTTA